>NC_058407.1:164830911-164901177 GCF_002201575.2 Neomonachus schauinslandi | reverse complement strand
GTGAGTGGGTGGATGGATACATGGATAGAGTGAGAGATGATGGGTGGTTGGATGGATGGATGGATGGATGGATGGATGAGGGATGGGTGGATCCGTGAGTGGGTGGATGGATGCATAGAGGTAGGAAGTGATGAGTGGATAAATGAATGTTTAGATAGATGGATGGATGGATGGATGGATAAAGGAGGCATTACAAAAATAACACCAGTAAAAGTGGAGAGAGGAAAAACCACTAACACGTGGGACAAGGGTGGAGTATCCAGAAAGTCTCATAGAAGAGGTGATAACTGAGGTGAACCTTTACAGCAAACTAGAATTTCAGCAGCTGGAGGAGAAGGGCCTTGCATTCAGGAGACACGGCGAGGAAAGATGCAACAGAGGATGTGGAGAGCAGCAGGGATTCCTCAGCGGCTGGAGTGTAAGATGTGTGTGAGGTCATAAAGAACATAAGCTGGAACAGGTTTCCTGCTTGTCACACGGGGTCTCAAACGTCCTATCAAGGAAATGGGAGTCTATCACACACAAACCAATAGGAGATACCTAAGGGTTTTGTTCCTTTGTTTTGTTGTAGCCGAGGTGCTCAGGCAAGGCATTGTGTTTTGGGGTCAAGGCACTAAGTCTTCCCTGAAAACATCATGTTAGAAGCACTAAGCTGGAGATAATCCCTTATCAGCCATGGGCACCCATGATTTACCAAACCTGCTAAGCCACCAGGTGGGAGGTGAAAACAAAGCAGGCAAGCTCTGAAGGCTGAGGTAAGAAAGTGAGGCTCGGGCCATGAAGTGCCGCCGGCCAGTCTGCAGGCAGGCTGGTGATGAATGGCCATGGCCAGCACAGAATGGAAGTGGGGGGCAGCCAAGGTGAGCCTCACCTGCGCTTCACCCGCATGTCAGCCTGTCCAGCCCTGACCTGCAAGCTTTTGCAAACCACAGCCAAGAAAGATCACATGCAGGACCCAATCTGGGTCATGGCGTTTGGATGCAGGCCATCTAGGCCACGTCGTCTATCAGCAGCTTTTGTCATCTCCATTCCCTCTGGGAGGTGTCTGCAGCCGAAACCGGCTCTTGGGCACCCAGCACACACGCGCACGCGCCCAGCTGTCCATTCTCGTTGCAATGTCACTTAGACCCCGTGCCTACTTTGGGGGACACTTGTTCCCTCCTGGGTAAGGAGGGACACCCAAAGCAAGGAGGCCTTTCCAGAATGGAGATATCCAAGGCCCCACTTATACACCCCCTCCCACCTCTGGGACACCCCCCTCATCCCCCCTCCCCCGCCCTGCACCACACGCTACTTGACCCGGTGGCCCCCCTCCTCTTGGGGACCACAGCTTCACCAGGGGAAGGAGGCTAGGGTTGTTGGTTGCAGTTCAGATGACAGATGAGGTAGCACAGGGAAGCTTCCAGAGGAGGCAGGGCAGAGCCCCGCCGCCGGCTGGACACGGTCCTCTCCCACTCTGATTTGCTTCTTGCCTTTCCTCCCCTGTCCTCACAAGGGCTGAGCCCTGCTCTCTCCGCGCATCAGCCGGAGAAAGGGTGCAGACAGCTGTATCTGCTGCCTCTCACCGCCCGGTCCGGAACACTGTAACCTCCATGGTGCCCACAAAAGAAAATGAGGAGGCAGCATTACTGCAGCGATTCTAATTACTGTATGCTAATTGGGCCACCTCCAGGCTTTTGGGATGGTGCCGTTTCCCTGAGATGAGATGACAGAAGCCCTTGCACTCGCCTTGCTCTACTTATTCCTCCCACTGCTCGCAGAACATTCTGTACCAGGCAGCAGCCTGCACAGATACCCCACGCGCAGAGGAACCTCAAAGATGCCTGCCCGTGGGTGACCTGGTCCACATTCCATCAGACCCAGACACACGTTCTTGACCTGTGTCCCTGTATACTGGGGCTTTCAGGGTCCGTGACCGTGCCTCAGCCCCTAGGGCAGGCAAATTTTCTTATAGGCACCTATAGGCATTTATGGGGCTGGGGGGGGAAGGGTTCAAAGCTGTCCTTGTATTTTCAAGGAAACCCAGATACCCTTTTTTAAAAATGAGAAAACCACTGGCCTAAAGGGGAAAGCACCTAATTTATCAAGAGTTTATTTTATTTTCTGCATACCCTTGGGGAAAGAAATATAATAGCAAAAATTTTAAAAAGGCAAGAAAAGAGAGGGAGGCTAGAGCCAACAAGAAATTAGAACAGAGTCAACAATCAACGGATCAAAATTAATTTAGTTCGACCCATTTAACTCTTACCAGGCTTGTCACTTCTTGGTTTAAATTCTGACCAATTAAAAAAAAACCTATAAAATAAATCTTTAATTTCTTGCAGGGGCTACTGTACTGCCCTCCTAACTGGTCTACCCGTATCCATGCTTTTTATTTATTTCTTTCATTTCCAAGCAGAGAGAGCAGTTGAAAGAACTGTGCAGGGGAACAGCCGTATCTCCACCACACCTGGATTTGACAGTGAACTTCATACTACACCTGTTCACCCTCGTGGCTACCCATCTCTCCAGTCTCTCCCTGTTCACCCTGCCCACTTATTCCTTGTTGCTGCTGTTGGTCTGGGTATGTGTTTCTCTCCGGCATCCTTCCGTTTTATTGCCCACTCAGAAGGCACTGATCTCTCGGATACACCAATCTGATCATACCCCCAACCCGCACCTCTCATACGTCCTCAGATGTGGCCCAGAAAGGCTCCACCGGGCTCAAACTGGGGCAGCCCCTACTACAAATGATGTAGACAATGAAATTCAATTGTGTGTACAAGTTACAGTGAAACACGGCTGTGGAGTGTGTTGGTTCTGCCTCATTAATCCCAAGTGCACAGAACTGCTTTAAAAAAAAAAAAGTTAAATACACAGCACATACTAAGACTACCTACGCCGCAGATAAAGAATCTTTTCAATTAAAACTTCCACTGATGAAAAGTTAATGTTTTGACTTGAATCAAAGTTCCCCTGTTGCGTTGCAGACTCAATATGAAAATCCTTCATGGCTGCCAGAATTCCAGATGCTTCAGATTTGATGAGGAAAAAAAAAAAAAATAGCCTCCGCCTTGCCGTTTTGTTTTTAATAGACGCTGAGTTCAACGCATTCATCCTGCCAAAGCAGTGCTGCATTGGGGAGAAACAAAATGTATGACTCCAAGGCCATTATTAAATTTGGACCAGAATAGGCATCTGCCTTGGGGGCTTCAATATGAGGGTCAGAGATTCGCATCGTACAGACAATGCTTTTTCAGGCTGATGCAGACATTGCGGACACAATGCAGGACAACTTTTGATTAGAGATATATTAATAGATAAGAGCATCTTGCAGGACTTGGTTGGCATAGTGTTTTGTTATTGTTATTATTGAGAGAACACAGGGGGAAAAAAAAAGTCCCTCCAACAGATCCTCTTGGGCATCTGAATGCCTCTATGCCTGAACTCCTCAACAGAGGCTGTGTATCTGGCCAGTCCCCTGGGGCTCCCATCCACACCATTTGGGCACAGAGAAGAGAGACAGATTGTGCCCCATAGCCATGCAGAAGGTAGATGGCAAATGAATTTGACTGGAAGGAGTAGGGTCAGTGATCGGCCTTGACTTGTGTGGGTGAGACTCCGGGTCACCTGCCCGTCCCCAGTCCACGCATCCGCTATGCAAAGAACAGGTTCCTGTCTCCAAGTGCTCTGGACAAAGTGAAAGCCTTTGTATGCTATGGGAAGCCAGTGGCCTGCCTACAGCCATCCATTCTTCCTTTCTTCTTGCTAGAACCCCAACTATAAATGGGGTGACATGATTGGCTGAGGCCCATAAATGCTATCCTATTCTTTTCTGCCAGTTACATGATTTTCAAGGGTCCTCTTTGCTGGGTGTAGTCTCGAGGATCTACATGGGCAATGAAATGAAAGAGAAGCACGTAGGGGAGGCTCCCAGGAAAGATTATCCTCCATGAGAAAAGGAGACCCTTTGCTTTTCCATCTGTCCCTTTGTCCTGCCTTGAGCACAGTGAGTGAGGACCTGGTGCTTGGAGCAGCAGCATCCCATCTTGGATCATGAAAGGACTGCCCTGAGAATGAAAAATGGTCATGCAGAGAGGCGGAGAGCAAACAGATGGAAGGGGTCAGAGTCCCTGATGGCAATGAGTAGCTGCACCAACCCTGGAACTGACATCGACTTGTTCCAAGAGAAAATTAAATACATATACAGCTCGATATGCTGCTGCCTGGGTTTTGTTACTTGCAGCCCAAAGCATTTCTACCCGACAAAGATCACTGAGCAACCCTGAAGAAAACTGCAATTTGGTTCGCAATGAAGAAAGGGATGATGAGTGTTGAGTAGCCTAATCAGTGAATCAACGTATCTGCCATAGCGAGATCCTATGTAACTCATATCAGACTGACTCTTTAAAAGGACAACTGACAACTCTCTGTATTGTTCAGCAGAGCTAGGATATGCCAACATAACAAACAACCCCCAAATCTCATTGGCTTCACACAACAAGAATTTGCTTTCTAATTCATGCTGCACATCCCATGTAGATTGGCAAAAGATCCTGCCCCCAGTCACTTGGATGATCTAGGCCAATGCTGGAACACGGGGCCTCCTCGTTTGCTACTGTAGCAAAAAAGAACACCAAGAATCTCATGCCTGCAATGAAATACTTGGGCTCTGCACTGACCACTGCCTCTTCCGCGGTCACTAAATGGGCAGTCTAGTCTTATGACATTATCTAACCCCAAGGCAGCAGGGAAGAGGAATCCTTCTGTGTGCCCAGAGGAAGGGAGAACCAGATGCAGGAGAGCACTGGAACACTCTACTTCAAAATGCTGACACAGATTCTCTTCCCCAGATTCTCTTGTAGTGCTTTTGGCTAATAAAACATAATGGAAAATCTGCACATTAAGAGGTATGTATTAGTTTCCTAGGGCGGCTACAACACACACTGGGGGGCTGAAACAACAGAAATGTACTGTCTCACAGTTCTGGAGGCTAGAAGTCCAAAATCAAGGTGTCCACAGGGTTAATTCTCTTTGAGGGCTGTGAGGGAAGGATCTGTTCCAGGCCTTTCTCCTTGGCTTGTAGAAGGCCATCTTCTTTTTGTGTCTTCACATCATCTTCCCCATGTGCATGTCTGTCTCTGTGTCCAAATCTCCTCTTTTTATAAGGACACCAGGCCTATTGGATTAGGGTCCACCTTAATGAATTCATTTTAACTTGATTACCTCTGTAACAAGCCCATCTCCAAATAAAGTCACATTTGGAGTTACTTTAGGTTAAGATTCCAACTTTTTATTTCAGGGACACAATTCAACCCATAACAGGTTTTTTGTTTTGTTCTGTCTTTTGTTTTTGGTTTTACCTTCTATTACTCATCCTCTTCATTTAGGTTTGCAAGGTTGGTGTGCAGATGTTATGTAGAAGCTACGGCAGCCACCTTGTGATCATGAGGGAGAAGACCAAAACTCATAGAGATGCCCCAAGAGTAACACTCAACACTCTGGAACCACCAACCTTCAGACTTCTTGTTAAGTAAGCCATGATTGTTCTTACAATTAAAGCTACCATGAGATCAAGGCTCTATTAATTGCAGCTACGTAAGAACTTATACCTAGATTCAAGACCAGAAGTCCGAAGACTATGGTCTCTGCCTCCAGTTTCACGGATAATAACAGAGAAGTCATTAAATACTATAGCTTCAACATCTGGTGAACAAAACTCACCCTACTGACCTTTAATAGACTTATAGATGGAGTATCACATGAAATAATGTCCAGACCTTTTCAAAAACTCAACAAAAAGTTATTTATTTATTTATCTCACAGTTAAATATTGAGTTATCTCCTACTTGTGGGCACTGTGCTAGGTCTAGAAATTGTGTTCAAAAACAGATGGGGTCCCTGCCTTCTTTGAACTTCCTAGTCCAGTAGGAAAGTTAATCAAATAAGCACACAAGTAACTACCAGACTGAAAAGTGAAAAATTAAATTTGATCCAATTACTTAGACACATAATAAACACGTAAGCAGCTGACGAAGTGCACTCAATGTTAAATAATGGGTTCTCCATTGAACTCCATCACTATGTTCACGAAGACTTAGTCTCAGAGCTTCTTCTTTTGAAGAAAAGAGATTCTCATTATAATTGTGCTCATATAATTTACCAGCCAAATTGGACATATTTAGGAGTTAAAAGAGGCACTATTAATAACCATCCCTGGATAAAGGGCATAAAGCAGAGATGCCACAAGAAACCAGGACATTTGGATACCCCAGTTATGGTGATTTGTACAGTCTAAAAATTAAGATGTTTAGAACAAGAAGATGAGGCGTCCTGAGTCAAAACTCCACAGGATATCTCATTTTGGAGGGATAAGATAAAATGGGAAGTGATTTATTTAATGTGGCTGAGATTAAGAATTATACATTGAAAAATCATTTTTAATTTTCCCACAACGTATTTAGACAAAAACCTACGTTTCCGGTAGCCTAGAAAGTTTGTTGGAAAGAGAAAGAAACAACTGATCTGGACATAGTTTGAGGTGTAATAATAGAACACCATGAGACAGATTGATTTGTGCTATGCTAAGCTAGAAGGAAACCTCCTTCCCTGCTGTGGCTTGTAAAAGAAATTGAAAGGCTGCTCCAGTATATTAAATGAGGCTAAAAACCTTGATCGATAATTTTCTTCACACACACAAAAAAAAAGATGAAAATGATCAGAGAGTGATTCTAAATACTTAATGCCCAGTACCAGCTGGCAGAAACACTTTGCAAGCAGTGTTTTGAAACTCGCCAGTGCATTGGTCTAAATTGTGAGAGGATTTTTTTTAATGTGTAATGTGTTCCACCATATTCTCTACTCATTTCTAAATCTGAGACCTGTCAAGGATGTCTGAGAAGATGTGCAAAGAACAGAGCTTATTTTTGCAAATGGGTTTGGGACACTTTGATAAAATACCAGAGTTCTTTTTTTTTTTTTTAAAGATTTTATTTATTTATTTGAGAGAGAGAGAGAATGAGACACACAGAGCATGAGAGGGAGGAGGGTCAGAGGGAGAAGCAGACTCCCTGCCGAGCAGGGAGCCCGATGCGGGACTCAATCCCGGGACTCCAGGATCATGACCTGAGCCGAAGGCTGTCGCTTAACCAACTGAGCCACTCAGGCGCCCAAAATACGAGAGTTCTTAAAAAGAATCTTCTAAAGATACACTGGTTCGCAATCACATGCCCTTTATTTACCTAAATATTCTATTAAACTGAATACATCAGCATCTGTATTTGTTATTTGGAGTCCATGAATGCTGCCCCCCATCTCACACCTGAAAATCTCTCTTCCCCCTTCTCCTTCCCCATGAAAATAGTGGCAGGTCTTGAAAAGCCCATATACATTCTCTACTTTGGATGAAAGCCTGAATTCATTCTGGGACAGCTTCTTACCATGCAAAAAAATCTAGGCATGTTATTTAATTTCTCTAGATCTCAATTTCCACATGTGAAATAAGAGTGATAACAGCTACCTGATTAAATGACAAAATGGCATGGAATTGATGCACAGTTCCTGACATTCAATAAACCTCGATAAAGATGACAACTTAATCCTTAGACCCCTGTCACCCCCCTCACTCTCAAAATTTCAGTTGACATCTGCGAGGGGTAAAAACTAGGCTTCATTTCTGTCTAATAAAAATTTCACTGGCTATATCACATAAGCGAAGTGCACAACTTGCTCATTTAAATGATGAACATTTAGAAAGAAAACACACACCAATGTAACCATCAAGAAATTCATATTCCTAGACTCCCAGAAACCTCTCACTCAGACTGCCTCCTCAAAGGTAACCGATATACTGATTTCTATCACCCTAGAGTCTGTTTTGTCCTGTTCAGAACCTCCTAGAGTATCTATTCTTTTGTAACTGGCTTCTTTCATTCAACATTAGGTGTCTGAGATTAATCAATTTTATTGATGTGGCAATAGCTCATTTTCATTCGTGGGAGTATTTTATTATATCTATATATCATGATGGATTTTTCCCCTCGATGAAGATTTAGGTTGTTTCCAATTTGGGCTATTTTTCAAAATGCTACTACAGG
The DNA here is from genome assembly GCF_002201575.2 of Neomonachus schauinslandi. NCBI lineage: Eukaryota > Metazoa > Chordata > Mammalia > Carnivora > Phocidae > Neomonachus > Neomonachus schauinslandi. The sequence continues at coordinate 164,893,102 of NC_058407.1, read as the reverse complement.
GGCGCCTGGGTAGCTCAGTCGTTAAGCGTCTGCCTTCGGCTCAGGTCATGATCCCGGGGTCCTGGGATCGAGCCCCGCGTCAGGCTCCCCACTCTGCGGGAAGCCTGCTTCTCCCTCTCCCACTACCCTCTGTTTCTGTTCCCTCTCTCGCTGTCTCTCTCTCTCTGTCAAATAAATAAATAAAATCTTTAAAAAACAAACAAACAAAAATGTTTAAAATGCTACTATGGACATTCTTGTCTTTGGGCACAGAACACACTTTTCTGTTGAGTAACTTCGAACTGGGGTTGTTGGCTCATACAGTTACTGTGTGCTAGGCTTTAATAGTTTTCATCAAAGAGTTTTTCAAAGGAGCTGATAATTTACACTTTTACTAGGACCAGGTAAGAGGTCCACTGCCTCCACTTCCCCGTGACTAACACCTGGGGTTGTTGTTTTCTTGCTGTGTTACTGTAATGTATTTCAGCTGTTCTGGGCATATAGCCAATGGGTGTATGGTGGTATCCCATTTAGTTTCAATGTGCCTTTTTCTGATGACTAAGGAAGTTGAGCACTTTTCATACTTACTGGCCACTGTATGTACTCCATTTTGAAGTCCCTGCTCAAGTCTTCTGTCTACTTTTGTAGTATTTTCATCTTTTTTTATTGATTTGTAGGAGTTCTTTATATACTCTGAATAATGAGTCCATCAGTTATGAAACCTGCAAATATCCTCTCCCACTCTGCGACTTGTCTTTGCCCTCACTCACTGATGTCTTTTGATAAGGAGAACTTTTTAATTTTATATAAATCATTGTATCTTTTTCCCCATTATAGTTAGTAGTGTTTTGGGCTTAAAAAATCTTTGCCTACCTCTACCATGAAGGTATTCTCCTACGTTTCATTTTAAAAAGATTTATTGTTTACCTTTACCATTTAACCAAAATTCTGTTTGGAAGATTTTTGGTATGGTAGAGATGGTGTCAAGATTACTTTTGTTTTGGGTGGCTCAGTCGTTAAGCGTCTGCCTTCGGCTCAGGTCATGATCCCAGGGCCCTGGGCTCGAGCCCCACATCGGGCTCCCTGCTTGGCCAAAGGAAGCCTGCTTCTCCCTCTCCCACTCCCCCTGCTTGTGTTCCTGCTCTCGATATCTCTCTCTCTGTCAAATAAATAAATAAAATCTTTTTAAAAATTAAATAAATAAATAAAACAAAAAAGATTACTTCTGTTTTTCTATATAAACAACTGAACTGGCCCCAAACAATAACATGACCTACCTTTCTCCACATCACCTCAGAATCACCTTTATCACACATCAAATGAACACTCTGTCTCACCTTTTCCTAATCTCTTTTCCTTTGTTTTATTTAATTTGCCTTGAACCAAAACCACATTATAATTACAGGAGCTTTATAATGGTACATGAAAGTGTAAGCGTGCTCACTTTGTTTTTCTTCAAGATCATCTTGACTATTCTCAGCCCTTTGCATTTTCATATGACTTTTATAAAAAGCTTTTCGAATTCCATGTAATTAGCCTGTTGAGATTTTGACTGGGGTGATATTGAAATTTAGATCAATTTTAGGAGAATTGATGCCTTTACTGTGCCGATGCATAAACATGGTATATCTCTGAAATGATTTAATCTTCTTTAATTTCCTTCAGTGATGTTAGTCGTTTTCTAACCTAGCTGAACTTGTTTGTGTCAGGTTTTATCTACGCATTTTACATTTTTATCGTAATTAGTATTTTTTAATTTTCATTTTCTAGCTGTCGCCAGTACAAAGAAATACAATTGTTTTTTCACATGTTGTCCTCCTTGTGTCTAGTGGCCCTGCTAAATTCATTTATTAATGTTAATAATTTATCTGGATAGACTGTTGGACTTAAAATCAATTATGTTACCTGTGAACAGTGCCATTTTAATTCTTTCTTTCCAGTCCTTATATGTTTATTTTTCTTACCACATTGCAACGGCTAAGAACCGCAGTACAGTGTTGAATAAAAGTGGTGATAGTGCACATCTCATTCTTGATCTCAGAGGGAAAATTTTTAACAGTTCAACCTCATTTCCCCCTTTACTCTGTTAATGTGGTTAGTTGCACTGACTGATTTTCCAATGTTAAGCTACCCTTGCATTCCTAGAATAAACCCATCTTAGCAGGGTATACTATCCTTTTTATGTATCGCCATAATTGATTTGCTAAGATTTCTTTTTAATTTTTAAATTTCATGTCCACAAAAGTTTTTACACATAATTTCTTTCTTTCAGTATCATGAAAATAATTGATTACTAATTGTCTTTTCTTTCGGCAGCAAGATTATGCTGACCTCATAATAAATTAAGACGTGTTCCCTCTTCTTCTCTTTCCTGGAAAAGTTTGTGTAACAGTGACATTGTTTCTTTTTAAATGTTGGAAGACTTTACCACTGAAGCCATTCGGGTCTGCAGTTTTCTTTGTGGAAATATTTCTGATTAAAAATATTACTTCTTTATTAGATCTGGGTATCTTCAAATTTATATTTCTTCTAGTTTCAAATTCTGTACACTGTGTTTTCTGAAACCTGTCCCTTCCATCTAAATTGTCAAGTTTATATGCAAGCTATTCACTATAACCTTAATGTCTAAAGGATCTTTTCATTCTTAATACTGGTAATTTGCACTATCACTTTTGGTTCTTGAACAAGAGGAAGTTCCCTAGGTAGGTGCCTATCAGTTCTATCCATCTTTTACATAATCTGCTTTGGGATATGCTTATTTTCTCTATTGTACATTTTTAATTAATGTCTGCTCTTATCTTTATTGCTTCCATCCTTCTACTTTTGTAGCTTAAACTGCTAATTTTTACTATGTTTTTTTAGATGCATACCTGACTTTGAGTCTCTCTTCTTCTTTTCTGATATACACATGTAAAGCTGTAATTTCCCTCTACACATGGCTTTAGCTGCATCCCACAATTTTGTAATATTTCATATTTATAATTTCATTAAAAATATTTTTCCAACCAAGGAGCTGTGAAAGAAAATAGAAGCACTCTCTGTGAAGTAATACAAGGCAATTTCCAGGATATATTGCCATGTTTAAAAAAACTAAAAAAAGTATATATAAATATGTGTGTGTATATATATACATGCTACTGTTTATATGAGAAACACAAGTAAATAAAAAGATAGTTACGAGTGCATTCCTTATTTTTGCAAAAACACAGCGACAATTCAGAAAGGAAAAACTAGAGACTAACAAAATTGCCTATGTACAGAAGATGGGTTGGTATACTGTAAAAGTAACAGGGAAGGAAAAGGCACTTCCTTAAATATACCTAATGTTTGCTTTTGTAAACATGGTAATGTTTTATATATTAAAAATAAAAATAAGTCAACAAGGGTCAAAAATAAAAATACTTGGGGCATCAAGTCAGCAGAGTGTGCAACTCTTGATCTTGCGGTGTGGGTTCAAGCCCCACTTTGGGTACAGAGACTACTTTAAAAATAACAAAATTTTTTAAAAATAAAAATCCTTAAGCCAAATTCCAACATAAACAAATGAACCTGTTTATTAAATGGATAATGTAACCACACAGGAAGGGGGTAAGGACAAATGCAGTAACTTTCAAAGGACTACTGAACTTGACATATTTGGTCTAATTGAAACAAGAACTACAAATAAATCTTGGACTCTTCTTAAGAGATTTGTTGTCGATAAGGGTTTAGGTCTATCAATTCTGAAATTATTGTGTGTGTATTTTAGGATTAACCCATTGAGGAAATATATTGATATTTTGGGAGCTGGGGTTTCACTGTAAGAGAAGGGACTTACAAATACAGAATGGGGGAAAGCAGTCTTTTCAGTGGGTTAGAATTAAAAATATCACTATTAACTCATCAAAAGGCCAAAAGCAGTAACACCCCAGTAGTAGTAAGCCCACAGAGTATCCAAACGTTGGTTTCTAAATATCTTTTTCCAAAAGAAGGATCTAGGGCTTTTCAAAGAAATGGCCCAGGGGAAGAGCAGATATACTGAAACATTTGTGAGTGTGTGTGCATCAGAAAGTAATTAAGTGCCCCTCTCCCCAATGATACAGCATGCCAGAAGGATACAGGAGACAACATATGAAAATAAATCATGGGAATAATAGATTATGACACAATGAATACAAAGGAATCTGTGAATCATACTGAGATAAAACATATAAATGAACAGGTGAATGAATGAATGAAAGGAAAGAATGGAAAGTTTTTCTTAACCATAGAAGGTCAACTAAGAAAGATATAAAGGACGAAATTTAGAAAATCACCACTTTGCAACCATCGATGGAGTAACAGATCCAGGCAAGAATCATCAACAGATTCTAAACTATTTTAATTATATTGGGTGAAAGTATATTAAGGAACAGGGCATTTACACAGTCTCAAATTATCTCCCAGCAGATTACTTGTTAATTACAAAAGGGAAGCGGGTACTTTCACAGTGAAGAAATCTGATGGACACCACCTTAACTAGGTGATAAAAGTTACATCAGTAAATGATGGTACCAACTGACATCATATGACTCTTGATGTGATAGTGAAAAAGACATGATATCTTTGGTGTAATATTCCAAAAATTCATGAGGAAACACTTAGATAAACCCAAACGGAGACACACTCTTCTAAGCAACTTGGTTTCTGTGCTTCTGTGTTGGGGTACCTGGGTGGCTCAGTCAGTTAAGCATCTGACTCTTGATTTTGGCTCAGGTGATGGTCTCAGGGTCCCAGAATCGAGTCCTACATTGGGCTCTGTGCTCAGCAAGGAGTCTGCTTCAGATTCTCTCTCTCCCTCCCCCTTTGCCCTGCTCCATCACGCTCTCTCTCTCCAAAATAAATAAATAAATCTTCAAAATGGTAATGTCTTGAAGACAAGGAAAGGCTGAAAAATTGTTTCAGATTAAAGAAAAATCAATGCTGTACATGATCCTGGATTGATCCTTGCCTGGGGAAAAAAGTTGCTATAAAATAAGACAACATTGGCACAATTGGTGAAATTTGAATATGGACTATATATTAGATAATAATATTGAGTCCAGTGTCAAATTTTCTTAATTTTATAGTGGTTATACAAAAGAATAGTGTTATTCTTAAGGAATGAGTCCTGAGTTATTTAGGGGTGAAGTGTCATGAGATCTTTTTTTTTTTTTTTAAGATTTTATTTATTCATTTGAGACACAGAGATACAGAGAGAGAGAGAGAGCATGAGCAGTGGGAGAGGCAGAGGGAGAGGGAGAAGCAGACTCCCGGCCGAGCCAGGAGCCCGATGTGGGGCTCGATCCCAGGACCCCGGGATTATGACCTGAGCCGAAGGCAGACGCTTAACCATCTGAGCCACCCAGGCGCCCCTGTCATGAGATCTTTAACTTAATAAATGCTTCAGCAGAAATAGGAATTATAATACTAGAAAGATAAAGCAGATGCAGTATATTAGTTAGCTTCTCCAGAGAATCAGAACCAATAAAACATTTATGATAAGGAATTGGCTCACGAAATTATGGAGGCTAGCGAGTCCAAAATCTGAAGTGTGGTCCAGGCATTCTGCTTGGGAATTCCCTCTTGCTCAGGGAAGTTGATCTTTTTGTTCTATTCAGGCCTTCAGTTGATTAGCTGGGGCCCACCCACGTTATGAAGAGCAATCTACTTGACTCAAAGTTCACCAATTTAAACGTCAGTCTCATCCAAAAACATCCTCCAAGCTGACACATAAAATTAACATAATAAAAAAAAATTAACCATCGCATGAGGCAAAATCTTAACAACTGGTGAATCTAGGTGAAAGACACACGAAATGATATTGTGCTATTCTTGCAACTTTCTCTAGGTTAGATTTTTTCCAAGATAAAAACTTAAAAATACTTTCTAATTCTCACTTGTATTTCTTCTCTGATTCATAATTTAGAAATCACATTGTAATTTTCCAAACGTGAAATTTATACAGCTATCTTCTTGTTATTAATTTCAAGCCACTCACAAATGGGAACATTCCTCAACAAGAAAAAGGGGGAGATGCGTGGCTGGCCTAGTGTGTTTTCCTTCCTTTTGGGATCTTGACCCCATGGCTTCCTTGGTTCCCTCCAATGCCTTCAAACAGCTTTTTTTTGGGGGGGGGCTTTTGTTTAATCAACTGGGTTTTGGTATTTTAATCCATCTGGGTTATAGTTATTCTTGGCAGGAAGGGTGGTCTGGGGCAGGCTACTCCGTAATAGCAGAATGCGAAAGTTGGGCTGGACTACATCTTGTTCCAGTAAGATGAACTAGCAGAAAGCAACTCCCAAGGGAAAAAGAATGTGCCACTCAGAATGTGATCCCGAGATCCCCTTGAAGCAAAAAGAGTCTTCATGTTTCTCTAAATCCCCAGAGGTGAGCTTCTGTGGGGTCTTGATAAATGTATGATAATTTATGAATAAAGGAGAGAATCTGTCAGCCTGGCGTGCACACCAAGGACACCATGGATGACCTATTCTACACCAATGAGTCCTTCCAATCTGGAAAACACCAGCAGTCAACTGTAGGCCACATTTAACCAAGAAGTGCCTACCACCCGGAATGATGGATTCCATGACAGTGATTCAACATGGGATCGAAACATGGCCTCGTCAGCCTGACTTCAACATACGAATCTTTCCCAATATACCTCCCCAGAATCAAAGAATCTCTTTCCCGACCAAGTGTTGCTTCCATGTGTCTACAATTCAGTTTTGGAGGAAAAGAGCCAACGTGATTCTTTTATTCTGTGCCAAACAGTGAAACACAGAAAACAGCCTACATATCCTTCAACAGAGGACTGGTCTGACAATTACGATACAGTCTTACAATAATTTACTATTCACTTACTTTCAATAATAATGAGGGAAAAGATTTAATGACACGACCAAGCATCCCTGATAGGCTGTCAAGTGAAGTAAAGCAGCTGCAAGTAAGTACAGTGTGGCTGCAGTTTTGTTTTTTAAAAAGGTTATAAATGGGGGCACTGGGGTGGCTCAGTCGGTTAAGCACCCGACTCTTGATTTCGGCTCAGTTCATGATCTCAGGGTTATGATCGAGCCCTGCATCAGGCTCCATGCTGGGCATGGAGCCTGTTTAAGATTCTCTCTCCCTTTCCTTTTGCCCCTATCCACCGCCCCCACTTTCGCTCTTAAAAAAAAAAAAGGCTATATATGTGCATAGCTAAGGTTCTGAAGAGATATCAAAATATTAGTATCTTTGGACCATAAGAAGATAGCTAATATAAAAGTTTTCTTCTTTGGTCTACAATTATAAATGTTTTATAAAAATGTTTCTACTTATGAATAGCAATTTTTTAAATCTTTTTTTAAAGATTTTATTTATTTATTTGAGAGAGAGAATGAGTTAGAGAGAGCATGAGATGGGGGAGGGTCAGAGGGAGAAGCAGACTCCCTGCTCAGCAGGCAGCCCGATGCGGGACTCGATCCCAGGACTCCAGGATCATGACCTGAGCCGAAGGCAGTTGTTTAACCAACTGAGCCACCCAGGCGCCCCATGAATAGCAATTTTTAAAAGGTCTTGTTCCAAAAGGGCTGCTCTGACTTCTTCCACCAGAAGGAAAACGTCCATTTCTTGCAGCTTTGTGAGGATAAATGCGTCTGTCTGTTGTTTCAGAATAGAAGGGGGAGGGCAGCGTGGCCTAGAGATGGGGGGGGGTTTACAAGGGCCGCGGCCAGCCTGGCTGATGATAGATGATGCTGCCCTTTGCAGGCCAGATTTCACTGTAATGGACAGGAAGTACAAGAAATCAGGAGAGAAACCCCAGCCAGAGCAGCCTGCCCTGCTGAGCCCAGCCCGGAGGGAAGGAACAGAGCTCTCCGCTGCTGGAAGACAGGAAGACAGCCCCTCTGCACCGACTCGGGCTGCTAATTACCTGCAGACACCCTTAGCAATGACCTGATCCATATGTATCGAGGAAGCTGGGCCCGGCAGCTGCAGTTTGCTCCCTGTCACAATTGTTTAATGGGCTGCCCTGCGGAAATGGCTTTCCCTGGGTTTCTCTGCAGACACAGCGCCTTATTATGGTAACCACAGGGGCAGGTGGCTTTGCATCAATTACCTTGCTCTGCACATGCTCTCTTCAGAGGGGTCTGCTCTACAGCGACCGAGGAACAGCCCTCCTGAAGATGCTCGGTCTGGGTCAAGAGATCTCTACTAGAGGGTCTGCAGTGCCCCACCTCTTGCTCACTTTCACCTTCTCCAGCCGCCCCCCCATCCAAGATCGTCCCTTGCCAAGTTCCCATCATGCCTTGAGCAGCCAAACCTTTAGAGTCAGGTGGACAGGGCTGAGTTCTGATTCTGCTTCTTACAGCTGTGTGATCTTAGGGAAGGCAGCGAACATCTCTGAGCTTCACCTCTGCCACCCATAAGCTCAGACGGTAATAGCTCACATTTATAGCTACTGTGAATAGGTACTAATCGGTTCAATCCTCACCCCAGCCCACGAGGTAGCTGGTGTGTAGTCTGTCCACATCTTAGTGACAAGGGAGCTAAAGCTCAGATGGTTGTAGAACTTCCCCCAACCTGTGTCCTCAAAACTGGATGGCCTTAGGCAAGCCTGCTCTCTTAATGCTATGCTAAATTAGCTTTCTTAATGAAAATAACACCTACCCTGAACCATTGTTGTAAAGATGAGATAGATAATATTTGAGGAATATTATCTGACAGGGTCCTCGCAGAAAATAATTCTCAATAAATGCTTGTTACTGCATTTGCCAGCTAATTCAAATGTAGACACTTATGCAACAGGACAAAAAGAGTCTAGAACCATCCAGAAGGCAAGTTCTCATCAGTCCGTCAAGACAAGGTGTCACCACTTAGCAGCATCTTTGGAACTGCCCTCTGCCTGCGAATTCCTTGCCATAGCAACATGTCTTAAATGAGTGGTTCTCCGTTTGAAGTCCTGCCGAGCAATATTTTTATATGCATATGGGCTGTGGTTGGGAGAGAAACGAAATAAAGCCAACTTTTTAAAACTATGTTTGTAGCTTGCAAAGAAGGGACCAGGGCAGCTCAGATCTCCCAAGGATGTGTCACTGGTTGGTGCTGGTCTATGCTGGCGACTCCAGAAGGCCCTCTGAGTGACCTTTATGGTGGAGCCACCACCACCCGTCCCTCCCAGTCATCCCCAGTCATGGGACTGGAGGAGCAAACGTGAGGCGAGACAGGGCAGCAATGAGGAGTCACTGGGCAATTAAGACCCACAGGACGAAACACACCCAGTCATTACTGCACAAATGGAATGGCTCCCTTGGAGAAACATTCAGTGCTCTAGGTGGGGGCTTCCTCCTCATCGGTTGCAGAAGGATAATCCAGGCAGAAGCGCCAACCAAAATAAGCATGTCATATTTTAGTAGACGGGGTAATTCAGGGAGCTAATGCGTTGTGATTGTGACAAAACCCTACATTCCAACCACGTATCTCTTCATCTCACTGGGGGGTAGCCATGCCCGCACATTCCCCACGGGTAAGGGTTACTACCCTTAACTGCACTTGTGAACGGTGGCTAATCAAGGTGACCAAAGTCACAAGTGAGCCAGTCAGGTCAGTTGAGCTTCCACCTGGCAGACCTTGCCGTAGGCTCTCTTTGAAACTCCCTTTCATGCACTCTTCTGTCCTTTGTCCTGTGTTCAGTGGAGGCTCCAAGGGGACAAGATCTGTCATATCCCTTCCCTCTCCCACAGTGATGACTCATAAACAGCAAGGACAAATTGAAAGCCCAGCTGCCTCCCCAAGAAGCATCCCACTATTCAGAAGAACTCCACATCTGGTTATAGGACCAGACTGCATCGGGCCGGTTGATTACCTGGACCAGCTGGAAGCACCACAAAGATAAGAACAGGGGCAAAAATATATCCAAAACCCAAGAGAGAGAAGGCAGCATTCAAAACAGGCTCCTTACAAAACCTGCCCCTTGTTTGATCCTAGGCAACAGGCTCTATATAAAGAACTTGACTTACGCCATCCCAGCAGATTTTACAAGAATCTCTGCAAGATGGTTATCATCGTCCCATTTTACAGACGAGTAAACTGAGACCCAGAGAGCTTGAGCTAAAAGTGCCGTGTTGGAATCTGAATGCCTCCAAGCACAGTGCCTTGTGTGTTAGTGAATTCTTATTAAGGGAATGCATCACTTTGAATTCATGCTTGTTCCCTGAAGCCTTGCAACCCCCGGAAGCCCTGCCCACTGTGCCGTGCTGCCTTGTGCCAAGACTGAGGGCAGGCTCAAAACAGGAGATAGAGCAAGAGTCTGGGAAGCCAGAAGACGTTAGGAACATAGATGCCAAGCAGACCGAAGCCAGGGTCAGATCTTCAGTCACCAATGGTGCTGGTGTGGCCCAAGCAAACACTGTCCTTGGCACCGACAAGGACAGATGCAGGCTCAGGAAGGATCACTCTTGTCAGGTGACAGTTGAATCCCAATGGTCTCTGTGTCCTCCTACCATTTCTGAATTCAGGGAGAGCACAGAAAAGGGTCCATTCTAATACCTTAAAATGGTAACGATCAATCGGAAGCCAACCCAAAGCCAATCCTTTCAGATAGTTTGCACACATTGTGTTATGTGGCTGTATTAATGGGGATCCTTTCTGTGACAGCTCACAGGTCACCAAATAAATCCCATGGTGACCCAATTTTGCGAGCAGTCCCGGTCCAAGGATTTAAGTTGTCCTGGTCTGAACCACGTGCCCACTGCTTGGACTAATGACTGTCGCAAAGGGATAAAATACGATTGACCCAGCGTGGGTTACATACTCACCCCCCCCAACCCGAAGCGACAGTGTGTGTGATTAGCACCCCCATCCCACTAAAACCACAGATGTTCTCTCCAAAGAAGAGGGGTGCTGTCCGGGTTGACCAAACAGAAACACTCACTGCCAGGAGGAATGATGAAGAGGGCCCTTTTCAATCCTGGGCTCATTTACGAGGCTCCGGTTAGCAGAGAAACATAAATTCCTAAAGGCCTGAAAGGGTCTGAAAATGTCCCTAGGCTCCTCCTATTCCTTTACTGAAGAATTTTCGATAGGAATTCCATGGACTATGAAAAAGAAATTAATCTGCTTTGCTGGGAGTCGAGCCACCTTCTAGGATTTGAATCAACCTTCTCAAGTCCAGGCTTGAACCATGCATTCCAAATAAATCGGTCAATATTCTGTTCCATACATATCCTTTGTACCTTCCCATCTCTGAGCTTTTTCACCATGTGGTTGCCTCTCCCTAGAATAACATTCTTGGTTCTCCCTACATCTACCTGTCAGTGTCCTCCTTCCCTAACCAGGAAGGCGGGGCAGCAGATCACCTGACCCCCTTAGATGACAGCAGGTCATCTCTTGCAGAGAGCAACCCTAACTATAACCCCAGCCAGCCCCCTACCTTCCACTCCCCTGTTCCACCCGCCATTGATATTCCAAGTGCCCGATGGCTTAGCCCCATGGAGATCAGAGGATCTGCCCTTCAAAGCCAGTCCTCACCGCACCAGCCAATAACCTCCTCTCTCTGCCATCTATGCCACATGCTGGTTTGTTGATCAAAACCGAGATGCTGCACGTTAAGCATCCATGCCGGACCTCTGCCATTTTCAGCAATCATAAATAATAATCACCATACTGTCATTGTAACAGAGCTCATTTCCCCTGCTAAGCGAGACAAACATTTGTGAAGTGAACAAATGAACGGAGATGTGAAACGAACAGAGATGGACACAGTAACGGAAATGGTGAATATATCGTTCTCATGTTGGAAATCTTAGCATGGATGCGTGTGCCTTTTTTTTTTCATTTTTAAATTTAGACCTTTTTTTTTTTTTTTAATGAAAATCCTCCAACACTTGAAAGGACTCCTGCTAGAGGCTTTACCAACTCAATGTGCCTGTATCACTCCATTTATCAACTGCATCCTGTTTGTTCCACGAAAAGCAGCATCCTATCTTTTTCGGTCCATTTTTTCACAAAGTTATGCAGTGCTTCAGGCTTCGTGAGAGCTCCTGAGGTAGGAGAGAGGAAGAAAGCCACAGGGAAGAGCTGGTGTTGCTGGTGACCAGAGGTGCGGACCAGCTCGGTGACTTGTAGCTGTCCTGCTTATAGAGGTGACAGACAAACCCCGGCCGCGGCACTCCCCGGAGCCTCGGGTTCAGTGCAAAGTATTCAAATTCACAAATGTCACAGTCCTCAAATGCCAAGGATCTAGTCTCCCTGTAATGGGTCTGGCACAATGCCATGGATCTAGCGAATGTCTAAAACGTACTAAGTTAAGCAATCATTCTATTCACACATTTCTATGGAAGGGACCAGTCACTGTTTCTTTCTTTTTTTTTTTTTTTTTAAGATTTATTTATTTATTGGAGAAAGAGAGAGCACGCATGTGCACACACGAGTGGAGGGGGAAGGGGCAGAGGGAGAGGGAGAAGGAGACTCCCTGCTGAGAAGGGAGCCCATCACCAGGGCTCCATCCCAGGACCCCGGGATCATGACCTGAAGGCAGATGATTAACCCTCTGAGCCACCCAGGTGCCCCCACGGTTTATATCTTGAAAGCAATATATGTGTATGCGTCATTTTAAATGTTAAATATATATTTACATGTAAATCATATACTTTATTTATATTTATAATTATATATAATGTATAATTATTATATTTATATATTTGTCTATATTTATATCATATAATTTACTGTATAAAAATATATTCATATTTAATCATACATATATATGATTTTAAATGCTTTCTACCATGTTGGGATTTTATCTTAAAACCTCCCATTGTAGTTGGGTTAAAGATGTGATCATCTTTTGCTCTCATTCGTAACTTCACCCAGGAGCAGATAAAATGTAATGAGGCATTGTGGAAGACATACTGAAGAGTTTTAGCTACCACAAGAAAGCATGAAACATTTATTCAAGCGTCTGTATTTTCATTTCTGAGTAGATGAGAATTAATTTTCGGTCTCCTTAGATCCTGAGCACCGGCCTTTAGTTAAGAGTTCGGGAACAGGCGAGCTTTGATGTGATGTGCTGCATTAAGCACAGATGACCAGCCAGGGAATTTGCTAAGCTGGGATGGATTAACGCAAGCTGCCGTACTAACTTTTTACAAACTCCTTTCCTGATAATAATAGGGGTAAGTAGACACAGACTGGAAATTTCTGGCAGTCAAATAAGCTTTAACATAGGACTCACTTTTTTTTTTTTTTTCTAAACACAGAAAGAGGGGGAGGGGAAAGCAACCTAAAATCATTTAAAAACTCTGTAAATAGGAAAGGCATAGAGAGTAGCTTGCTGTAGACAGTAGTCTACCTCTGTGGGCAAGATCCAGGATCTTTCCCCCACTCAAGTATCATCGTGCTCACAAATGGCCGCCGTGCTGGGTCTCATCAGTGGCCGTCCCACTGTCCCCATCAACAAACACTCTGAGTGAGTCAGGGTGACAAGATCCCTTGTTATAAGGAAGAGGAATGATAATGAGGTGCGGATGAGCCAGGGTGCCCACTATGATTCCTAGTGTCCTGGGGATAAAACAAGCTGCCCTACAACCATTTCCTTCCTGACATTTAAGTCGTTCTTAGAAGCTTAAAAACATAAACACAGCACCTCGTAGACAAAGGCTGGGGGTGGGGGGGGGAGAGGAGGAGGTGTACTATTCGTTGCTGAAGTTTTAGTGGTTAATACTGGAATGGAAGACAAGACACATGGGTTCAGGGTCAGGCTCCAGCCCTGAGGTGGCAGCTGTACACATTTCTTCATCTCTCTGTGCCTCAGTTTCCTTTTCTGGGCAGTGGGGATAATGACTATATCACAGATTATGTAAAGATCTACATTCAAAAGTATGAGAAAACATATCTCAGTGGCTGACACAAAGAAAGTCAATAAATCCCAGGTCATAATCCATACTGAAGTCATTTGTCAACTATCGGACGTGCAAACCAACTCTAACTGATAACGCACTAACTATATGGAACCAAAAGATCTAGCTGGAGAGTGAAAAACTGGGGGAAATGGGTGGTTTAGCATCTTCTAGATGAAAACATCAGCCAACTTCAGGACGTCAAGGCAGCCTAAGTCCCACTGGCTTCCCCCACGGGAAGACACCAGACACTGGGTGTTAGACCAAAGCATTATCCACACGGAGTTCACTCTCACCAGTACCCTCAGGCAGAGGTGTCTACTCCTCTGATGGAAACTCAGATGAGTTTTGTGCTTCTCAGCACACAGATCCACAAACGGTGGACTTGGAAACTTCATAAAATACGTTACTTAAGCTCTTCTTTATTTTGCTATTTTCTTGCACTTCAAACAAGTCCCATAGAAAAGCCTCATTCCCTTTTTCCCCAGGTTTCTAGCTGGTGGGGGTGCTTTCAGCTTCTCTTTTGATTATTACACACACACACACACACACACACACACTCTCAACCCTACAAAAATATACACAACCTAAAAAAATGTATTAGCATATATGATGCTCGACATCACTGATCATCAGGGAAATGCAAATCGAAACCACAATGAGATTAGCTCACACCTATGAGAATGGCTGTCATCAAGAAGACAAGTGTTGGCGAGGATGTGGAGAAAGGGAGCCCCTGGGCACTGTCGGTGGGATCCTAAACTGGTTCGGCCACTATGGAGAACAATCTCTCCAGAAGATTAAAAATAGAACTATCATATGATAGAGCAATCCCACTTCTGGGTACACAGCCAAAGGAAACTGAAAACAGGGGATAGCAAACTCCCATTTCACACCATTATTCACAATAGCCACGACATGGAAACAATCCAAATGTCCATCAGTGGGTGAATGGATAAAAATGGAATATTATTCAGCCATGAAAAAAAAAAAACACAGGAAATCCTGCAACTATGACAACATAGATGGACCTCGAAGACATTACGCTAAGTGAGATAAGACAGAGAAAGACAAATACTCTATGAAATCCCTTGAATGTGAAATTAAAAAAAAAAAAAAAACTTGAAAAAAAACCCCCAGAATGGAATAATGAACACCAGAAACTGAGGGGTTGGGGAAGGGGAGGGATGTTGCTTAAGGGTACATTCTTGCAACTAGTAGATAAAATGAGACCTGGAGATCTAATACATAGTACAGTGATTATAGGCAACAGAACTGTTTTCTAAACAGTAAACTTGCTAAGAGCCTAGATCTTTATTGTTCCCAACACAAGAAGACATGACAATTTTGTAACATGATGGAGGCGTTAGCTAATGTCATACTGCAATATGAACGCATCAAATCAGTATGTTGCATACCTTAAGCTTACACCGTGTTATATGGCAATTATAGCTCAAATTTTAAAAAGCATATTAGGATATGAAAAATGTCTCTGACATTGCAGCAGGACACTGAATGCAGAAACAGATGCAAATAGCCACGGGAAAGCTGAGAGTATTGGGGTTCACCCCTGACCCCCCACCCCACCATGTAGGGCTTCGCAGGGAGTGTGCCTGAAGCCCAGAGCCCAGGAAAGAGCACCCCTGGCTGGTTCCACGCATCTGTGCCTTTATTCACACTCTCAGCCGGCTCCCCCGCTTGCCTTTTCCCTCACACTGTCATTCTCCTGGTCAATTTCCAGTGACTGCTGACACCCCATCCAGCACTGTCATCTTCTGTCTCCTCTTCTGGCACAGGGACCCCTTCACATTCCTCCTCCCCGCATGCACTGTGATTTCCTAAGCTGGTTCTGTGCTCATGCTTGATGCCTCACAGCATCCAGGCTATGACTTTTACGAACATCCTCTTTGGTCATGGGACACCTCAGGATATCTATTGCTAAAGCAGGGATCTTGAAAGCAATCTCAATACGGAGTTACGTTTTAATGACGTAGGAAGTAGAAGAGGTCCCCTCAGCTCACAACCAAATGCCATCTTATGGTTTCCTAAGTGATTGAAAAGCCAGGAATCGTCCTTTTCGGGGTGTAGGACCCCATTAACACACATTCCACCAGGGCCCAGGAACATGCAACTCTTTGCCTGGATTCCATCTATTTTCTGTTTCTGCACGTCCCAACCTACTTTCCAACCAGCTTGGCCCTTGCCCTCCCTTGGCCCACCCTCATCAGCACCACCCCCCAACTCCCAGCCCCTGTACCCTCTGAGGCCCTCATTTTACTGTCAAGAGACCTGTTGTATTAATCACTTCTTCCTGGATTGTTCTACTTCTTTGCCCTCACTGGAACCTGCAGGAACCACTGCTGCCCCAATCTCCTTGAGTGGAGTATGGTTCCCTTGCCCCACACTCCCAACTGGAGTGTGGGAGAGAGAGACAATCTGCAAATGCACCACCACCACATCCAGACAATTGTTCCAGAACAACGAGCCTCTACACTTTGCGGCTCTTGCCACCTGTTTTTACCAACCTCGAGATAATTCTTCATGTTCCCAGCATCCATGAGCTTGCAACATCGTCATGCATGTTTTTGGAAGGCAGGCTCACGATCCTCCTCTTCGCCCCCACCTCCCATCACTGGATGATTTCAAAATCCTTAAGAACCTAATATCCTGGCTCCGATCACCTGGAATTTCTAGTTTAATACTTATTCTATTGTAAGGCTCTTCAATCCCATCATGTCTGTCTGTGTTCAGTCTGTGGCCAGGACTGCTAGCTTGCAGGATCCACAGCCCCCTCCTCTTCTTGGACACACAGCTACACCATATTTCCCAGGCTCCCTTAAAGCTAAATATGGTCGTATGAATGAGCTGTAGAGCTAAATGGAAGTGACGTGTATCATGCTGAGGCCTGGAAACTTCCACCCAGGTTCCTCCGTACCTTTGGGCTACGTGGAATTAAAATGATCCCTAGATCTACCTTGGAGGCTATGTGTTGAAGATGGCAGAGTCTCTGTGAGTAGGACTTTTCAAATGCCACCGTGGTTCATCTGCCCAGTACCATCACATGAGCAAGAAGGAATCTATTGTGTTTGAACCATGGTATGTTTTGAAGTCGGGTCGAGTCATCTATATAACTAACATATTCTCAGTGGTCAAGCACTGCTGATTCTCCTTAAGCGGCATCTTTTGGATCAACCTCTCCCTCCAGACCCACTATTGCCCCCGCAAGCTTCAGCCTTCATCTTCTCTGTCACATGGTCTATCACGATGGCCTCTGAGTGGTCTCTCTGCCTTCAATGTCTTGCCTCTGACACCTCTCCCTTCATTAAGAATCAAGTTCTTAAAGAACAGATACTTCGTCTCACACCTGTAGAAGGCCTCAACACTCACAGAATAAATCTCATAGTGTTTGACATGGCACTCAAGGTTGAATATGGGCTTGCCCTAAGCCACTTTCCAAAATCCATTTATCTTGGGACCAAAGCAAATGCGCCATCCCTCATGGTTACTTCTACTTATGGGATTCCTTCCCCCTACTCTAGATTTGCCATATAAAGAAATCCTTCTTGTCTTTCAATTTCCAAGTGTCTCTCAAATATGAAATATTACCAGATCTTTCATTTGGAATGAATCATTCCTTCCTCCACCATTTACATGATCCGTATTTCTTCATTATCTCCTCAAAGTAAACTGGGCATGTGTCTCTCCTACCAAAATAAGTATCCCCTGGATGGGTAGCATCACTGTGTTCATCTTTCTTTTCTCTCAGCCCTCATGCTATGCCCAGTTCCTAGCACATGCTTCGCGGATAACTGTTGGGAAAGAAGAACACTAAATCCTCAGAAGTGAGAGGAGGAGGAAGAAGAAAGAATATCTAGGTGTGCAATTTGAAGGGCACCCCTTCATAAACCTAGAGGTCTGGCCCTTCCCTAGCAGGCAGTGGAGACAAGCCAGACTGGGCATAAAGCACATTTGGGTGCAAGGACTCAGGAAGCAAATCACCTCTATTAGCCTCCAGTCTCCTCATCTAAGAGAATGACATCAACACCACCAACTTCGTAGGGTTACAGAAAAGGATCTAGGAAGGACTTGGTCTGCAGTCCAGCATGCAGTGAACACTCAATAAATGGACCCCATTGATAGTAACTCTCAAGTTCACTCCGGAAAGAGGCAGGAACTGAAATTTACATGTGTCACCCCTATGATGCCCCTTGCCATGACTTCCCTGGTAGTTACTGCCAAGGAACCCTACCTTTGCTGGCCTGTTCCTGTCCCCTGTAGATCTCCTCCATCCCTGACACTCATTCCCACGATTCCAGCAAAGCCCTACGTATAGATCAAGAGGACCTTCCTAATGGGTTTGATGGGATCCTTACCATGAGGTTATCAAAAACTGTTTTCTTAACAGAAACAGCGTAAGTCAGCCAGTGACATCAGGAAGCTCTATTTACTAAGCAGCCAAATCCCAAACCACAATTGCCCTTGACCTCACTCCACGTGGCCGCAGGTGCTCCGGGATCCCAGGTCTTACCTGCCTCCAGTGTGGGCCTCACACTGGGCCTGCTGCAGGCAGCTTCAACCTCTTGGGACATCCTCCAGAGACAAGCATGGGTCCCTGGCCTATTCTGAAATCTGCCTTTCTTCATCGCCTTACGTGTAGGGAAGTTTTTATGTGTACATTTGTTTTTCTTCCCTCTTACGCCTGCCACCGTGGCCTCGTTCAGGAACACGGACTGAGGCCGGCCACTCATCTTTTTTAATTCATGTTGGCTAGATACAGCTTGGCTTCCCCTTCTCTCTGAGGCCTTTATCCCAGTCTTCAGATGAGATGCATGCTCCCTCCCCCCCCATGGCATTTCCTGCTGGGGGCAGCAGGGCTAGGGGAGGTCCCCTAGGTCATGACCTGCCTGGAGCGACCCCCTGCTAGCTGCTATTCTGTGCAATGCTGAGCATCAGCCTCCAAATACCTCCTTCTCTGCCTGCAACTAGCAACCATCCATTTTCTCCCTGGAAAGACAATACCAACAGAGAAACAATTAGCTTAAGAGCAAGAGGACACAGTTTATACCAGGCATTCTTTGCGTATTTCTTGTTCTTTCCACTTTAGACATTGTTACCCATGATTTGTGCCTTGACACCCTCTGGATATAGGAAAGCTCAGTACACACACACACACACACACACACACACACACACACACACGTCAATGAATAGACACATTGATGGATGTCCTCTTATTTTTCTGTCACTCACTTACTAACACCTCTTATTCCAAACCATAATAGCAAGTAGTTTGTAGATTGCATCTTGCAGGGGAGAAAATATATTAGAAATGGTCTTGCTCTGCATAATCTTTTCTTTGGTACCATTTAGGAGGAAAGATATTTACCTATTTACCTGGTGGTGGAGGAAAAGGGCGTCATCTTTGGATAGAATGTGGGGGCAGGGAGAGGAACGGATGGTGGCTCATCTGTTTGAAATGCAAATGTGGTCACTTTCCATGATATAATTTGACCCTGCAAATCTCACCCAGGTATAACATTTTGTATGGACCTCAAGGATCCTTGATGTTTTCTTTATTGACATTTTCCTGCTGTGAAGAATCCCAAATGCCTCCGGACTTTCGAGAATCATAGTGAAATGTCAGGGATCTTGCCGTCTGTCTTCCTTCTTTCGTTCACTGAATCATCATGCATCACTTTAGCAGAGCAGGTGCAGGGGACCAGGTATACATATGCGAACTGAGGTCCAGTCTCTGCACTCGAATATCTACACATGGAGGGGAAAGTGGGTATGCAAACGGAGTTAATGATTGCTGCAGGGATAGGATCATCGGGCAGGGGCATCAGAACACGAGGCCATAGGAACACAAGGTAAAAGCAGTAACTGAGCTGTGTCTGGAAGGCTGAGTAGGAGTTTCTGGGTAGTGAGGTAGGTAAAGGGCAATCCAAGCAGAGGGAAGAGGATGTGCAGCGGGACATGTCCTAGCAGAGCGTGCCATGCCGGAGGAAACACATATACCTCCAAGAATCCACGGGAATCAAAATAGCAGAGGGAAAGAAACAATACTTAAAAAAAAAAAAAAAAAAAGGACAGAGACTTCTATTCTGAAAACTACATTTGGCAAGCACTTAATGAGCACCTACTGTATGTCCTACACTATATGCAAGCATCTTACCACTGAGACAACCTCAGTAAGTGATCCAAAGCTGATTTTAAAGAATGTATGGCAACCGCCGTTACTAGCTGTGTAAGTGTAGACACTTTGCAATTCACCCCTCCATCGGTCTCTTCAGCCGATTTGGAGGGAATAACGGCACCTCCCTCCATGGATTATTATTCTTAAGCACCCATAAAATTCCCTGGCATGGAGGGAAGCACAGTGTGCTCTCTGTATATATTAGTCTGTTAACTAAATAAAATAGGTTTTATCAGAAAGCATATTAAAAAGTGGTCCCTGCCTCCAGGAGCTAAGGATAAGAGTTATAACCTGATTCCAAAGGAGAGGAGCTATTCACAAATCTTGGCAGTAAAAACTGAGTTGCACCTCCAAATAAAAGAAACTTGCCCTGGCTCTGAAATCACAGCTGCTATTGAAAATTGCTAATTTCAGGGAACCTGGGAAAAGTCGGTCCCCTTCTAGACTAATCTTCATTCACAGCAAAAAAAAAGTAACAATTCGGAGGCTTTGCTTGGGTAGGAAAGAAATGATGAGCAGTGGGAGTTACTTTGTGTCTCTGGCCACAGACTATTTTCTGCAGGGATAAAAACCATCTTAAATGTCCTCGTTGTTGCCTTACCCCTCTTCCTGTTCTCCCTCCCCATTCACCAGGTAGAGCAAACTTTACAGCTTTTTAGTTTAAAATAAAACTTTTGGGGGCATCTGGGTGGTTCAGTCGGTTAAGGGTCCGACTCTTGATTTGGGCTCAGGTGGTGATCGAGCTCGGAGTGAGGCTCTGCGCCGGGCAGGGAGTCAGCTTCAGATTCTCTCTCTCCCTCTCCCTCTCCCTCTGTGCCTCTCCCCACCAAAAAAATAAATAAATAATAAAATAAAATAAAACTTTTAATGCAGAGTAAAAATCGACTGGTATTTAGAGTCGCTACTTGTTAGTTTGGATGTTAAGTCATTTTTTAGAAATTAAAAATCTTTTTTCTTTTATCTCTTGGGTCAGGTACAAATAAGGGTGGAGGGGGAAATAGGCTGACCAATTCCCAGTATTTGTTCTCACAAAAGTACTGACATATTACATTTTCTGTTTGTCAGCCCCAGGGCCATGAGCAGGCTTGGAATAATCTACCCAAACAGCAGGCGAGGGAACGGGATGTTAATTTCCTTCAGCAAACATGGTTGACCAGCATCCTAAACTGAGGGTCCAGGACACAGTCAAGCCTCCTGCTCTCACTGAAGATGCTCCATCCAGCCTCGCTCATCACTGTTTCTAAGGGTCTTGGGGAGATGTTGCTGAGCTGTGTCGGGCCTCAGGTGAAGAGCACCTGGCATGTGGGGGAGGGCCATGCCAGGGTTTCGCCCTCATCCTCTTGGGTTTGGATGGACAGAGCTATCTTTTTCTTTATGTTCCAGCAGCAGAGGGAAGGGTATGCAATGTCAGGAACCAAAGACACATTCTAATCACGGCTTCGCTCTCAGGTTGGGTCCTGATTAGGACTACCATTAAAAAAAGAAAGAAAAGAAAGAAGCCAAGCTGTCAGGCTAGTGGCAGAAGATCTAAATAGGTAGAACGTAGATATCTAACTAAGCTAACCATAATCTGTTTTAGCTGGCTACAGAAAGAAGACATTTTATGTACCCTTTAACCCAAATTACAGGTTCCTTAGAGCTACAGCAAATAAGCTTCGAACCTCAGCCTTCATACAAATTAGAAATCCTCACCTCCCTCTTTGCCAGGAGTCCTGTTTAAACATCCCTGCCTCCTGTGAGCCCACAATTATGCTCTCTTAGCAGCCCGTTCAGGAAAAAGCTCGGCAAAGCTACCCTTTCAAAGGGCGATCCCTTACAAGCCACAGAGGGACACAGCCTGGACTAAAGGATACCGTTAAATGTGATTTTGATTTAGTGCCTCTGATTTTATCTTCTGTACTGTGCAAAGAAAAAAAAAAGGTGGTAATGTTTTATCAGCAGTTACATGGTAAGCATATTGTACACTTCAATTAGATTCCCTTTATCTAGCACATCCTGCCTTAAGTGAAATGATGCCTTGTGTTTCTTCCATCCCCAGGCAGGCACATGCAGCCCCTGTTGAGCGTTCCAAGATGCTTTATTAAACAGAAAATTAATATAATACTATTGTGTCAGCTGGCAACTTCTTGAGAGTTAAAGACTTTGCAGTATTATATTGTCAGAACCAAACCCCAACTTCTGGGACTGGCAACCCAGAGACTTTACTATACATGCTTTGCCCAGGAGGAGACTGGATAAGCCCCAATGCAAAGCTTTGGCCACGGACTGCCGAAACAGCAAGATTATATGAATTGAGCCACAAACCCGGCTCTTTCCCAGGCAAGATAAAACTGGCCTTCATATGGTGTATAAACTGATGAGATATAGGGGATTTGTGTAGATTCTATCTATTTACTCAAGAAATGTTTAAATGAGCCCCTTCTATGCCAGGCATTGTAGGTCTGTCCCCAGGAGAGGGGAATGAGCTGCACTCTAGCCTTCAAGGAGCCTACTGTCTAGTAAGGAGAAAATCAGGCAACAAAGCATAATACCATAGGCATGTGGCAGATGCTGTTGTCATTATCATGGCCTCAATATTCAATCCCTTCTCCCATTTTTCTTGCTGGCAGGTGCCAATAATTGTGTTTGGCAGAGTGATGTGCCCAACCGTATACCCATGTTATCAGCTTCCTTTGCAGCTAGCTAGGACTAGGCTAATAACTGAATTCTAGACAATTAAATATAAGCAGAAGTCCAGTGGGAGATTGTGGGAGAGCTTTTCCTCTCTTGAACAAAGAGGACAGACATTGCCAGGGCTGCCCTTTTGCATTGAACATAGATGTGATGTCTGGTGCAGGGGCGGCCATCTTGCAGCCATGAGGTGACAAGCACGGAAATGAGAGCTAACATGAAAAGAATGGCAAAGCACAAGGACAGAAAAGGCCTGGCTTCCTGGTGACAAGACTGAGAAACAGAGTCAATACCAGTTATCACCAAAACCTGGATGTTCTGTTAAATAAGAAAAAAAGGACTTTTTTTTCTTTAAGGCATTCTTCATCCAGTTTTCTGTTACTTGTATAGCCATATATATTCCCAGCAGATACTGGCATCAGAGCTAAAGATGTACATAGGTTACAGAGAAAAGCGTAACTACTTTTGGGGTGGGAAAGGTCAAGGGAGGTTGGACTTCTTCCTTGAGAGGATATACTTCTTCCATGGAATGACTTTTTATTTTTTTTTTAAGATTTGTTTACTTATTTGAGACAGAGAGCATGCACGAGTGAGGGGAGGGGCAGAGGAAGAGAGAGAAAGAGAGAGAGAGAGAATCCCAAGAAGACTTCCCACTGAGCCTGGAGCTCAGTGGGGCTCGATCCCAGGACTCTGAGATCATGACCTGAGCCAAAACCAAGAGTCAGATGCTCAACTGACTGAAACACCCAGGTGCCCCATGTAGAATGACATTTTAGATCAAGTTTCAGTGGAAACACAGGAGTCCCCTGGGGCGGGGGGTGGGGGGGAGGGAGGGGTCCAAGCAGAAAAGCCCCACACTAGGTTGAGGGAGCAGCTGGTGATACAGGGTAGCATGGGTGTGGGGAAAGGGAAGGTGTGAGATGATGCTGTGTGAGGACAGGAACATAGGATGAGCAACTGGGGAGGTCAGATTACGAAAGTAACAGAGGTTTCAAGCAGGTGAGTGATGTGATGAGTTAGAAAGACAATAAAGTGGAAAGTTGGTGGGTCCTGCTCCTGGGGTCCCAGGGAAGCAACGCTTTAACATTTACCAAGGTCAAGATGACTCAGCAAGACCTCAAAGCATGGGCTCTCTTTCTGCCCAAACACACACTGTGGGTTGGCTTCGTTCAAGAAAATAACCCAAAAGGAGCATTCTGAACACACACACAAAAAAAAGAAGGAGGAAGAAACCACCCTGGTTCCCATAAGATTAAAGTCAGACAGCCCTGCATATACTAGAAACTTCAGATAAGGTCTGCTACTTTCTGAAATGTCCTTTGTCTAATAATTTGTAACTTTTTATGTAAAAAAAAAAAAAATACATATCTAGCTCTACACCAAATGTTCCTGGGACACTCTATGTCCCAGGCAGCTGTCTTAACTTGGGCTCAAATAAAACTCTCTTCCTTTTTTTCAGAAATTCTAAAAGGGTTGTTCCTTTTGTGTCCACACAGATAACTAGCTGTGATGGGAACATGCAGGAGAAAGGGGAGGGGTTGGGAAGGTGGCCATAGGATGATCCGTTTGGGTATAATTTTATATTGACCTGGAAGTACACTCCGGAGCTAATGATTTTTGTAGTATCTAGGGATGAATAATATTTGCATTTCAAGCCTGGTGCATAGGCTACCTTACTTAATCTTTCTAGAGCCCCACTAGGTGAGGTGTTACGTCCCCATTTTCGAGATGGGAAGACTGAGGGTAGGAAGCCTAGCCGGTTGTCCAAGTTAGCACAATGACAGATAGGAGATGTGGTTCCTAAGGCCACGTCTGTCTGGCCCACCTCACTGCCTGACACCCCCCACCCCACACACACACTCCTATGCATGAAGGGGCTGGATGTGGGGATCTGGTAGACTTTGCAGCCCTAGATGCTAACACCAGGAACCCAGAGATCGCAAACCTAGTGATCAGGAAAACGCTCTCCTAACCCTAAGAAACACCTAAAAGAACTACCCAAGTAGGTTGATCCTGCGGGTTTGGTACAGGTGTGCATGGGCCCTGCCAAAAACAGATTTGTCGAAAAACCCCCCCTGTAAGAATCCCTTCGATCTAGACACTTCGTGTTCAGCCTCACCAAGACAGATCGCCTCGAGACATTTTTTTTTAAATGCTGCTACTCCTCATAAACCCCTTTTTGAGTCATTTTCCCCAATTGCCAGGCCCTGTTTGAAGGGCCTTCCATGCATTCGCTCATTTAATCAATGACAACAACATCACACGGGAAAGCCTCCAAAGCAGGATTTGTATGTTTTGCGTGAAACCATGTAGAGACTGCCAGTGTGGAGGGGTATCTACCAGGGAGAAAGGAGAGAGTCTGTACCACCTGCTCCCTGCTATTTAAAACAGATGCAACAGGGGCTGAAATGTGTATTCCTTCGGGGCAGAGCCCCTGGAGACAAGAGCACAATGGCTGAAATGGGCCAAAGGGAGGCAGGTAGGAAAGGACATGTTATATGCCTGAGCCGGCGCTAGGTCCTTTGAAAGCCCATACAAAATTGATTGCACATTAACAACCCCTGAGCTAATGCTATCAAGAGGATTATTTAATGGCATTACCCAGGAAGAATCACGGCAGTTTTGTTCCTGCCCAGCGAGGAAATCCATTTTCACTTAGGACATCAACCAGGAAGTTCCACAGCCAGCCGAATGGAATAAAGCATGGATCCCATGGCCGCATCTGGAAAGAACACAGGTGATAATTCTGATTGCTAACATTTATCGGGTGCGCACGACATGCCAGGTGCGGCCCCGAGCGCTGTCTGCTCATTATCTTCTGTGATCCCTATGAGGGGGCGGAAATGGCATCTTGATTCGGCAGACGAGAAGAGTAAGGCAGAGAAGGAAGGGTTTCTGTAACGTGACCACGTTTAGCCAGGGGCTGAGCCTACAAAATCCAAGATGCAGAGAGATCAGGTCAATTAGAAGGGATGCAGAGCTGATAAGCTGAAGGGTACCTTCCCGGAGTGGCTCATCGGGGTCATAACCAAAACACCAGACAGCCAGTATCCTCCCGGCATCGGCCAGCAGGGCTGGATGCTGGCCGTGGGCCCCCACGGTGGGTGGGCGTCCAGTGGCTGAACGTCTGCCCCAGTGATGAGCAGGGAGCCAGCGGCAGTGCCAAGTGTCTTGGAGGGAAGCCACGTTTCCCCAACACCAGCACAACAAAGATCTAATTCTCAAAACAAACTTTGAACCGGGGTTTAAATGAAGACTGAGCATCTTTACCTGGCTTTATTTTATTTCATGGTGCTCGTTAATGCCTGCACTCGGTAAGTGAGCATTTATTGAGTACCTGCTGTATACAAGGCACAGTTATAAGTGATAGAAGTCCTCCCCCCCACTCCCCCCAGGGATGCCCGTGACAGCATGACTCCTTCCTGCGGCACCTGACTCATGTTTACACTTACAGGGTTGCCTGTCCTCCTCCCATGGCCTGAGGGGCAGGGACTCTTGTCTCCTTGAATTTGAAATCTCCAGACCCTCCATCAGGCCCTGGTATGGGGTAAGCTCTTGGTGGCAATTTGCAGAATACGGGGGGGCTGGTGAGTGGAGATAGAATGGAAGTCTGGGACTTAAATGCAAGTTATTGGCTGTTGCAGTGAGCAATATAGACACACTCTAAAGGTGGGAGTCGGGTCAGGCATCTGCAGACCTCAGTGTTTAGAGGCAGGGGAAATGTAGCCAGTGATGTGAAAGATGCACCAGAAACAGATGCTGACCGCAGCAGAACCATGTTAACCAAGCCTTCCCGGCGCTTTCATGCCCTTGGACAGAGATGCAATTTGCCAAGGGTCCAGGGTCACTGATGCCCATAAAGCAAGGAAGCCCGAGCCTCTAACCTGGAAAATGCTGGCTTCTCCTTCTGCCATATACCAGCTGAACCTCAGGGCCAGGGTCTTTGCAATGTGACTTCCTACAGCCTCATGTCATTGCACAGAGATGGGTGGTGATGAGCCGGAATCCAGCTCATGCCTCATTCATGGGATTTCTCCATTTCCAGTGACAAAAACAGGTACTTTTTTTTTTTTTTTTTCCTGGAAGCCTGAATCTGTGCTTTTCATGTATCGCTGTCCTCAAATAGCCTGGGGACAACTGGGCTTGTTTGTTAGATGAAGAAGAGACCAGAAAGAGGATCAAAGGAAAATCTCTGCTCGGTGGGAGGCTAGCCCCCCATGCCCATGACCGTGAGATGGCATCTGCAAGGGCTCCAGGCGCCCTACTTGGACAGAAGGCATGGTGGGACTGGCCATTAATTCCCAAGCCTCTCCTGCAGCCAAATTTAGCCCAACTCCTTGATTTAATTACACTCCTGGGTACAATAGGAAGCTTGCGTGCTCCTATACGCGATGAATATTAAGCTGTTAGACCTGTAATTTCCTCCGCCAGGCACACTCCCATTTTTGCATATCGATGCCCCATTTAGTTTGTTACTTTCTAATTTTCCATCCTTCTGGTCCTGTGCTCACCCCCTTCTCCCCACAGTAATTTCTATCAGCACACGCATAACACCCTGCCTCCCTTCTCGGTCCTCCAACTCCACCTAGATGGTGAGCAGCACTGTGTGAGTGACCTGAGCCCCCTTTCACACCTGCCACAGGCGTGGGAAGAGTTCTGGGCTCTGGTCTTTAACTGGAGGTGCCTGGACTAGAAGCGATCAGGAACAGAGCTGTAGGTAGGGCCCTGAGGAGTTTGGAGACCCGCACACACCCTCACGGACCTTAGAGCTAGCCTTCCTCTGGACAGGCCTCCTCCCAGAAGGTGGTCAGTATCTTTAAAAATATTTGGGGGACCGCAGTCTCTCTCTGGGGAGGAAACAGGAATAAAAGTGGGGGGACAGGTTGGGGTGTCCCGCCAAACTCTGCCTGGCTCCCTGGCTCCCCCCCACATGTCCTCTCCTGGCAACTGTTCATGATTTTAGGACTTCCCTTGGTGTCTCACTCAGTCTGGGCTGCTGTGACCGAGTACCACAGAGTGGGTGGCTTATAAATGACAGAGATGTATTCCTCCCAGTTCTGGAGGCTGGGAAGTCCAAAATGAAGGCCCCAGTAAATTCGGTGTCTGGTCTATAAATGGCGGTCTTCTCAGCATGTCCTCACGTGGTACAGCGGAGGGGACAAGGGAGCTCTCTGGAGCCTCTTTTATATTCGTGGGGGCTCCACTCTCATGACCTAATCACCTCCCAAAGGCCCCACCCCTAAATTCCATCCCATTGGGCGTTAGGTCTCAATGCGTCAGTTTGGTGGGATACACACTTTCAGTCTCTAGCAGTTGGGTTTCAGCCTCCCTTAGTATCCTCCCTACCATTTCTCCGGAACCTGGTCTCAGAGGCAGCTCACTCCCACCTTGATCTCGGGCTCCCAAATCTGTGAATGTCTTCTGATCCCATGTGAACCTCCCTCCCCCCTTTACTTTCTATCTTGTCTTGATCAACTCTCCAATCTGTTCTCACTTGAGACCTTGGTGTAGCATCACCATGGGCTCTAGCTCCCCCTTCTTTCCCCAGGAACATCTCAAGGGGTCTGTGGGGCCAGGTACTGGGCTATGCTCTGCTTGGCTCTTGGACCCTGGTTGCAGGCTCATGCTCCAGCCAAGCCCAAGGTCCCTTGCTATCTGTGAGTAGCCTCTCCACCAAACCCAGGTGTGCAAGCATCTACCAATAGTCTCCCTTCACATAGAACCATTTGGACACTTCTAACCTGCTTGGTCCTCAAAGAAATTCTCCATTTGTTGGCCCTGTGGCCATTGATGAGTAGATGAACTTCCTGCCTACTCTCCTACATAACACATTGGAGAACACTACCAAGGGCTCCCAACCCTTTGAGAAGGTGCTGACACCACGCACATTGTTCCACGAAC
The DNA here is from genome assembly GCF_002201575.2 of Neomonachus schauinslandi. NCBI lineage: Eukaryota > Metazoa > Chordata > Mammalia > Carnivora > Phocidae > Neomonachus > Neomonachus schauinslandi. The sequence continues at coordinate 164,864,485 of NC_058407.1, read as the reverse complement.
TGTATTTTTCATTCTCTCCGGTCATTCCTTGAGAGGGTTGGGGAGCAGAAGGGAAGCCAGCCCCAGGGATTCCAGAGTTCCAGAGAGGCCTGTTTCAGTACCTATCAAGACTTTCTGATACGTACCCTTACCAAGACTCACTGACAGACAACTTTTTACATTTGCAAAGTTTAATAAAAAACCAAAATGGACATTTTAAGGTAGGCGCATGCCTCTGGATGAAAGATGGTCTTTGAAAGTCAGGTGACATGTAGATGGCTTAGCCTATTTAAATTATAACCTTCTTTTGAGTGTCGTCTGCTAAACACATAGTGCGTTAACTCACTTCATCTTCACTAGACCCCTACAACGTAGTAGTATTTTAATTTCCCATTTCTCAGATGAGGCAGTCACAAATGGTGAATGATCCCACTGGTACTAAGTGGTGGGATGGAGATTCAGACTTGGATGTCTTTATTCTAAAGCCCATGCCCTTAACGACTACCCAGCAAAGACATCCAAGTGGGATCTGCTGACAGTGTAGATCCCCTGTCCATCCCCGTGACAGCACGTGGCAGGGCCAGAAGAGTTTAGAGCCTGTCTCAGTTTGAGGACAAAAAGATCTATTTTATTAGGCTTTCCAGATGGACCAAATTCATAGGGTCAGTGGATAAGCCAGGGGTCCCTTATTCTTTCGGGGGACATCACACAAGCCTTCCTGTCAATCAGGAGTCATCCCATTCTGTCTCCTAGAGCACAGGCCCAGGGGAAGACATCCTTCCACCTGGGGCCATGTAGGGTGCCTAGAAAGGATCAGAAACTGGGATAATCTTAAAGCCAAAGTCACCCAGCTTGGCAGCCTGGATTTTCCAACTTCCCTGTAAGAAGAAATTTGTCAGCCAGCCAACAGAATTTTTGTTGCTGGACAGAGCAGTTCTGACGAGTTCTTGCTCACTGATTTTTCTTTTCTAGGCTGGATGCAAATTACCGTCTATTATTAGAGTCTTTGCTTCGACAAACGAGGAATGATGGGTCAGGTGAAGGCTGGCTTTCCTTTGCACGCTCATCCTGAGCACACTCTGGCCATCCTGATTAGACCGGCCAATGTGCTAGTCTGATGGGATTCTCTGGTGGTCCCCAAATCTCCTTAGCAACATGTTTGCAAAGGCTCTTGGAACAGACTGCGTCTGCAGCTAATTCCATCGATTACGTGTGGCTTTATACTGGTTCCATTTGGAAGAAGATCCTTCCCTCCAAGACCCTCAAATATCTCCTCAATTATAAGATGGGGATAATTCTTTAGGATGATGCTATCAGCAGTGATGGTGATGATGATGGTCATAGCAGACCTGTATCTGAAGTTTGCTGTGCTGGTAATCAAGGTAAAGTACGTGAAAATGTAAACTGTAAAGTGCCAAATTGATGCAGTCTTATCTAACAGACTATAGGATGGAAGAGAGCAAACACTGGACTGGGAGTTTGATTTTATGCCATTTGGAAGGCGGGGCACATCGCTTAACATTTCAAGGGACTCCCTCCCCCATCTGTGAAATGCAAGTCACGACTTTTGCCTTTCCTACTAACAGGGCAGTTATAGAACCCAAGTGAGCATTCTGGAAAGTCATTTGTAAACCGTAAAGTATCAGGCAGGCACACAGGACAACTAAATTCATCAAGGGAAGTTTCCAACATGGAGAAATCATATGGCAAAATCCTTTTGTAAATAATCTCCTGCTCACATACACTTCTGAAGTCCAGAACATGCTTAGATTTCAGTTTTAAACCAGCTCCAATGAATTGGTCACATGTCCATACTGCGGAGAATTTTATTCAATGGCTATTTGTTGAGTGAATGAATGAATGAATGATGTCAGGTATCATGAAGAGATGGCTCGATTTTTATACCACCGACTCCACAGGATGTGTTTAAACTCCTCCGTATAATTACCTTCCTGAACTCTCACCAGGCAGCATAAATCATTATTGGTACTACTGAGAGTATCTGAATTATTGAAAAAATTGCTCTTACTCCAAAGTTTCATTAAGAATTGTGACACGCGGGGCACCTGGGTGGCTCAGTTGTTAAGCGTCTGCCTTCGGCTCGGGTCATGATCCCAGGGTCCTGGGATCGAGCCCCGCATCGGGCTCCCTGCTCCACGGGAAGCCTGCTTCTCCCTCTCCCACTCCCCCTGCTTGTGTTCCCTCTCTCACTGTGTCTCTCTCTGTCAAATAAATAAAATCTTTAAAAATAATAATAATAAATAAATAAAATAAAATAAAATAAGTTTATCCTGGGATGCCTGGGTGGCTCAAGCGGTAAGCGTCTGCCTTTGGTTCAGGTCATGATCCCAGGGTCCTGGGATCAAGCCCCGCATCGGGCTCCCTGCTCGGTGGGAAGCCTGCTTCTCCCTCTCCCATCCCCCCTGCTTGTGTTCCCTCTCTCGCTGTCTCCCTCTGTCAAATAAATAAATAAAATCTTATTAAAAAAAAGATTTACTTATTTGAGAAGAGAGAGAACGGGAGGGAGGGGCAGAGGGAGAGAGAGAGTCTTAAGCAGACTCCGCGCTGAGCGAGGAGCCTGATGCAGAGCTCGCTCTCACGACCCTGAGATCATGGTCTGAGCCGAAACCAAGAGTCAGATGCTCAACAGACTGAACCACCCAGGTGCCCCTCGGTTCCTCCTTTAAATTCCACCAGGACATGCCTTCCTGCTCAGTCCTCTGAACCTCACCCCTTGCAAACGACACCTCTATATTACAGGATGCTATTCTCAAAGTGTGTTTTCCAGTATTTCCTTCACACTGTAAAAATTAATGGACTAGGAGATTTGTGTTCGGTTCTCAAAGAACTCTTAAAAGGCTGTAGTAGAAGAAAGCATGGTTCAATGGTGAAAATGATGACTAGCTTGGATAATGACCAATTCAGATAATTGGCCATAGACCTCTAATCTCCCTCCCATCCCTCTGTCACTCAGCAGGGACCTGGCCGATCATTCCATCAATACATTTATTTTGTCAGCTGTCACTGTGTGGCGCCCACACGTCTCAGCTGGGTAACTTAGGCTGAGAAATGGAAACCTGCCAATATCAGAATCATTTCATCCCTATCACGTGCCTTTCTTGTCATATGGATTTTCAATGCATTTCTGCCTGGCTTGGCAAATCTCAGCCATGACCTTGCTTTTAGCTGCTGGGTCCCTTTCATTATTACTATCAATTCCAACCAGCTTGAGTCAGTACATTTCCAAACTGCTTTAACTCAGTAAGTTCTACCCACAAGATTTCTATTTTATTCTGTCCGGCATCCCCCTCTACACACACACATACACACACACACACACACACACACACACTCGTCTCACCCAGTATCACTCGGAACTGGTTATTTCTCCTCAGCAGGGAGCATGCATATGTACACACATGGATTTATTTCCATATGACTTTTCATGCACAGTTTCTCCTTGGAGTAACTTCACTCCTGTCAGAAGGAGAGTACTGGATTCCTGATAATGTTAAATAACTAAACCATTGCCCATTCCGCATTGAGTCCTGAGCTTTCCAAACCAGGCACCACAATAAATTCACTGGATATCAGTCATCATTTTGAGAAGTGAAGCATTTTGAGAGAAAAGCTACCTCCTAGTTCATTAGAATCCCGGAGATGAAGTGAGGACATCACACAGCTCATGAGAAAGTGATCATGAGATTCCCTGCCCCCTCCCTGCCACATCAGGACTAGGGATTCCTCTGGGGGCTTCCTCCTTTTCTAAGGCCCTCATCTGCTGGTCTCTATGCAAGCAGCACTTCTGAGCATTGCACTAACTACAGAGATTTTGCTCTGGGGTCACAGGCAGGGTGCAAAGGCATGGAAGGGAAAGGGACATGAGTTTTCAAGTCAAGCCTGGATCCAAACCCAGTTCTAGCGCTCGTGCGATCATGGACAAGCTCCATCATCTGGATAACGGAGATGATTATCGGTCTGTCAGTGAGGTTTAAGGTAAACAGTGTGCATACACAAAGGGCCAGCACAAAGCCTGTTATTTACATGCTGCTCCTACTCCTGCTGTTAGCGCCCCAGCTCAGTCATCGGCCAAGTATATAAGCTGCGATACTTTCAACTTATCTTGAAACCACCGTCCCACTCCTGTTCCCTGTAAAAACAGTAACAGCAGAAAATGGTGCAGAGAGGCTACTGGTTAGTTCCCAATGTATATTACTCTCTTCTTCAGCAACATAACCATGATTTCCCCCTGGCAATGTTGTCACCCACTTGAAATTTCCAGTACATTCCGCAACCTCCCTTGAAGCTTACATGCAGACGTGATTAAGTTCTGGCCAGTAAGATATAAATAAAAGTGGTGTGAAGTTTCCAGGAAATATGTTTTTTTTTTAAAGAGGAGGCATTCCCTTTTTCCTTCTACTTCCTCTATCTTGTTGCCTGGAACACTTATGTGAGGACTGGTGCTCTAGCAGCCATCTTGGGTTATGAGGACAGACTCACAGCCTACTCAGCTTGGAGGGAAGGGCATAGGACGACAGGGCAAAGTAGAGAGATGGGTGAGGCTTGAGGGGCGCACAGGAGTGGCCTGTCATCCACACAGGTGGGCGGGTAATGAGGAGGAAGGGGGAGGAAGGATTATCTCTATGGCGGGTCCAGCCCAGAGGAAGAGGACTCAGGCCAAGCAGGAGGGAAGCAGAGGGAAGAGCAAGCTGGAGACAGAAGGGGGGAGAAAGGGAGAGCAAGTGTGGGGAGTGCAGGTCACTGTGGTCTTACAGGAGCCCAGATTGTGAGGGGACAATAGTGGACCAGAAGCAGGCCATGGAGAGATGTGCCACAGAGCCTGGAATGTGTCCCGTGACCAAGAGAGCGCTGCTGAAGCATTGTCATCCTGAGCATGACAGGATGAAATATGCGTTCTAGAATGATTAGAAGGATTGCTCGGTGTAGAGAATGGGCAGTGGAGGAGGGGCAAGGGGCAAGGCTCGGTGACCAGGGAGGACCCTGTTGAAATAATATAATCAAACAATAACAGTGCCCCCAACAGAGAGGAACATCGCTTTACCCAGAAAAAAGGCAGCGATGTTCTGGCCCATTCTGATGTCGTTCCCCCAGTGAAAGCCAAAACCTCATGTTACGTTGCAGGCATCTCTCCAGGCATCCAGAGGAACAGAAGCCAAGTGTACAGATGGCTGGGATGCCACTCATATTGGAGCAGAGCATCAGAAAATTAGCAGCTAGCTCGGTGCTTCTAAGACCATCCTGCTGGGACATCTCCAGTGGGTCCCCAGCAAGCCCAGCCTACGTCCAGAGCTGGAAAGCTCAATTGCATTTCTGGATCAGGGTTACCCTGGTTTCTATAGTTAACCATCAGGGTGAGAGTTTTCTTTTTTCTTACTTCCCGTCTCTGGCCTTTTATTTTAAGTACTCCTTAAAAGAGCTGGAAAGTGTTATTGAACCATTCCTACCTCTCCACACTACTCAGAGGAGTGAGCCATTATCCTCCATCACAAATGGTGTCTGGGATGGGTGCGATGCTCCTCACACCTCAACTTTTAGCTGGTCTTATAGCCTTTTACCGACAGTGGAGGTCGGTAATTTGGGAAATATATTTTTAGAAATGCTATAAATGCAGAACAAAAGTTAAGCTGATACATAACACACGGAGCCTGAGTTGTCAAGCACCCTGTTACTCTATAAAAACCTTTCCTGAGCGGCCAGTGTTCACTTTGGAGGCGGGGGAGAAGTAGGTTTTTTCCAGTAAGGCAACTGTCTTGGTGGGAATGAATTCAGCGAAGGAAACCACGTGCCGTAGGCTGAGCTAGTCAGTGTGTGTGTTTATGCCCAACTGTCCATTATGGGTTCATTCCCTTTCCATCCTGCCTCGTCACCTTCTGAAAGAAGAAAAGGAAAGTTCCTAGAGTAAATCCTCATACAGGGTTATCAAGCAGATCCTGACATAAATCTCATATTCTAAGGAATTCTAAGAATCTTCACCAATGTCTCCCTTTCCTTTCCACGGGTTCAAACACATTCATTACACGCTTGGGTCTGTGGGCTCTGAGATGCCCCAGGAAATTTCCAGTGGCCTTCCTGTCACCCTGGACAATGATGCATGCTGCTTGGTCACACAAAATGATAATACAAACTAATGTTCAGCCAAAAAGCATCACCTCACACCCATTAGGATAGCTACAATTAAAAAAAATAGAAAATAATAAGTATTGGTAAGGATATGGAGGAATCGGAACCCTTGGGCACTGTTGGTAGGAACATAAAGTGGTGTCAGTCACCCCTGTGGAAAAGAGTGTGGTGGCTTCTCAAAAAAAAAATTTTTTTTTTTTAAAAGAACTATTATATGATCCAGAAATGTCACTGCTGGGTATATATCCAAAAGAATTGGAAGCAGGCTCTCAAAGAGATATCTGTACAGCCATATTCAGAGCAGTACAATAGCCAAAATATGGAAGCAACCCAAATGTCCAGTGATGGTTGAATAAATAAGCAAACCAGGTCTGTCCATACAATATGGTCAATATTCAGCCTTAGAAAGGAAGGAAATCCTGACACCTGCTACAACATGGGTGAACCTTGAGGACATTACATTAAGTGACATAAGCCAGTCACAAAAAGACAAATAGTGTAGGATTCCACTCATCTGAGACAGCTAGAGTTGTCAAAAATTCATAGAGACAGAAAACAGAATGGTAGTCACCATTGGCTAAGGAGAGCGGGGGATGGGGGATTAGTGTTTAATGGGGACAAAGTTTCATTTTTACAAGATGACGAGTTCCGGGGATGGATGGTGGTGATGTTTGTACAATAAGGTGAATGTGTTTAACACCACTGAGCTGTACGCTTAAAAAAGGTTAAGATGGTAAATTTTGTGTTAGGGGTATTTTAGCACAATTTTAAATAAAAAGCATCTGTGGGTCTGTAGGAGAGAAGAGGTACCAGACTATTTTCTGCTTGATCAGTCCTAAGGGAGACCTAAGGGAGATAGGTCTTCTCCTCTTCTTGCCCTCTGCTTTCTTAATCCCTTCCTTCGTCCCTCCATGCTGCTTACTCGGGGCACGCAGAGACCATCCTGGTGTCCTGGGAGCTGGGAACCTCTGCTCTCCCCGTCCTCCAACATCAAAGTCATCCATCACCAAGATCTCAGCCATCCCCTAGTTCCCCACAAGCCCCAGATTCCTCCACCCATCCACTAAGCTCCAAACTCGCATTGCCACTTGCCCACTGGAAACGTCCCCCAACTGAGCCACCCAGGTTCCCCAGCAGCATCTTTTCTTTCTCGTGCCATCCCAGAGCCAAGCCCAGGATCTTGAGTGCTGTAAGCACTCGTACCCGTCAGGAGCTGCTTCCGTGGGCTCTGACTGCTGTATCTGGGGGTGATGTTAGAGATGGATTTCTGGATGTATCAGAAACAAAACAGGGGAGAGTAAGTGGACACAAGAAGTGCAGAGTGAGGTGATAATTGCTCTTCACCTGAGTGTTCAAAAGAAAGAGTTCAAGAACACAGAAAATGTAGCAGAGCTTGACGTGATAGCAGGATCCTTCCCCATCAGCAGCTCTTTGGGATCTGGGCAGATCTGAGGTCTAGTGCGGCCCCAAGCATTCTTGGAGCATTTGGGAAGTTTTCTCATAGGGAGGGGCCAAAGGTAGGGAGGTTCCTCTACATCTAGGGGGGCCAAATAATAACGAACCGCACCAGGTTCTCAAAGACATCCCCAGACTAGCAGCAGCTGGGAACTTGTACGAAATGCAAAATTCTCAAGTCCCACCCCAGAACTACTAAATCAAAAACTCAGGAGCTGGAGCCCAGCCATCTGTGTTTCAACGTGCCCCTAGGTGATTCTGATGCGTACTGAATGTTGAGAACCATGGTTCTCAAATATATATTCAAATGAAATATACATGAAATAAATAAATAAATATATATATATATATATATATATATATATCTTCAAAAGATGCTAAGAAAAAACATCCAAAACTTGGAAGTCAAACACAGAAAGCAGAGCAAGACCTTTCAGTATCATACTGAGGCATTATTCAGCAGGCAACCCATTATTTCTGGGGAATGTAGCTCTGGTTGAATTTGCTATGTATTATATATCAGATCCCAGACACTAGGAAGCTATATGTAACTCCTAGCTTCCTATCCATTAGAAAAGATGACCCCAAAGGCTGTGGGTTTTAATTGCCCTGTAGGACAGTCAGCACTTCTGTATCTGACTCAGCAGTCTCATGCTCACATTCCTTTTGGAATGCCTCTAAATACCCAGTTACTGAAAACACACTTGGAGCCAGCTTTAACATTTTACTGGGTCCCTCGTTAATGAGTGGACAGATCTTTGACACATGTCCATTCTATATTCATAGGAGAATCGTGTTTTTAGCATTTTGAAAATTATTCTTTCAGATACATACATCTTGGTTACAAGACCCGAAGTATGCGTTGGGTTAGATTCCATCCCCGATAGTCCATTGTGAGACCATTTGAGTGGAAGGGCCATGTGTCTGGCATGTAGAGGAACCAGTTTTTCTGGAGATGGTGGCTGAGCCACTTGCAATGGGCTCAGGAACCTGCAGCCTGGCCAGTGGGGTCAGGAAGAAACCTCTGAATGGACCTGAGGGCAGGCGCTTTGTTCCCCAATTGGGTGATATGGCCACGTGGCCCCTCCCACTTCCAACAATCTGGTTCTGTAAGCCATCACGTGCTGAGCATCAAGGACGGCCAACACCGGGGCAGGTCCCCAGAGATAAAGAGATGAGTGGTGTTGGCAGTTAGGGAACCAAGACTCACCCTACTATCCTCCAACGGATACAGGTATGCGCACAAAGGACATAATGCAAAACATGCCGAACACCCAGATGAGTAACAGGTATATTACAGATCTTGTTATGCATCCATCAGAGGAAGACAAACCAGGATGGAGAGATGATGCCCTACCCAGACTTCCAACAGGAGGATGAGCCGGGCATGTAAGCACCCACAGCACCTGCATCGAGCAGTTCTGGAAGCAGACACACAGCACCAAGCATAAGCAATGACCTTTATCCCCAAAGCTCCTTGCAATGGAGAAAAGTAAACAGTGGGCTTCAGCAATCAGATCACCTCCTCCTCTTCCCTGGAAGAGGAGCAACAAATAAGCTGGTGGAGAGTACTTGCTACCAACCTCAGCAGAAAGAGAGGGAGACCCACCTCTGTGGCCAAATGAGATAGGTGAAGATAAGGGTTCCTCAGGAAGACAAAGACAGTTTCTCACCCTGGAGAATCCTTGCTTGGAGAGAAGATAGACCCCACGCCCAGCTCATGTCAGTGAACAGACAATGTCAGAGGAAGAGGGTGGGTCTATACTCAGTGTCATCATGATAGGATAGGTCTGCTGATGAGTGTGATCCCATCCATCCCCTATCAGCCTGGTGGGGACCTGCTTGCAGGACATGCTTGAGAAGACCCCTGAGCTGAGTCTTTAGGGACCGTAGGAAGTTGGCCCGGGGAAGGAAGGCAGGCACAGGTCCACAGCACTAAGGGTACATGATGAGCAGCGACCAGAAGGAGTCATACTGCTTGACTGTGGGAATGTCCGGTGGTAGTTTGGTTGCTGGAACACGAATTTCAAAAAGTCATGGAGCGGTCGGATTCACGTTGAAATGGTCAGCAGAGACTGGATGGCGGAGTGCCCTGCGCATCATGAGTTTAAAATTTGAGGGGGCGCCTGGGTGGCTCAGTCATTAAGCATTTGCCTTCGGCTCAGGTCACGATCCCAGGGTCCTGGAATCGAGCCCCGCATCGGGCTCCCTGCTCCACGGGAAGCCTGCTTCTCCCTCTCCCACTCCCCCTGCTTGCGTTCCCTCTCTCGCTGTGTCTCTCTCTGTCAGATAAATAAATAAAATCTTTAAGAGTTTAAAATTTGAGAGGGAGTCATCGATGATTGTACTCACAGGCCTGCTGTAGTCAGATTTGTTTTACAAAGATAAGAATAACTAGCATTTATTGAGCCCCTTCAATGAGCCAGGCATTGTTCTCTATGCTCTACCCATATTAATTCATATCATTCTTCTTTAAATGTTTTTTTAAAGATTTTATTTATTTCAGAGAGAGAGAGCATGAGAGGGAGGAGGGTCAGAGGGAGAGGCAGACTGAGCCACCCAGGCGCCCCAATTCATAGAATTCTTGACAACTCCTTAAGGTATCATTACTATTCTGTTCAGAGGTGGGGAAACTGAGGCACAGAGAATTAAGTACCTTCTTCAAGGTCACTTGGTCCGTAAATGGCAAATGGAGGATTTGAACATGGGCAGTCTGACAATGAAACTGACGTGCTTAATATCATACTTTTTACCTCACTTTTGTTACTTTAATCTTTCATAATCTGAGCCTAATTAAGGAAACTTTGCGAAGGAGGGCTGGACTATCCTTTTAAAGGATTTGGAATAAGTTAGAGCTACCTTTCAAATTCAGACCCAGAGTATGTTACTTTAAGAGTGTTACTGGGGGGGCACCGGCGTGGCTCAGTCGGTTAAGCGTCCAACTCTTAATTTTGGCTCAGGTTATGATCTCAGGGTCTTGAGATTGAGCCCCATCTCAGGCTCTGTGCTCAGTGGGGAGTCTGCTGGAGATTCTTTCTCTCCCTCTCCTCCTCCCCCCACAGGAGGGCAGGTGCCATTCATCTCAGTGAGGGAGCATGCTTGCTCTCTCTCTCTCAAGTGAATAAATCTTTCAAAAAATAAAAATAAAAAAGAGTGTTACGGCCGGGGGAGGGGGTGGGGGAAGAACAAAACAAACAAAAAAGAATGTTCCCCAGGGGTGCCTGACTGGCTCAGTCCGTGGAGCCTGCGACTCTTGATCTCAGGGTTGTGGGTTCAAGCCCCATATTGGATGTAGAGATCACTTAAAAATCTTAAAAAAAAAGAGTTATCAAATTCTCTGGCTCCAGGTTGTTCTTCAAAACGTGAGAAAAAGTGATTCTTCATGGAGTTGTTAAGATGCAGTGATAGGGCGCCTGGGTGGCTCAGTCGGTTAAGCGACTGCCTTCAGCTCGGGTCATGATCCTGGAGTCCCTGGATCGAGTCCCGCATCGGGCTCCCTGCTCGGCAGGGAGTCTGCTTCTCCCTCTGACCCTCCTCCCTCTCATGCTCTCTGTCTCTCATTCTCTGTCTCTCAAATAAATAAATAAAATCTTTAAAAAAAAAAAAAGATGCAGTGATGAAACACATGAAATGCACCTAGCACCCTGCCTTTGACACAATACAACAGGTGCTTGCCAGGTGTGAGCAGCCTGGACTATTGCATTTCACATTGGGATGAAAGCTTTTCCCGATTATAGGATTCTCAGGTATCTTCCAGGCAAGTTGGGGGGATATGTTTGGGGTGAATAAGCCCTTGAACTCACACTAGACCCACTGGGTGGATTCCAAAAGCAAACCTGATCTGGAACTTTCAGCTGAGTTAGAATAGCAGGAAATGCATGGTTGACAAAAGAGAGGGAAGAAGGAGGGAGAATAAATATGAATGCTCCATCCTAAAGACAAACGGTGGGGCGCCTGGGTGGCTCAGTCGGTTAAGTGTCTGACTCTTGATTTCGGTTCAGTTCATGATCTCAAGGTTGTGAGACTGAGCCCCACATCAGACTCTGCGCTGGGCATGGAGCCTGCTGGGCATTCTCTCTCTTCCTCTCCTACAACCCCTCCCCCACTCATTCTCTCTCTCTCTCTAATAGATTAAAAAAAAAATCTTTAAAAAATAAATAAATAAAGACAAATGGGAGAGTGATACCAGGGCATTTTGAGAACTACCCAGACATGCACAGGGTTCCTTTGCTCCTATCAACCTACATGTAGGAACAAACTGGTATGACTGAATGTGCCCACATCCACAAGAAGGGGCATCGGGCTGCCTTGTCAACTCACTGCAGACTCCTTTATATACATATGTGCTCCCAGGAACACCTGTCGGGGGAGAGCAGAGTCTGAATGGGGACACCTAGGGGCATCCCCACTCCTGGGAATTAAATGCTCCAAAAGTGAGCGAGGGCAGGTGCCATTCATCTCAGGCAGGAAGTCTTTACCCGGGGTTTGTAATCATAAATCCAAATGGAGAAAAACATTATATCTTTTATTTCCCTTACTGCTAACTGAAATGTAGCATTTCCTTCAATTACGGATGCGGACAACAAACTGCAACAGAACGTGCATTACCCGAGACTTTATCCCTCCCAAAACCACAGATATTTTAATATCACATCGTGCTTGTGTAGATATCACAAAATATCAATTATGTTCATCATGACTTCAAATTAGGCTCATGATTAGCCCCACAGCTAGAACTTGTTACCTAACGTGTTAATAAAGAAGCAGATCCATTACTATGTCACAAATTTGTTTTGGTAATGTTGTGATAAATGGTTTAAGCATAATCCAGTTTATTTTATTTTTTCTTTTTTTAAAAGATTTCATTTATTTATTTGAAACAGAGAGAGAGCACGAGTGGGGGGGGGCAGAGGGAGACAGAGAGAGAATCTTCAAGCGGACTCTGCACTGAGCTTGGAGCCCGACATGGAGCTCGAACCCAGGACTCTGAGATCATGACCTGAGCTGAAATCAAGAGTTGGATGCTTAATTGACCGAGCCACCTGTGCGCCTCCATTTTATTCTTTAGGAGTAGTCTTCTGAGAAGGAGACTGTAGGGATCCCCCGATTGTCAGGGGTCCTGGGCTTAAGTTGGGTATAATGAACCTGCTGCCTAAAAACCAAAGCGTGAGGACCCAGCATTGCAGGACATGCTCTGCCCATGAGAAAACATGATTCCTAAGGAAGGGTAAACACTCTGAATTTGGTGAGGAGAGAAAATCCTGCAAGACAAGAAATAAAAGGAACTAAATTTTTGGAGCACTTACGTCACATCACAGACTGTACGTTCCTTAAAATAATCTCATGCCACCCTAATAACAGCCTCATGAGGTGAGAACAATTTCCCCCATTTTACAGATGGGTAAACTGTGGCTCAGGAAGTATAATCCTACTGCGGAGAAATGAAGGAACTAGACCCAGCTCCGACTCAGGTCTGTTTGACTATCTATCTACTCTCTGACCGTGGCCATGACAATGAGACACAGCTTTGGAAGGACCTCTCCACAAACGGAGAGGTCAACACATCCACCAGAGAAGCCGCCACCTTGGGTGGTCACTGAAGTTAGATCCTGCTTTGCAAGAACCCACGGCAGGGTCAGGGTCCAGCATCCACACGGTGAGCTCCTCTATATTTGCCCTGAGGACACACTCTCCTCGGCCAGTGTTCCTTAAGCCAGGCCATTCCTACCTGGTGAGGCAGGTGTCCTTGGGTGGACAATCTACCTGCAGCCCGAGGCCTCTCCTAATCAAATACATCCTCCTTCCTTCCCTCTGTTCTTCCTTCCCAGAGGCGCCCCGTAGTCTGAAAGCTCCCAGCCTGTTCCTGCTCACTCTCCCCATGACGCTTCATGGGTATTTCCTTCAATAGATGGCATGGATGTCCACTTCCATCTTGCAGGACCCAAATTAATGCATCCCCCCAGACCTGAACAAAGCTGCAACCCTGGTCCACTCTGGTGGGCAATAAAGGACAGTGTGTTTCTTGTGACAGTTTCATGGGCCAAGAAGGGAAACCACACCCTCCTTCTAAACAGTCACGTGAAGAATACATCACGGTAAAAGAAACCGACATGGATGGCATGGGCCAAGGTTGTTACCGCTGAAAACAACAGGGTAATTCTATTAAAATCAGGATAGTGGTTATATTCGATGGAGAATATTTTAGGGATTCTGGAATGCTGAGAATGTTCTATTTCTTGAGCTGGGTGCTGATTACATAGGTATACTCAGATGGTGACAATTCCTCAAGGTGTTCAGTTATGATCTGTGCAGATTTCTATCCATCTATTTTTCTTAATTAAAATATTTTTAGGGGTGCCTGGGCAGCTCAGTCGGTTAAGTGTCTGCCTTCGGCTCAAGTCGTGATCCCAGGGTCCTGGGATCGAGCCCCACGTCGGGCTCCCTGCTCAGCAGGGAGCCTGCCTCCTTCTCTCCCTCTGCCTGGGGCTCCCCCTGCTTATGTTCTTTCGGTCTCAAATAAATAAAATCTTAAAAAAATATTTTTTTTAAAAAGTGGGCATATTTACGGTACCTAAATCCCAATGAGGTGGAATTTGAGGGGCTGCTCTCTGTAGAATGGGATGCAACATATTAATTAACATTATGCTGCACAGCCTACACTCTGGAAACTCCAGGGATCTGATTTGAACTCGGCTGTTGTGGCCCTTAACCGAGAAACTTTGGTCTATTCATCTTGGGGGCGGGGGGCGGGGCGGTCCTGAGTGGCTCACAGAGGGTCTAGACTTATCTGAAATATATGCTCTTTATAGCCGAACTTCCGTTAAATAAATAAACAGCTTACTTCTATCTTGACATTCCGGAGATGTCAAAGAGAGAAGAAATAGGGAGTTCTTGGTATTGCCCGTGGCAGGATTCAGTGTCTGACTTTGAAAGTATGATGCGCAGCTTGCCGAGAGAATGAATCTGCCCGGCTGGAGCAATGTGGATATATGTTTGACAAATCAATTCCCTTTCTTGAAGGAGGAGGGAGGCTCCCATGGAGGTCGGGCAGCTCCATTACCACAGGCAAAGCAGGGCAGTGGAGGTCTTGCAGAATCAAGGGGCCCCCTCACGCTGATGTCTGCATGGAGAATTTCTGGAATCACCTGGTCAGCTGGGAACCATGGCAGCAAGCCTCTGGAATTAATGACATCCTCACCTCCGCCAGTGGGGCCAACCTCTGCCTTCAGTCTCCCAGCTGCAGGAGCATCTGGAGGCTGAAAGGCACGGAGCGCTCTGCTCAACAGCAGAAATGCCCCCGTTGGATCCCAGGAGCCCAGACAATATTTACATTCCTCCAGTTCCTGCAGCCTACCCTCTGCCCCCAGGGCCTCTCCCTCAAGGGCCCCTGATTGGGGTCGTTTACCTCTTACTTGCACACGGAGGGAGCTAGCTTTTTGGTACCCAGGCAAGTTACAGGAAATGTGGCCCCAAGTCAACAGCGACTCCTGAAGAGGCAGTGAATTGTAAGGGCTAAGAGCATCGGTCAAAAGCAGAATTCTAACACTCAATAGCAGTGTGAGCTTAGGCAAGTTTCTTAACCTCTCTGTGCCTCAGCCTCCTCATGTATTAAAAAAGGCGATTCGTTGGAGTACTGACTTCAGAGGGTTAGGAGAATGAAAGTGGTTAACACACACAGAGCTCTGTAAAAAGGACAACTGGTAGACACCAGCTCCCGTTAGTCCTGTTCACCAAATATTTCTGGCCCTCTGTCTCCCAAGGACAGGGTACACAGTAGGGTTGCCCCTGGAAACGTAAATGAGCTGGGTGGCTTGTTTTTTGTCAAAGAAACGTGAGCAGAAATATCACACGTCATTTCTAGACGGAAACTCTAGGAGCTGGCATGCAGTTCACCAACTTCCTTTTTTACTGACTTGGAAAATAGGGCAACATGGAAGTGGAGCCTCCTTGAGTCTGATGCCTTGAGTCGGGAGGGGAGAGAGTGAAAGTCCCAGCCCACACATGGGTGAACCTGTGCTGTGGACAAAAAATCAATCTCCACTGAAATTTCGTATTTATTTGCTGGTTCAAGGTCATGTAGTCTCTTCCGATGGAACACAAACTGATACCTAAAAACAGGATACTGCTAGGTGCCTGGGTGGCTCAGTTGGTTAAGTGTCTGCCTTCAGCTCACGTCATGATCCCAGCGTCCTGGGATCGAGTCCCACATCCGGCTTCCCGCTCAGCAAGGAGCCTGCTTCTCCCCCGCCCCTTCCCTCGCTCATGCTCACTCTCTCTCTCTCTCTCCAATAAATTTTTAATTTATTATTAAAAACAAACAAACAAACAGGATACTGTTATCACACAAACCTCCAAGATGTGGAATTAGCTTGCGATCCAGGAGGCCTGCAGGGAGGAAGCCACTATTTCAGGCTGGAAGAATGGCAACCTCTGTTATGTGTACCATAGTAAACAGGTGTTGAAACAGTTACTTGCTACAACCTACAATCCAGGTTAATATCTAGCTCTAGAGAGAGAAGTTGCAAGACAAAACGTGTGTGTTGGTTGTCATTGGCTTCCTTTGGCCAGGTAATACCAAAAAAAAATAAAGCAGCTTGGAAAAGAAGTAGCCATGTTGCAAACGAGAATGAATAGAAATGCTGAGTCCAGAAATTCAGAGACAGGTAGCTTTGGAACAGTACCCATTAGAGATAAAATTGGAAGGAGCAGAGTCTATGTAATGAAACCCATACAGCAAGAATCAAATCCACACTTCAGCCTCAAACGCATTGTTAATATTTCTGAATGTCTTTGCAACTATGCTTGGAAACTCAGCTCCACACAGGGAACCAGAAGAGCTTCTGCATCCATGGTTCAGAGGGCTGTGGCCCACTATAACCCCACACCCGATTCTAAGACCCAAGGTCCTTCTTATTCTCATGGCCTGGGTTTGGTTCCCTTTCTTTGCTCACTTCCTGCCTCAAAATTCCCAGTCCCTGTCTGTGTTCTCAGTCCAAAATTCCAGCTTTTTTAGCTCCTGGCCTTATGACTTACCCGGTTCTAGGGACCAGAGTCCTTCTCCTGAGCCCTGGTCCCTGTGAGTCTACCTGCACCTGCTCCTATCAGACCCTTGGGACCTTGCAAACCTGAGTCTCTGAATATGGCCACGGCCAAACAATGCTGAACTGTGACATTTGCCTGGGACTCTGCCCTTCTGGGACTTCTCAAGTTGTCTCATGCAAGGACTTGCCAGTTCACAACCCACAGCTAAGCGAGTCTCTCCATCACTTGGACCTGGCTCATGCCAGCCCAGGAGCTCCACTTCTGGCCTTATCTTTGTTTAAACTTGGTGCCCAAAGCTGAACACAAGAGTCCAAATGGTTTCTCACAAGGGCAAGATTCAAAGGGCCCATCACCACCCTTCCCTGACATTCAATGGCTGCTGATGCAATCTGAAATTCCACTGGTTCTTTTATCTGCAATGTGCTTTTCAACAAGCCTACCTACCTGCCCTTTGGCACAGCCAGCACCCCCATGACTCCTGCTCTTGGGAATTGTTGCCTTGTAACACCAACATTCTGAACCTTTACCCTCTGTGTTTATTGCACTCTGCTTCCAGACTTTTGCAGATTCCCTCTGCTCCAGGCCTCAGAGTCACCCGCTATGCTCTTCTGATATGACCGATGGCTGCATTTCCAGGCCACGACTTTCACTTGTACCTTGAATAACGGCTGCTTCCAGCAAGTGAAACACCCCAGCCTAGATCAATCCGGCCTGTGGGACCCTCCTGGGATGATTCATGTGATTGGCTTTCCCACTGAGCACACCCCAATTCAGAAGAAAGAAAGTGGAACCCGCTGCACTGTGGACTCAGGATGAACTTTTGGCCAACAAAAATGCCCAGATACCACACGAACAGCTTTCAAGAGGCAAAGATCCCTGATCCTGTGTCTGAACATTAAACTCACTGTACCTACATATAATCTTTAATAACTTATTTTAGAGCTGTTGGTCACAAAAGTGAATTAATTATAATCCCTTGTTAATGACACACTATCAATAGAGAGTGTAGAGTAGTCCTTTTTTTTTTAAGAGTTTATTTGTTTATTTTACAGACAGAGAGCACGAGCAGGGGGAGGGGCAAAGGGAGAGGGAGAGAGAATCTCAAGCAGACTCCCCACTGTACATGGAGCCCAACATGGGGCTCGATCTCATGATCCTGAGATCAGGACCTGAGGTGAAACCAAGAGTCTGGTGCATAATCAACTGAGCCACCCAGGCGCCCCTAGAGTAGTCCTCTTCTTTAATAATATTTATTTGTATATTTATTCATTTATTTTTTTAAACTATAGTGAAGTTTCATGAACCCATGACTGAACCCCAAATGAGGCAATTAAAAATAACCCACATATATTTGTGTGTTCTTTCCTTTTCCCACTGGTCTATATCTGGGTCCAGTAAAGGGAAATTGCCCACCATTTTCTTGGTTAATCCATGCTAACTTTACCTGACCATATCTCTCCTATCTGATTCCAAACCAAATCTCCAGACGCCTGCCTGGTCTGACTTTGGGCAACTTTGAACTTCTGTCCTGTCCTGATCACAGTGTTAGTCTAGGAATCCTTGTCATTTGGCCACTCAGTGCCCTGGGCCCGGGAGAGCATGATCTTGCAAGGCTTAGATTTACTTCACACATTTTTAGGATGGACATCTATTCTATCCCCCCATGGCTTCCCTCCGGAATTTTCTTCTTCCTATTTCCACAAAACATTAGTTTGCAAATGTCCCATTTCAGAACGCTTTTAGTCTTTAGAAAAGCCCACAGTTCAATTCCTTTGAATCTGAAAGTGAAAATACACACATCGGCCTCCCTATCTCCATGAGAAATGACATCCCTATGTGTCACCCCTGACATTAATTTTGCCTGGCTCAGACACTTGCACACTTGTCAACCGACTAATTTTTCTTCACAATTAGTAGAAACCTGAGGAAAGATACCTTAACATCTGCTGGGCTTTCAGGCAACTTATTATAGGAATTCACCACCTGGATTCCTGTAGAGTATCTGCTTAGTGTTCCCCGGGATGAGGGTTCCTAGATACTCATCTATTCATCAGGGAATTGATACAAGCAAATCTCGTAAATGTCAAAGGAAAGTGCATTGGAGATGCTTCCTTTGGTACATTTTAAGGGCAACCAAGCTCATTCTTAAAAAGCAATAAAGCAGTGTATGAGGGGTAATTCCATAGCAAACATTTATATATAAAGAAAGGAAAGAAAGACAAAGAAAGAGAAAAGGGAGGAAGTGACGGGAAGAGAGATGAGTGAGCGAGAGAGAGAAAGAAGACAGAGGGAGAGGATGAACCTAGACTGGGGCCAAGCAGGCTGTCCATTGAAATTGCCTCCTGAAGTTTTCTAGACTTTGTATGGCGGAGGCATATGGTAGGTGAAGAACACCAATAAAGGAAGAGATAAACAGCCAGTTGCTGACATCAAGCGTATAATCATATGGTGCCCGGAGCTGGGAAACAAATGTTTGTGAATTAACCCAAAGGCCATCAAGAGATGGCTGACCCCTTGGATTGGTGAGCCACTCATTAGCTCGGCCCCATAAATATGAGCAATTATATACATAAGAGAGAAATATGGGTCGTAAATCACATTATACTGTTGGAATGTAATACCAATAAAATCTTAACAACTGTTAATAAATTCTCAGCATAGACAAGTGTTCTAGACAACAAAGTTATTGTCATATTATGCATTGGGCCAGAATAAGCAAATGTTTTGATCTGAAATAAGCCAGTATAAAATCTTTTAAAACACATTATCTTGAGCTACAGCAATAAAAATTTTTCTCTGATTTGTGACCACTGGACAAATATAATTAAAAAATAAAACTTTTCTGCTTTCTTCTGTGCACATTTCCTACTCTCCTCCCCAACCAAAAAAAAAAAAAAAAATCACAACAATTAAATTATCCAGCGAAATCTTACTCTAGCTGAATTATTCCTGTCACCCTACCACTATGTGGCTATTAATCTGCAAATGTCCTCACCTCTTTCAATTATCCAACATACACTTGCAGCCAAACTCAGAAACCCACATCCACAGACATAAGTGCACCTAGAATTTTTAAGAGGACTTGGAACCACGCAGTGCCAATAAATGGTTCTGAAAATTGAGTGGACAATCTGATAAATCAACCAAGGAATTAAGAAATGAGTGGGGGGAAAAAAAGAAATGAATGAATGCAAGAGCTTAGAATCCGGTAAGAGAGAAGAAGAAGAGAGAAGAAGAACCTCACCAGTAGGTTTAGAACACTCCTTTTTTTTAAAGATATATTTATTTATTTTTAGAGAAAGACAGTGAGTGTGTACGAGCAGGGGTGGAGAGGCAGAGGGAGTGTGGAGCCCAATGTGGGGCTCTATCCAGGACCCTGAGATCATGACCTGAGCCAAAACCAAGAGTCAGGCACTTAACAGACTGAGCCACCCAAGTGACCCTAGAACACTCTTTCTTATTGTTCGATTTACCAGAACAGTTGGTCTTCATTCCCACGTCATTTCTGCTTCTGCAGGCAGATAATATGCTTTGCAGTCACACAGGTTAACAGGGGAGCTGTCCCACGGAGTATGGGATAAACAGAAGATTGTACCCATACTGCTGAGAAGTTGGCTTCTTGTCATTTAGTGCGAACACAGGGCAGCCCTCAGGCAGCTATGGGGTCAGAAATTACATATTCAGTGCAGGTTTCTAGGTCCCCGGATGTGAAATACTCACTACCATGTATTTGAGGACTCACTGACATGTGAGTCCTAGTATCTAGAAAGATAGAAGAAGGACAAACTCCTAAGGCAAAATCTAAGGGTGTGCTAGGTTTGAGGCATAATCTAATTATTTGATTTTGCCATGTTTCTTTCAAAGTCTTGGTAAGTGGGTTTTTCCCCCCATCCGAGTCTTCCTTCTTGTTCTCCTTCTTGTTTTAAACAGAAAGAACAATTCTGATGATTATGAATGAGAATACATAGTCCCTGGTGGGATCAAGGCTTCTAATTCTATTTTATCCCATTCATAAACCTTCCTAGGTAAGCTATCGGTTGAATTCTAGTCTTGAATTATTCAGTGGAAGATGCATTGAAATATCGTGTGTTAAGGGAGATTCTGTAATACACATTTAGTATTCTTTCAATCTGCTGTTACACGTCACACCTTCTAATTCTTCTCTCTACCCTCAGCTCAGTAATCCCTTCAGTGACA
This sequence comes from Neomonachus schauinslandi, assembly GCF_002201575.2. NCBI lineage: Eukaryota > Metazoa > Chordata > Mammalia > Carnivora > Phocidae > Neomonachus > Neomonachus schauinslandi. Next base: position 164,843,671 of record NC_058407.1, on the reverse strand, counting down.
TATACACATGCACACATACCCATTCTAAATAATTCCTTCCTTTCTTGAACAACACAAGAAAGTCTTCTTTACATACCTCATTCTGTAACAAAATTCCTTTTTTAGAGCCATTTTTTGTTAACTGGATTTACTGTGGTGATCATTTTGCTCTATACACAAATATTGAATCATGTTTTTTTTTTTTTTCAAACCAAGAAGCAGACTCTTAACTATAGAGAGAACACACTGATGGTTACCAGAGGGGAGGTAGGTGGGGAATGGGTGAAACGGGTGATAGGGATTAAGGAGTGCACTTGTGATGAGCACCGGGTGTTGTACGGAAGTGTTGAATCACTATATTGTACACCTGAAACTAATATTACACTGTATGTTAACTATACTGGAATTTAAATAACAATTTTAGAGCTATGTTTTAAGTGAACAGTTGCTTTCAAAGAAAATTATAAATAGTACCTCATTAATGGGGACCCAGCCTCAATAATCTTATACATGTAATCAGAGCGTAAAAATGCCACAGCTGATCCCTTATGAGCACAGATAATTTCCACGGTTATCATAGTCATTCTTCTGCCCTGAGGGTATGGGTGGCCCATTTCCAAAGCAGGTGTATTTAAAAGAGTTTGGTTTGAATGGGACCAACTCCACATGAATTAGCAAATGGAATCCAGGGACACATTTGAGTGAGACTCAATGGGGAATGTAAGGTATATTTGGATGCAACCAAGATGTTAAAATGATTATGCTCTGCACTTTCCAATAGTGGGCAATGAACAGATTCATGTAATACATGGAGGAGGTGAAAGAGCAGAAAGGGGGACGGCCCAGAAGAAGGAATAGAGATAAAAAGCCAGAGTCTAGGAGTGGAGAAGAAGGGGCAAGATGGGAAGGAGGAGGAAAAAAACGGAGTTGAAAGAGAAAAGAGACAGAAGGAAGAAGACTAAGATCACCATCTTGAATATTTGTAGGATATAATATTTTAGAAAATAAAGCCAAATTAATCTATAAAGCCCCAGAAAGCAGAATTAGGAGTAAGAGGAACAGTTTCAAGGAGAATTTTCAGCTCTATATAAGAGTATTTTTCAGTCATCAGTGCTAAAATCAGACATGTACTATAATAATGAGCACCCCATCAGAAGAATTATCCAAGCAGAGGCTGGTCACCACTCATCCTGGTTCTTCTCAAAAAGACTGCCCTAGAAACTCAGAGATTCATGTGACACATGAACAGAACATGCCTATGGTAAGACATAGAACACAAAAAAACATATGGTTCTTTCTATTATGCTTTAAACTCTGTGAACACTGAATTAGTGAATACTGAATTAGCAAATACTGAACCGTTGCCCCATAGGGGAAAAGAGGGTTTCGTTCCTGTGAGCCTCTGGTCACAACATTTTCATCAAATAATCAATAAGATAAAACCTTGTTTTATGTGTGTTTCTGTTTAAAGACAATGCATTTGATTCAGTCACACTGAAGTCATGGCCAATTGCGTTATTACTCATGCCTAAACAAGGCTTATCTAACATACACATTTTCTTCTTAAGGCACATCACAGCCTTCTTGCGCTTAGGAACACTAGACAGTTCTTTAGCACTCTGCCTGGAGGTCAGGAAAATCACTGACAAAAAGCACCAAAATGCAATCAATCAATCAATCAATGGCATCAGATAGACAATGAAAAGGAAACTTGCCTTCAGCATAAGAGCTAAAACACGGAGGCAGAGGGCTGCCTTATTCAACCTTAACTGGGAACGTGTGTATCAGGTTTTTCACCACTTTGCATGTGTCTCTGACTATCAGAGGTCCACAAGTATTTATTTTGGGGTCACAAAAAAATATTAGTGAGTAGGTGAATTTGCAAATATGGAATCTACAAATAATGAGGATCAACTGAACTTGTGGAGAGAGGGGAGCAATAATGGGCAAAGCAACCAGATAAAGGGCTCTGAACAGTCTGAAAACTCTACATCCCTTTCCACAACCTCTTTTTACAGAGCAGGGTACTTTTTTCCTGACCACAATTGTCAACAACCCCTTGGGTCACAGGCTAGGCAGGCAGCTGGCTGGGTGGCCCAAGCCACAAGGATGAAGTGGCTTTGCTGTTTCGTAACAGCTGAAAGGTCTCAAATGGACCACTCTGGGGGCACTTATGACCACCATTTTGCTCCTGGGTTGCCCAAATTCACTTCAGAACTCAAGGGGGGCGCTGTTATGCAGAACGTAGACTGACCCTATGAGCACTCACAGACTCCCAAACATGAAGGGATTTGTATTCGATCCAATTAATGGCAGATCTTTCTACTTTCTGGCACTGCTTCCGGTCATGATCAGAATGCGACCTTCTCAGAACTAAGAGGATTATTTATGCTCTCCTTAACACCCACTTTTGTCTTACAGTGGACTAAAAGTATCTCATGGAAACTAGCCCATCTGTGTCTCGCCTTCACACACGCCTCCCAAATAAGAAAATGGTCATCACCATTGGAGTCTCATTCATCAAAAGACAAAAATATAGATTTCCCATTTCTGAAAACAGGCAGAAACATGAAGACGTGAACATGAAAAGCATTTTGATTTTTTTCCCAAATTCAAACAATTGAGGGGAAGCTGAGATCTTTCTGTAAGAGCTGTGGGCCTAGCTCATCTGCATCTAGCATCCTGTACGGGAGTGTGATTGCTTTGTTGCAAATGAAAGCAGTATTTACCTTTTTGTGGATTTGAATGTAATGATGTGCGCACACTCATTATTAGTTCCTAGCAAATCGCCAAGAATTGAGGCCTTGGGAATTAAAAGGATGTGCTATGGTAACATGGCCTCAATTAACTTCTTAGGGTTGGCTGAGCACTGGCCAGAGTGAAGGAGAGACTAGCAAGGAGTGGCCACTAGGACTAGTGTGACAGCCACCACATCAGGGGCCACCTCTCATCTCAGAATCTCTAGTGGGGTCCAAGGCCACGGTGTGCAGAATGCTGGGAGCACATTCACACTCTGGTCTGGCCAAAACCAGGAGATACAATGCTCGTGGGAGTGGCACTCACATGGAATGTAGGTGAACATTTTCCCGGAGCCACGCAACCCTGTGGCCTGACTTCAAGATGAACATCAGTGCCAGAAGGGACTCCTGGCTTGTGTATAGTTCTGTATACTTTCACAAAGAGAAATTACTTCTTTGTTACAAAGATACACAATCACTTTCTTGACCCAGACCCTGTTCATCTTTCCAGGCTCATCTTTTGCTATCCCTCACTTGAATTTTTTTTAATTAAAAAAACTTTTTTTTCTGTTTCTTCAGTGAGTTGGGTTCTTTTCCAAAGCCATAGAGCCTTCACCTATGTGCTCCCCTTCGCTTAGGATGACCTTCTCCTCTCTCATCCCCTGCTTCTTCTTCAGAAATCAACCACAGTATCACCAGCTAGGGTTCTTTCAGCTGAAATCACAGAAACCTTGACTCAACTGGCTTAAAATAGAAAAAAGATGTGTTATCTCACAAAACAGAAAGTCTTAAGATAAAGGAATTCTCAGTTTGGTGAATTCAGCTGCTCCACAAGGGCATTAAAGATCCTAGTTTTTCCATCTTTCTGCTCTACCATCCTTCGCCTGTCTTCTCAGCTTCTTGGCAGACAGAGTTTGTTGCTACAGGTCTAGGCAAAACACAAGGTCACAACAAACACCCAGAGAAAGAAAAAGGCTTGCTCCCTCCCTGTGTGTGTGTGTATGGCAGTGGGTGGGGGGGGTGCTTGCATGCATGCACCTGTGAGAGACGTGTGTGCGCATGCATCTCCCTTTAAGAGTCAGAAAACATTTCTCAGAATCCTCTATCAGACTTTCTCAATTCTCAGTGACCAGCACTGTGTAACAAACCCATGCCTAAATCAATCACCAGCAAGAGAGGGATTACCATGACTGGATTAGTGAAGCACAGATTATAGGAACGAATCAAGTCCACTAGAAAAGAGGATGGTGTTGGGCTGGCAACCAATACTATTTTCCACAAACACCCCCACCCCACCCATTGCATGTTGCTTTAGGTGACCATGGGTTGCCCATGCTCCCGACTGTTACCCGTCTCAGAAATCTGAACCCTTTATATCGTAATTGACTGTTCAATTACATGTCAACCCTTTCATCTTTGAGCTTCTTAAAGCTAGACATGATGGCTCACTCAATGATATACCTTAGAACCTAGTACATGCTTGGGGCTCAAGGATGAATTAATGAATACATGAATGACCTCATGGATGACAAATATTGGGTGCATAGGTAAACAGTTACTCTCTACGGTAGGCAATCTTTTTCCCATTCTAAACTTGGAGAAACTCCCCTTAAGAAAGAGTAAAAGATTCCTCCAATATCACATGGTATGGAGCAGAGACAAAACTTAACTTCTGAGCTTCTGGTTCCAAGTTGAACATTAGATCCAACAGAAATGAGGACAAGGAGGTCAGAGTATTAAATGGCCTGCCTAGCATCCAGAGTGGCAGGGCTGGGAACTTTATAAAAATAATTTCATTAACATGCACAGGCCCACTTAAAATTTTGAGCATAGACACACATGAATAATCCTAAGACTTTTTCTCTACCTGACTCAAATCCTACTCTGCCTTCAGCTTTTTTCGTCCCAGGAACATTTATGTAACAAATGGACCCCAATCTTTTGAGGATTCAGTTTGCAATCCTGACAAATTAAGGACCCTGAAGAATCAATTATTTTTACTTATCTCCCAGACTGAAGGGGAGGAAGCCCTATAATTCTGGAACTTTAGCTTTGAAACCTCTTGAAAGCATTACAGAAAATCCAAGGGAATTAGACAATAAGGATTCTTTCAAAACAGTAGGATTTAAAGGATCTTATTACCTACTTTATAATCTTACCTTAAGGCTGTAGAAAGTATTAATTGGAGCAAAGACATCCAAAAGGGAACAGCTACTATAAGTCATCCATATTGTTGAAGTCTGTCTTTTATCTCTTTAATTTGTTACATTGCCTCAACCTCAGCAGCTCTTTCAGATAAACCTATCCAACTCCTGACTCCCTGGTGTATATATATTTTTTTTTCTGGGCACAGAGAAGAAGAAGAAGAAAAAAAAAAAAAAGCTAAGCCAAGTAAATCAATGGCACTTCAAATCCCATTTCCTGCCCTGATCAGTGGTTGATCCCTTCAAGGAAAGTGGGGTGGAAAACAGAGCAGGCTGGCTCCAGGCAAACAGAAAAACTCCAAGCATCTCTAGAGGAGGCTTACATGTGGCCCGCATCCCCAGCATCCAATCCTTACTGGAAATAATATACTGTTTCTCCACGGAAAGTGTGAAATGCTTTAAAATAAATTGGAATGGCTGCAAACCCCTCTGATAAATGAAAGCTGCATGTGCTCATCAGCTCCTGTTGTTCCTCACTGGCTAAGGCCTCGGGGGCCATCTTTATCCACATTTCTGTAGTGGGATTGGAAATACTTATTTTTTTATTTGAAGTAATAATCTTTGACAAAAATGTTGCAATCCCACAGAAAATGGCAAGGGAAACGGGAACATCAATCTTCAGAAAGGGAACAAAAAGCAAGGTCAACCACTATTTTAGGAAAATTGGTCTTTGTATAATTTCCTCTCCCAATTTGTAAAAAGTTTGAGAGCATTAGGCTATCACGTAGCTCCTTTTTTCTTCATAAGTGCTACCTTTCTGAGGGCAATCTGGGGTACTGAAATATTTCTCAAATCATGGTCTTTGGATCAATCAAAAAATGCATATTCCCGGATGCCACTCTCAGATCTATTGAATCTGAAGCTCTGAGGGGTAGGACCTGAAACCAGAAATGTTTGAAGCTCTTTGGGTGATTCTTACACATGCTCAAGTTCCAAGAATATTGGTATCGTGAATGAACTTGTGGACTCTAGGGTCAGAAAGAACAAGGTTTGCTGAGCCTACTGCCAGCTTAATAAACAAGGGAAATCAACTACCATGAGGAAAGGGGGCGTATCTAATATTTCTTGGCTTAACTGAGTAAACAAAAGCTATTTATGAAGATCAGTGGCTCCAAAACATCAGTCTCACAAATATTCTCTAGGTTACAACCAACCAACTTTATTTTTTTCAAGTAGGCTCTACTTCCAACATGGGAATTGAACTCACAACCCCAAGATCAAGAGTCGAATGCTCTACTGACTGAGCTAGCCAGGTATCCTAGCCAACCAACTTTATTTAATGAAGAGTCCACTGCCCTTTCAGGACAATGCTGTGTTCAGTGCTATACTTACTTGCATTATTTTTGTTTCTGTCTTTCTCAGTTCCCTTTATCTTATCATAACTTGTATCATAGGCACTCCGTTTTGATTCTCACTCATTCTGCCATGTGTCTATATGGTGGATTCCACAGAATAGCAGCTGCACTGAAATACGACTTGGATTCATTCCAGACATTCAACCTCCTTGATTATTTGGACACATTTTGAGGTTCTAAACTTAGAAATAGCCAAAGGGCTGACCCAAGAAATCCTGGGATCTGGGCAGTGGGTGCTGTGATTGGTAAGGATTCTGAAGCTATTTTGAGTCTGGCTGATGCTCAGCTGAGCCAGGGCGCCCATAACATAGTGCTGAAATGGGTTAAGGAATGGATTCATGTATTTCTCAAGTGTGCTCTGATTGCAATAGTAGAAAACAACTTGAGTGAGTTTAAGTAGATGATGATGATGATGATGATGATGATGATGATGGTGCATTTCAGGGAATCCAGTGAAAAGCTGGACAACCAAACCAATAGAAAGATAGGAAGCCGGGGTACCTCTCAGGTTTTCAGAAAGAAGAGTTGATTGTTCTTAGTTCTAGGGCTCTTACTGTACTTGACTCTGCTCCCAACACCCCCTCTCTCCAGAGAGAGACTCTAATGACCCCCCATAGCTCAATGTGCCATGGCTTAGAGGCAAGTGTCACACAGTGGCATCATGGGTGTTCTGGAGGCTCAGCCTTGTGAGCCGGGTGGCCCATTTCCCCAAACAGCAATCCTTGGCCACCCCCATTGGCATTTACCATGATCTAAAAAAAAAAAAAATGGAGCCAAGTGAAATAGACTGTAAGTTCCCAGCAGACTGGTAGCCTGTTGAGAGCAGGATATATGCCTGATTCACCTCCCTGACACTTGCAACATGGGCTCAGTGGCTGGGTACACCAGTTTTGGACTTGGCCTGCCTCAGTTTGAATTGCCACTCTCCTTACCAAAGTCATTCATCTGATTTTGGACATGTCTCTTAACTCTCAAGCTGCTGTTTCTTCATCTGTAAAAAAAGGGTAGTGCGAGTACCTGACTCCCAGGTTGTTGCAAGGATGAAATGTGAATGCTGGCATCCACCTGACACCACCAGGCTGGGAGATTCCACCATCCTCCAAGCACTACTGGGAAAACTGTAGCCCCAGCCCCAGGTGGGAAGGTATAAACCTCATTAACTGACAACAGCAAGACTGTTTTTCAACCTGAACTTGTTGGATAATAAATAGTCTCTTTAAATCTAAAAGGGACATTCTAATGGCAGTTGTCCAGAGTTTTCAGAAAGGTCCCTTAACAATGAACTGTTCTTCATGGTGAACCAATCCCAACACCCTTCCAGATGGCCTCCATTGTCGATGTCCTTGCTGTCTTCCCTGATTTCAGAATAGCCACTCTCATGCTCTGCTTCTGCTATAGGAATTATTCAAATGCTTACTTGATATAATGGAATGAGAAATTAGTTGGTGTCTTGTCTTCTACCACACTCACCTCCAGCCTTACCTCCACAGGGCTGGGACTAGAAACAGGGTCTGGTGCCCCTCTAGAGGGTAAGATCTATGCCCACACCCACAAAGTGCTTGGAGAGGTCAGGACCTACCGAGGGCATGGCTTCAAGGAGGCCCACGGGGCTTAAAGCCAAGCCTTGGGACACCAGCAACATGGGTGTTCTGGAGGCCCATCCCTATGGCCAAGTCTGCCTCCAACACAAGGTCTCGGGGCATTGCTGGACAGCACCCCAAAAAGTGTTGTGGTTACCCCCAGGGAGCATCCTGATTTTGATGAGACTATATAAACCCTCGAGTTCTTATACAGTCCAATAAGGGAGACACCCCAAATATCAGACTGATCTCAGCCAGTTGGGGTCATGGAGTTTTATTTCAATTTTTTATTTAAGAAGTGTGGCATTTCTTGCACTTTCAATTAGTTGGAGTAATCACACTGGTATCATCCAACCTCCTGCCTGTTCCCTGAGGTGGGCTTCAGCTCTCCCTTCCCAGTGGGGGCAATTCCTTCAGCAACTGCTATTCAGTAGTTGGAATTGGGGACTGGACAAGCAAAGCATGTGATCAAGGAGGGGCAGTGATTTAACTCTTCAGGTGGCTTCAACTGCATGACCACAACTACAGAATGAGGGTAGAATCTGCCTGGTGTGAGCCTGAAAACCTGCTTCAACCTATAAAAAGCCAGTGGGGCCTGGGCAGTGGAGAGAGGACCTAGACCATGTAAGGTCCAAGAACAGAGAAGCTAGGAGAAGCCATCAGAAAGGGGCCAGCTGCAGGGAAGATAGGCAGAGAGGAACAGGGAGGCTCAGATAAGGGCCAGAATAACCAGCCTCTAGGATTAAGCAGTGTTTAGAACTCTAGCATTATAAAAATAACTCCAAACCAAGATCTTCACAATTATCTTAATAACCATTAAGTTTTGTGATGATCTGTGCATTGTGCTAAGCACTTTATGTATATTAATTTTACCTTATTCCCCAAGCAACTCTGCCAAGCAGTATTAAGAACCCCACCCTATAGAGGAAGAAAGAGAGCAGGTAATTTACCCAAGATCACTGAGCTGGTAAGCAAACAGGGCACTTGCCTCTTGAAGCAGAAAATCCTCACTTCCATCCTCTGCACAGGAAAAGCTGACCTGGGGCTTGGGCAGGTCTGACTCTAACAGAGAAGAATGGAAGTCTGACTGGTGTGATGGTACCATGGGGCAAGGGCCAGACCCCTCTCACAGTCTCCCCACTTCCTTCTTCAAGATGACAGAAGAGGCAAATGGAATCGATGCAAAGTACAACTGATTCTCATGATTCATGTTAATCTTGTTCTTTAAAGTCCCCATGAACACTGAATTAGCAAATACTGAACCAGTGCTCCTAGGGGAAATACACAGGTTAGGTTCCTGTGAGCCTCTGGTCACAACATTTTCATCAATCACATCAATACATGACCTTGTTTTACATGTATGTCTGTTTCAAGACACCTTACTAAATACATATTGTTGATTCATTAACATTGAACTCACGGCCCATAGCACCATAACTCTGTCTGAACAAAGTTTATCTAACACATGCATTTTCTCCCCAAAGCACATCACAGCCTTCTCGCACATGGGAACACAAAACTGTGAAAAACGTGGCACCAGATCGACCACAAAAAGGACACTTGTTTACAGTGTGAACATCACCTCGTCCAACCTCATGTGGGAATTGTGTGTTGGGCAACTCAAGAACAGGGTCTGGAGTCTCACTAGAGAGTAAGATCTATGCCCACACCCACAAAGTGCTTGGAGGGGTCAGGACCTACCGAGGGCATGGCTTCGAGGACAAAAAGAACATCACCTCGTCCAACCTCATGTGGGAATTGTGTGTGTTGGGCAACTCAAATTCTATGCTATTCTGGGCATGTCTATACATAGCTACAAAAAGCCACGAGTACTGACCCGGTGCTTACAAATAAGTTTTAGCAAGTGAGCAAACTCACAAGTGTGGAATCTGTGAGTCATGAAGATCAGATTGACTGTAGCTTCTCCACTAGCTGTGTGGCCTTGAGCAAGAAAGCACCAGAGCTCAGTTACTCATCTGTAAAATGGGTCTAACATCAGCCTTGTCCCAGGACTGCAGAGGGCTGTAATGGTGATGATAACTTGGGGAAGCAGGCCATGAAAGCTCTGCGATATGGGTTCAGAGAGCATTCGTTCCCTTCTCTCTCTCTATCCAGGGACATACTTCGATTGTCTGCCATCCCTACAGTGGTAAAAACCTCCACAAGGCTAAGTGAGTGTTCAAGGTCACAAAGCTTAAAAGCATCAGACCCCAGACTGTTAGGAAGAAGGACCCAGTTTAATTCCTCTCAACCACGGCTGAAATAACTGGTATGTGAACGGACTTGGCTGTCTGTACGCTTTTCTTCCATCCTCCTTCTCAATTCCTCCCCTCTTGGCTCAGGGAGATTGACTCCATGGTAGAAGAGCAAGGGTTGGAGTGGGCCCAGCGAACACCATCACACAGCAGGCCTGCCTGTGGGGAGTTCAGAGTCAAGTGCAGGCATTGAATCCCAACACATCACAGGACCAAAGTCATCTTCATCTTCCAGGGCTTTCCAGTCCATTCATTCACCAAATAGACAAATATCTGCATTTTTGTAGATAAAATGAATGCAGAAGGAGCTATTTCCAAAGATAGATGACTGTCCTTTTTCTTTCAGCAAAGTTTAAAAAGGTAAAAATTATCATATTATGGGCACAGTGGTCATGGAGAGAAAATGAGGCGACTGCTCTACAGGGGAAATTGCTCTTCCTGCATGGGAATGTTTTAGCATTAAATTAACTCTCCTATCTCCTGCCTGCTAATAGGAAAGCTTTCACCTCTCTGTTTGGCAGGGGATCTGCATTTGCATTTAGATGGACCTGTTGTAAAGATGGCCCCGCGCAGGGGCCTCCATCCCTTATTTACAATAGCAGCCAAGTGATAAAATGATTATCACATAAGTGGTTGTTTCACTGGTTTGGATAGGGCTGGAACCAGAATGGGGAAGGCTGTCATCTGAATTAGTCAATGAAAGGAAAGGATCGTTTTTCACCCACAGTGAGCATTCTGTGGCCCCCTTGACAACACGGAGGTGTGCTCTCTCCCTCCTGGCTGCCCTGGCTGGACGCTGGGAGGCAAGGCGACTGTGACTTCTTCTGTTGCTACCCCTGCTGCTTCGTGGGCAGATTCTATGTTACCATTTGCAAATCTTCTCACATCTCATTGGAGTTGGCAGTGCGTGGATAATTGTTCCTATTTTTTAGACTTTGGGGGTAGGATGCAATGATTGTCCCATGGCCATACCTCCAAAAGGGTAGGATTTTAAGTGAGATCCTGACCCCAACACAGTCTCCTGTCAACAAGCTTCCTTACCATCCATCCAACCATCCATCCATCCTCCCGATGAGCACCTGGAATGGAAGGTACACAGAAGTGGGAATGCAGAGAACTAGAAACCATTCTGATTTCCGCAATTAACTGCATGATTTGGGGCAGCTCTCCCCCACACTGGTACATTTTTTTCAACCTCAAAGTTTTTATCTGTAAAAGCAAAGGATCTGGACAAATGTAGTGGTAAGAAAAGCTTGCTTCTCTTGTCTGAATGTTCCGAATCTCTCTAACATCACATATGCGCCCGTCCTGTGGACCGTGGGAGCAAAATGAGCAGCTGTTGCAGCTGTCAAGAAAAATCAGTCTGTTCCCAGCCACAGAGCGGTGTTTCTTGGACATTAGCTGCCACTTGAATCACCTGGAGGGCTTGTTAAGATAGTTTCTGGGCCCCAGAGATTCTGATTCAGTGAGTCCAGGATGGGGCCCAAGAATTTGCATTTCCAACAAGTTCTTGGGTCATGTTCATGCTGCTTGTGCAGAGATGACAGATGACACTTTGAGAACCACTGCTCTAGAGATAAGAAGGCTCATACCACTGTGGGAAGGACTATTTTTGCACACCTGTGATGACCTAATATGGTACAAGCCCAACCAATGAAGTAGCTCACCATCCAAGTGTCCTTACGGGCTAGGGGAATAAAGACCACAGTCAGTGACCAGACCAACACAGGAAAGAGAAAGCAATCTTTAAATGCAGCAATGGAAAAAATTCTTACTTTGAAAAAACCATACAACCAAGTCATGCGGGTCTTTGGGAAGCCGGTCAACTTATGTGCATTGGTCATATGTCCTCTAATCAATAGAACTGTAATGTCCCTTTATCAGGTGGTAGATAGAAAGATAAACAGATTTGGACCCAAATCAACTAAATGGATCCAGAGGAGGAGCACCCAAGGAGACGAAGGCCAACCAGGCAAAGGAAGCCCTGCCTTGATAGCCCATAGTCCCTTTAGGCCCAGAAAACGGTCCCACTAATTAGTTTCTGTTTTACTGCTTAAAGACTGGAATCTACCCACACATCCCAGCCTAGAAGGAGTTACTGCAAAGCAAACTCAATGTCTCTGTGGCGAGGCACCAAGAACTCCGAATAGGATAGAGTAATGAGATGGTCTCCAAGATTTCCCACACAAATTAAATTCCCTGTTCCTGAGTGTCCCAGTGTTTAAGGCAATTTATTGCTCCAAAGACAATGTCTCATTTTATTATGGGTGGAAAAACCATCCTCAATAAAAAGGAGATGCTTGGTCAAGACTGGAAGACCCAGTTTACCAGGGCTGATCACGTTCTTGCCATGAACCTCATGGAAACAAAAAACAAGAGAAATGAAGTGGGCAGGGCTGGTGGCAGCTCCCTCAGAGGCTAGCTTGCCCCAGCTTAGGACAGATGCATATGTTGGAGCAGTAAAGTAGGGAACACTTCCTATTATCCACACTAAAAAATGAGAAAAGCAGCCCAGAATATCCAACACAGGTTTCCTCCAGTCTATATTCTTTGGTCTCAGAATGGCATGCACTCATCTCTCTCTCTCTCTCTCTCTCTCTCTCACACACACACACACACACACACACACACACACACACACACACACAC
>NC_058407.1:164759641-164830901 GCF_002201575.2 Neomonachus schauinslandi | reverse complement strand
ACACACACACACACACACACACACACACACACACACACACACACACAGTCCCCATCTTGCTCTCCATCTCACCTCACTGCTACCCCTCAGTCGAGGTCAAGGACCCAGGAGAGCAAGGGCTGATGAAGAAGGGAAACAGAAGAGGAATGACAACTTACGATAATTGAGTGTCCTACCCAGCTAGGCACAAGTAGGGGGAGGGGCAGAGGGAGAGAATCTTGAGCAGGCTCTACGCTCAATGTGGAGCCTGACGCAGGGCTTGATCTCACAACCCTGAGATCATGACCTGAGCCGAAATCAAGATTCGGATGCTGAACCAACTGAAACACCCAGGCGCCTTGACCAATATACTTTTTGATAGTCCTTGTACCAAAATTTTTCTGTGCCAATTTAGCCGAGATGTTATTATGTTTCCTGGAGTCTCCTTCCCTACACAGTTTGGTTACTCATTTTGCATGAGATTTGAAAGATGGACCTGAGCCAGCAGCCATATTCCTTATTTGCTTGGAAGGTTGGTGCTGGGTACATCTATTTCAGCTTAAGTATAGCATCGCTCATCTCTGGAGCACCTGGTTAGCATAGAGAGGCAACTTGCTGGTAACACAGCTGCTAAACAGTAGATCTGGAATCCTAATCTTCAGCATCTAGTTAATCAGATAGTCCAAACTCATGCAACAGGTGCAGGGAGGGTCTCCCTGGCAAGGCACCATCTTTAAATTGAAAAAGACAGAGGGTACCCTCTGTTTTGTGTTCTCTTAAATAAAACAGACATAGAAATAATATTTTAAGAGAAGTTTAGCTCATCATCCACCATGTATAAGTAATTGCTGATCTTTCTGTTGAGATTTTAGCATTCATGAGAGCATCCTGCCTTGCCGGCGCTCAGAGAACGGGGTCAGCAGAGATGCCCAGGTGAGTGGAGAGACTGACTGCCCATGCCAGACACCAACGGAGAGCCAGTTAAAAGGTTGCTAGCTGCTACTTTTGCTTCACCTCTAGCCCCCACTGTGGGGTAATGACCCCTGAGAGAGAAGAGGGAAGGCCAGACAGAGTGCAGAGGGAAAACGTAGATGAAAAGAAATCAGAAGGCTTTTTCTTTCATGTTTCAAGTACCAAATTATGCTTGACATTTGAATTTTCTCCAAGACTCGCTTCCATGAAATCATGCCAAATTACCCTGAAAGGGATGGAGCTTCCCGGAGAGACTTTTGACTGTAATCAAACAGGTTCCTTCCATTGTTCCAGACACTCTGCAAGGATCTAGAGGAGGAAGGGGTGGAAGGGCAGGCGGGTCAGGGGGAGTGGTGCGGGGTTGGGGATGGGGAGGTGGTCGCCTTTCTGGTGGGTCAGGGACTCACCGCCATGAAACCGGGCATTGACGCAGCTCCTCAAAATGCAGACATCCCAGGGCACTGGGCGGATACAAGGAGGCGAAAACATCCCAGAGCAAAGGGACATATAACAAGACTCGTGTTGGCTAACATTATGGAGTTTATTGCAAGGCGGGCACTGTGCTGGGATCGTGACCCATTTGAACTTTGCGACAACCAAGCACTACTATTATTCAGTCTGTGGGTATGAGAGCTGAAACTAGGAAAGAGAAAGGAACTTATCCTGGCCTTTTGGATGCCAGAGCCTGAGCTACAGGTGCACTATCCTGCCTGGGTGACCAGGTATAATGCCAATGCCACAAGCAGAAGAAAGGGGCATCTGGGTGCCAAAATATCACTGGATGTCAACATATCAATGGGTACCATCACTTGATTGAATCAAACCACCCAACTTCAGGGGCCTCATCTAGACTAGCTTCTATTCACTGACTAATCAGAAAACACTCCTTCTATCCTATTCTTCTGCTGGACTTGCTGAGGTCAGTGCTGGATGGAAAAAAAATGTCTTTAGAACCAGCAGGAGCTCACTGTCGCAAGAGGTCAAAATAGGTCCCGATGCAGCAACAGGTCCTTCTGGATCGACTCCGAAGCTAGGCCTATTTCCTGGGGACTCCTTGCTGCCTTTGCTATCGGAGTTGCCCATGGACTGTGGTTTGCATCCTTGTTCCCACTGCGCTTTGTTCTTTGCTCTCTCCAAGCACTGCATTTACCTTCCTTGTGCACGGATGCTGGCGTACCTGAGGTCCCCATCATTCCCTCTCCTGGATTATTCTTAACACCTCTCAACAGTTTGCCTCTCGACCCCTTGCATTTCTACCCGAGTGATCTAGAAGCAAATCTGCTCTGCTCCCTCCCACAGCTTCCCACTGTCCTCGGGATCCAGTCCCGATACACCAAGGCTCTGCTCCCTCTGGGCCCACCTGTCTCCAAGTCCTGCTCCTCACCCTGTGCTCCATCCACTGTGACCCATCAGCATGTCTAGGAGGGCAGGTTAACCTCCAGACCTTTGTGTGGCACCCTCAGATCCTCGAGGTGGTGCTTAAGCAAACTCGTGCTCATTCTTCCAGTCCCATCAAATGCCACTTACAGGCTCAAGGCCAGTTTATGGATCAGCAGTCAACATATTGCAACTGCCTCCACTTTGTCCCTACGACAACTGGATGGTTGGGTGGAATTGACCAAAGTGACCATGGGGCTTTTGGCCATGAGTGACTACTGGCCAGGCCACCCATGGAACCAACAGGGGTAAAGTTCACTTCCAGGCAGTGAGTCTCTAGGAGCATGGAAACCACAGTGAGCGCCACAGAAAAAGCCAGCTCTGACTCCCAAATAGCAGCACTCCAGGGAAGCCAACGTGGAAGATATTTTTGGCATTGCCCGAGTTAGGCTTCGTGCGTTTCTTTTGCAGTTTTTATCTTCAGATTTAGCTCAGCTTCACTGCAGAGACAGCACCGATGCTTTGGAGAATGAACCAGGTACTCATCTCCCCAGTACCCACCTTACTTGGCTCACTGCATGACCAGAGGTGTTAGTTTAGTCTATGTGGCACATGGCTTTCTATTCCTGCCTGGGAGCCTCTCAGAATCCCAGACCAACTGGCTGGACCTTGATAGTCTGTTTAGATGCAGTCAGCCTCTTTCCCAGAAGGCTGGGCCCCCAGCGGTTTCCTGGCTTCCACACCCAATGAACCGCGAGCACTCGGATGTTCCTTGCCCCCTCTCCTCCAACAAACCAGCTCAGCCAAGTCAACGCGGTACTGCTGCATGGAGGTGAATGACAGATGTCCCAGCTCCCAGATGCATCCCAAATGGCTATGCACCACTATTCCTTTTCTAACCCTTCTCCTTTTCCAGTTACTTAGGTCTTCCTGCCTTGGACTCAATGCCGACCCAAATCAGTTCTACATCTCCAACTGCCCCCTTTGAATACCAACGTTTGAACTCCCGTTTAGACCTCTTTGAGGCAAGACCCCCATCTGGACCCGTTCACCTAACCTGGGGCCCACCTGTGCCTGGCATCTTCTCCTGCGCTGTGACTCAAAATATTTCATTTTAATTTTATCATCTCCCTCTCTGTAGGATACACTGCACCAGTCTGCAAATGCCTAGTGACATCACTCAGGTTGGTGCTTTACATAGCATAGGTTTTTAATGAATATTTGATTCGAACCATTAACAGTTATAATTCACAGTGACGGATTGTGGCTACAAGCTGGAGATCATCACTACAAAAACCCCTTGTCTAAAATATGACGGAATCGTAAATAGAGACGTCAGAGGTGGGGCTTCCTGGGAAGCAGCTTCTGAAATGCAGAGAAAGTTTATTAGGAAGCACTCCAGGGATCCTAGCTGTGAAAGGCCAGGGAAGGAAATGGTACAGGGCAGAGAATGAAGTGAGCCTTCCTGCAATCTGAAGGAAGGTCTCAGCAAACCCCAAGCAAACTTGGGCCAAGCTGGGTTGGCACTGCAGAGCTGTCCAGGATTGAGGAAAATGGATGGAGCTTTTAATTCTTGCATTGGCCAATCAGTGGGTGCAGGTTGCCCTGAAAAGGGTATGTGATGTCAGGTGAGATTTCTTCAGCCAATGTACTTTCTACAGAGAACTGAAGGCTAAGGGCTGTCTGCTGGACATACTTCTACCAGCAGAGGAATAAATCCTTCATCCCTCAAAGGGGACGCAAGTGGCCTATCTCACCACCCAGCAAAAAGGCAGATGATGCCCCTTCTCCTCCAACAAACCAACTCTGCCAAGTCAACCTGGTACTGCTTCATGGAGGTGAATGACAGATGTCCCCGCTCCAAAGGGCATCTCAAATGGCTATTCACCACTATTCCCTTCCCATCCCTTCTCCCTTTCCAATGCCCCTGACTCATGATCTTGAATGTCCCGGTCTCATCTCTTTTCTAAGTGAATGCTTTCTCTCAAACCAGACAAGGCAATACTACTTGTCCCCTCTAAGATGAGCAGATGGCAGGGTAGCAGCTGAAGAAGTGAAGGATGTGAGAACACAGGATACTAGGGCATGGCATGATGGAACCAGGACAACACAGAGGTCAGACCAGAGAAGTGAGAGCAGGTGTAGTGCGGCAGGTGGTACCAGGGAGGACCAGCCAGAGTCTGAAGATGGGAGATCAGTGGAGGATGCCAACAGCTGGAAGGAGAGGAAGAGAACAGAGAAGGACATTCAGAGTTTGGCCTCAAAACAGAAGGCAAGACAACTACTAGGGGACCATAGACCATGCTTGGGGCCATTAATGGATGACCTGCCTCCGTTCTGCTCAGGGGTGGTGTCTTCTGGCCTGGGACCCATGCAGCCTCTTTCTAAACCCCATCCTTGGTGGCACCATCTAAAACAGGGAAAGCATATTGTGTTTTTCTAAAAGCTGACTTCCTCAATCCTAAACGGCAAGTCAGGAAGCAGTGAGGATCTCAAGGCATCATGGGCTGTTGCGCCTGGACAGGAGCCCAGAAAGGAGTTGGCAAGGCGGGAGTCAAGCCCTTCCCGGGAAGTGAGAAGCAGCCCCCTCACCAGCTTCTCCCTGGACTTCCAGTTCCTCTGCAGGGAGCAGGCTGCTCTGGAACTTGGCTCTCCATCTGTGTGTGCCCAGAGATCTCCCAGGTCTCATCTCTGGGGCTCTAACTTGGCCAACTCATAGGGAGCATCCGCCTGGGATGCCAACCTTGGTAACCATGCATTCAGACGCTCAGGGGAAGCGTGTCTTAGGCTCCAGGAAACATGGCATGTTTTCCCTTGTGCTTGCCCTTAAATGTTCACACAATTAAGAGGCTCATGAAAAGGTACATGTAGCTTGAATTAAAACAGTAAGAGACCATTTTGCTCTGGCCCTTGATTTAAAAAAAGGGGGGGGGGGGGAAGGCAGCCATGAAGACACGCTTCTCAGTTCTTCTTTCAAGAAAGAAGATGCTCTTCCACTCACTCTAAGGAGTGTAACAGGATGACAGCTTCCAGCTGCAACGTTGGACTAAGGCCACAGGCTTCCCAGGGAGTCCCCAGTCAATGACTGAGCTTGGAGGGGGCACCAGGGCCTGGCCAGTTCTGCCCCAACACAGGACCTCTCCATGGGCAACCCGCACCAGAGCTCCCCATTCAACTGGCCAAGGCTTTCCAGGAGCTGCACCACTATCTCAAGATCTTCCCACCCTTTATTTCTTCCTCCCCCTCTTCTTGTACATGCATCAGGCCTGCGTAATTGTCTGACAGCTTCCCCTGCCCCTGCCATACTGGTCTGAAGGCTTATCTGGCTCCCCCTATTTATCTCTCACGAGTAAATCTCTTGTACTTCTAACTACCTCTTGGCGTCTGTCTCCTGGAGGGCCTGAATTGGTACAGCAATCATCCCACAGATCAGAATACCGAGAGGTAGGGAGGCTGAATTACATGCCTTAGGTTGCAACACAGGTGATCTAGACGAGACAGAATTTATGTCTTGAGAAATAAATATCAGTCCAAAGCCCAACACCGCCATCACTGTTAGTGGATGAATTAATCTGAGATTCCAGACAAGGATGGTGGATGCAGGACCTGCCATGGTTCGGGCTGGCTGGACAGGAGGACCAGAAACATTCCGGTCAGTGCCAGAAATCAGGGAGCAAGCAGAAGATCCCGTCTGTCACCCTGGGAAGAGAGAGTCAACACAGGTAGCAGGAGATCATTAGGACTCACAGAGACTCGTAAAAGGAATGTCTTGAAAATCCAAATCCCAAATGACAACCTAGGAATAAGAGACAGGAAACAGAAACATGGAACAGGGACTGGCCATGGGCATGCTCCTAAGGAGGTCTACTGACCAGGGGCTTTTCACCCTGTCCCTGCCTCTGACATCTCAGAGCAAACCAGACAGATGGGATCTGAGAAAAGCCAATCTCCATCTGTGCCTTAGTTCCCTCCAGTTGGAGCAGCAGGGTTCAAAACCACAACGTGGCTATAGCTGAGCAGACATTTCTTGGTCATTTTCCAAGCTGATGGGACTTTCAGAGCAGTGAATCATTTATAGGCTCGTGTCCCACACAGAGCAGAAAACAGACCGGCATTGAACAGTAACACCTCCCACTGTATCTGAGAAGTTGCCCAACATTCCGGAGTATGGGGGGCTCCCTCTCTCACCATCAAAAAAATCCAGGGCGCCTGGGTGGCTCAGTCGTTAAGCGTCTGCCTTCGGCTCAGGTCATGATCCCAGGGTCCTGGGATCGAGTCCCACATCAGGCTTCCTCCTCGGCGGGAAGCCTGCTTCTCCCTCTCCCACTCCCCCTGCTTGTGTTCCTGCTCTCGCTATCTCTGTCTCTGTCAAATAAATAAATAAAATCTTTAAAAAAAAAAAAATCCAAAGAGCCCTCTCCTCGAAAAGAGTAGCATTTATACTTTTTAGCCATTATTTGAGGAAGTGGACAACTGCTCAGATGCTGTGAATGAGGCAATTTTTTAAAGATTTTATTTATTTATTTGAAAGCGAGCATGAGTGAGAGGAGGGGCAGAGGAAGAAGGGGAGGGAGAGAATCATCAAGGAGACTCCCTGCTGAGCATGGAGCCTGACATGGGGTTTGATCCCAGGACCCCGAGATCATGACCTGAGCCAAAGTTGGATGCTTAACCGACTGAGCCACCCAGGTGCCCCTCTAAGATGCTATTTAAAGCACAGAGGCCCCTGTACTTTGCTCAGACAGAAATCAGGAGACTGAGGGGACAGAATCCAGACCACGGATCTGTCGGTCAATGAGTCAGTCAGTGACCATCAGACAATGAGAACCTGATCCTGTGGTGGTCAAAAAACCCCATGGGCGTCGTTCTGAATATAACAGCAGCACCAATGAAAAGGAAATGATGAGCAGACCCACTACGATGCCTACCAAATGCCAAACAGTAAGTTATAAAACTCGGACAAACGGGTATTGGAGCACCACA
The DNA here is from genome assembly GCF_002201575.2 of Neomonachus schauinslandi. Lineage (NCBI taxonomy): Eukaryota > Metazoa > Chordata > Mammalia > Carnivora > Phocidae > Neomonachus > Neomonachus schauinslandi. Next base: position 164,823,590 of record NC_058407.1, on the reverse strand, counting down.
GAGAGAAAATAATTATATCCAGCCATATCCATCTGTGTATGGGGATACAATAAACCAAAACCATCCTGTGCTTTAATTCTGAGCACAGAGTTCTGATTAATTGCCAGTTTCTCAGACTCTTTAAAGTCTGTTTTTAAACTCAAAGGTCTGACATTTCAAAACATAAATATTGTGGCTTTGCGGATTGTGATCTGATACACCCGCTGAGCAGCAATTCCTGACACGTCAGCAATTCCCCACAAAAGGAACTGCAGGGATGTCTTTCTGGCTAAATGACTCCACCTTCACATGCTCGCCCATAAATCCTCCCTCTCTGGAGGGACACCCTCTCCTGTGTCAGAACTCACAGCAGCGGGACACCCTGCCTGGTTCACTCCGTTTTCATCTGCCTCTTGTGTCCTGGGAGCTGAGTGTGGGGCAGGGATCCTGGAACCAGCGGGACAGGAGCCAAGGTTCTCTTGTAGCAAGTTGTCCTGAGGGAAGGTGTTCTCTCTTACCTGAGCCACGAGGAGAGGTCTTCCTGGGATTACAATGAAAAGGTTTTTTTTGTTTTGTTTTAAGATTTAGTTATGTATTATAGAGGGGCAAGGGGAAGGGGCAGAGGGAGAGGGAGCGAGACACTCAAGCAGACTCCATGCTGAGCGCGGAACCTGATGTGGGGCTCAAACCCACAACCCTGAGATCACGACCTGAGCCAAAACCAAGAGTCAGACACTCAACCAACTGCCCTACCTAGGAGCCCCCCCGACCTTTTTAAGATTTATTTACCATGAAAAGGTTTAATCCAGGGTGGAAATATTTCCCTTTGGCTGTTAAGCTTCCAGGCGTAACCTCAAAGAGACACACAAATTCAAGTGACTATAACTTTATAGAAATATGGCAGCTGGTGATATTGATCACAAAAATAGCTGACATTTATTGAGCACTTACTAACTGCTGAATTCTTTGCATGCTCTCTCAGCTGTAAGCAGCTGAGAAAACAGAGCCCATACTGGGAGTTCATGTGCAGGACTTGAGTGGGGAGGTCAATACCAAGGTGTGGGAACAAGGGGATGAGGCATCCCAGAGATGAGCCACAGCAGGAAGGGGCCACCCCTCTGCTTTTTCCATCCAACCTCCAATCACAGTTGGAGTAACTCAGACCCACTGTGATTTTCCCAACTGTGACCTTTGAGCTATGTGCTGTTCACTACTTCAATAGCCATGCCCACCACCATGCTGCCCTTCTTGGTCTGGGGAAGTTCTTGTCCTTTGGGGACCCTGTCCTCTGCTTCCCTGGGCTGCCTCTATTCATTCTTTCCCTGTGCTTCCAAAACCTTGGGGAGGCAAAACATGAATTCTCATCCACTGTATTGTCACTCCACTAGAAAGGGAGATCCTTGAAGGTAAGGACTGTGAATAAGTCATCTTTAATCCCTGACCTGATAGCCACAAAATGGTGGCTTAGTAAAAACGAGTTGAATGACTAGATGAACATAACGATTCCAGATGTAGGGAAAAGGTTTCTCTGACATTCTGCATTTTTTTTAAAGATTTATATATTTATTTTAGAGAGTGGGGAGGAGGGCAGAAGGTTAGAGAGAATTTCAAGCAGACTCTGCGCTAAGCGCAGAGCCCAAAAGGGGGCTCGATCCCACAACCCTGAGCTCATGACCTGAGCTGAAACCAAGAGTCCAACGCTCAACCGACTGAGCCACCTAGGTGCCTCTCCTCTGACATTCTTTAGACTCCGAAGCACTACATAATTATATGCTAATAAAAGCTTAAATTAACGAAATGAGGCCATACCAAAGAATTCGTAGTTTTTATACCCATCCTCTGCAGGGCATGAAGAGATGCAACTCGACAACTATCTAATATACCAAATTGCACCTCGATATTCTTTTCTCTTACTTTTGCTGCCATCCTAGTCTCAGGCTATTCATCCACATAAAGTCCTTTGAAAACTCCAGAATTCATTGACATTGAATAACTAGTGAGTGGCTATATTTTGTGCCCATTAAAAAATAGCCCATTGTTGAATGGGTTTTAGTTCAAGTCTCGTTGGGCATCCACCTCGTCTGGAGAAGCAGTCTGTACACCGTCAACCTTCTGGCACCATTCCCAAATGCAGTGACGTTTCCAACAGCAAACCCTCCTGTAGGAGTCCCCTCTGCCCCCAGCCTGAGCAGCTGGACCACTAAGTTCATGGAACATCAAGGCCAAAGACGGGTTTGCGTTTTGGTGGTGACATGTGTTCCAAAATGTTAACGGAGGTGGGATTAGAGATGAGTTTTTCTTGTATTTGCCTAAGTTTTCCATTTAGCACAAAGATTGTGCTATTTTGATTATAGATTCGATTATAAATTACACTAGAGATATAGTATGAACTAGGATACTATTGATCTACTATAGCCACAGATGGATTTGGTTACAAATTATACCATACGTTATGCTACTTTACAGTAAGAAAAACAATTATTTGTAAAAAAAGGAAAAATTGAGTTTCAAAGCATCCTTTTTCTTTTTATTTCAGAAGCAACAGCCAGCATTTTTTAGGTGTAAGTAAGAAAGCAAACCAGAGTAGGAATATAAAATAAATCCGGGCCTGAATCTAAATCAAACAAACGTGCATGCCTCCACGATTGCGCATGTGTTCTGTGTGGGCCACACGTGTGGCTCGAGAGTTTTCAGCAGCCAATGTGGAAAGGGGGTACCTAAGCAATTCTACAGTCCTGACCTCAGACAGGAACAGACCAATTACTCTAGAGAGGGACAATGTTTCCTGACTCTGGGCCCAGAAACTTCTATTCGAGCTGCTTGGTGGTGAGTTGGGTCTTTCAGCCGGCCCAGGCTGATGCGCCAGGTCTCCCAACATCTTAGCACTGCCCTTGGGTTTGCCAAGCCAGGGATGCAAGACCACTCAGGGCAGGAGCTGCCCCAGGTCTGCCTTCTCCATCACTGCTACCCCTCCCCATCCCCTGGTGGTCCTTCTGCTGATGACTGGTCCTCCTCTACTGCCTCTCCTGCCCAGTCCTCCCAGTGCAAGCCCACATTTGGCTACTCTCCCAGCTCCACAACATAAACTCGGCTCTCCCCACTCTGTCGAGCACTTTCCTTTCATGGTGGCCCCTCTGCAAGCTGGTCAGCCAGGCTTCAAAGACCCTGTGTACCTGGTCTCACTCACACTCCCTCTCGTCCTTCTCAACGGTCACGCTTCAGCGAAATCAGAGAGATCACACAGCTGTTGCCCAGGGTGACTAGAGAGCCATCTAGAGCAGGGTTCCTCAAAGCTGGTGCCTCAGCCAACGCCAGCCCACAGGCTGCTTGTTATTGGCCCATAGCGAGAGAAGGACAGAAGTGGACAGCAAGCTTGTCAAAGCTTTGACAGCGTTGCCAGGGGACCAGAGCCTGGGAGCACTGGACTCGCTCATTATGGAGGGTAGAGACTAGTTCAGGTGCGGCTGACTCAAGGTAAGCTGCCCACCGGTAACATGCAGTAGGACCACTTACCCCGCCTGATGGATTGCAAATCTTTATAGAGCTCCACCTCCAATTTGGTTGGGAGGAACCATCTAGAGCCCCAGAAACCACAGCCTCTTGTCTAAGTGTAACAGCACAGTGAGGAGCTGAGCTCTTACTACTACTCTCCAGGCTCTGCACTAGACAAATTGGGCATGTTGTCTCATGTAATCACAACCACTCCAGGAGACAAGTACTTCTGTCATCCTTGTTGCATGATTAACACAAAGGAGTCGCAGAATCGTCCTGTGGCTTACTGTAGGTCTTGCAGGTAGGGCGTGGGCAAACCAGGGATGCAGACCCAAATCTGTCTGAATCTGAAACCCATGCATTTACTATTGCCCTCCAGAGTAGCAGGACGATGTCTGCAGGACTTCTGGAATCAGCAGGAAACCTCGGGCTGTTTTCCCTAATGAGGAGCAGGTACAGGGGAGCTATCTCCCCTGCCTTCCCTACCTTAGCTCCTTCTGGTTAGAGCTTGTTATTCCTGATTTTAAAACAATTGTTCCCATGGCAACACCCTGGCAGCTTCTCTTAGCAACCAGGGCTTTCTTTCACAATTGTAACAAAGTTGGCTCAAATACAAAATTGCTTTATGAGTTTTCAGAGGCAAAACCAAATTGACCGATTGACCAGAGCTTAACTTTTTACACAGCTTAAGAAATCATAAAAAGATTTGAAAACCACTGGAAAGCAGTTCCACCAGGCCGAACAATGGGGGAAAAAGGAAACACCAGCATTTGCGGCCCAGGGTACCATTTCAAATCTAAAAACCAACAATAGGTAAACTCTAAAAGGTGGATTTTTCCTCTGATTGACAAAAGGTTCACAAATTGAGAGTATTTAAGGCTTATAGACCGTATTAGTTCTCTACAGCTGCTGTGACAAATTATCACCAATTCAGCAGCTTAAAAAGGAGGCAAATTTAGTATCTCACAATTGTCCATCAGAAGTCTGACATGGGGCTCACAGGGCTAAACTCAGGATGTTGGCAAGGTGCACTGCTTTCTATAGGCTCGGTGGGGGGCGGGAGGATTCCTTTTCTTGTCTTTTCAAGCTTCTACAAGCTGCCTGCTTCCCTTGCCTGATGGTCCCCTTCTTCCTTCCTCAAAGCCAGCAACACTGAGATGAGTCCTTCTCTTGACATCTCTTCCAATTCCCTCTTCCACTTTTAAGGACACCGATCATGCAGGGCCCTCCGCTCATCCAGGATAGTCTCCTTATTAACAACCTTAATTCCATCTGTACCCTTAATTTCTCTTCGCCGTGTTAACTAACAAATCCACAGGTTCCAGAGATTAGGATGGGGACATCTCTGGGGAGCCATGGTGCTCTCTACCACAGTGGATAGAGCAGCCTACGTAGGCAGGTGTTTCTAAGGAGGAAAAGAATGCGGTGGGGGGGGGGGGGCCTTCTGCTCTGACTTCTCCTTGTGTTCAGAAGCACAGCACATCTTGACCCTCAGCCTCATGGGCCCCTCTGGCCTCCCTCTTGGATATCCTGGAGGTTGGCTAAAGTACAACCTCATCAAGGGGGAAAAAAATGTGACCCACAATCTTTTCCCCAAACTTTTCCCCAAACAGCCATGGTTAGTGGCAAGGAGAGGCCCCTAGAACAAGGCTAGCCCACAGGCGGTGGGGTCCGGCATTAGGAGACAGGCCCAGACAACCAGTCCTGTTTTGGGGCAAGGGCAAGGTCGCCTGCCAGGGCAGGAGGGGCTGGGAGGGGAGAGCGGCTGAAAGGTTAACCAAAGACAGCTGGGATGGATGCTGAGTGGGCGGATGAAGCGCAAACCGCCCCTGCAACACGGCTGTAGTTACCCACGAAGACAATTCTGGAGCAAGACAGCAAACACATCCCCACAGCAATCAATGAGAACAAATGGAAGGAGAACTTACAGGAAGAAATGGCCTCCAGCGCTGGCTGAGAATGCACAGGAACGTGCTCTGTCCTAGGGTGATCCCTTGGAGGAACAGCCTGAGGGAAGCCTCACGCCCTAGCGGAACACGGAAGAAATACACTCTGAAAAGCTAACTCACAATTGCCAACACACTAGTCGATGAGCCAAAGAACTATGAGCTGTTTTCAAAGAGTCAGGAATTTGGAAGAGGCTGGGGGGCGGGGAGTGGTCTTGTGGCCTGGGATTTAGGGGGCAAGGGGAAGCAACAGATGGTTGGGAGTTACCAGCTGTGTGACTCAGGAAGTGACTTCACCTCCCGTGCCTCAGTTTCCCTGTCTACGACCACAGAACTCTTATTGAGGCAAGCCCCGGGGATAAGTGCTGGGATCCCAGAGCTGGGAACACCAGCTCTGTTGGTGTTTGTTTCTCTTTTTGCCCTTTTGTGGTAAGAATTTAAGAGACGATCTACCCTCTTAACAGACTTGTTAAGTGTCTGCTCCAATCCAGTATTGTTACTGTAGGCACAATGGTGCAGCCCAGAGTTCCAGAATGTATTCATCTCGCGGAACTAGTATCCTATGGGCTGGGTGACTGCTGATTGCGGAGTTGTTGTTAATCAGTGTGTAGTTTCTAGCTCCTTCTTGTACCGCAGCTGTGGTTGTGAGTTTACTTCAGTTTTCCGGGAAAGGGTGGGAATGAGGCTAGACAGCCAGGAAAGAGGCAGGTGAGGCAGTGAGATCCATTCGGCAACAGGAAGAGCCCAGGTGGGTGGTCTGACCACACTCCTGTGGCCTCTGGTGAACACAGCTCAAGGTCAAGTTGCAAAGTGGTCCTAAAGGCTGTCTAAAATCCCCTAGATAGTCCCCAGAGGAGTGAGATCAAAAGAGCCAAACCAGATCATTTGCAGCTTGCCTAGAGATATTCCAAAATGTGTGGTTTTCTACAGAAAGTCAGAGACCCGGGCTTGGTGCCACCCTGAGCCCATTTCTTCATGTGCAAGGTGAGGGTGACAGTCACCTTCCTCAAAGGGCAGGAGTGAGGATATACTGGGATAGAGATAGCAAGTGCTCCAAAAGTATTAACTAATTATTCCCAAGAATGCATGCTTGTCTTTTTTAGTCATTTGATTTCAAAATGCACTTCTGTTGCTTTTAACAGTGAAACATTTTTTCTCCAAAAAAACTCATAGGGTAAAAGAGGGCACACCTGGTTGATTTGGGGGTTCAAGGCCCAGAGCCTAACTTGCTGGGTCTTCTCCCTCCCCACAGGGCACCTGTAGTTGATTCTGCAACACGAGCTCCAGCCACAGGGAGCTCGGGATGGGAGGAACAGTTTTGTTTTGTTTTTTTTTTTAAGATTTTATTTATTTATTTGAGAGAGAGAATGAGAGAGAGAGCATGAGAGGGGTGAGGGTCAGAGGGAGAAGCAGACTCCCCGCCGAGCAGGGAGCCCGATGCGGGGCTCGATCCCGGGACTCCAGGATCATGACCTGAGCCGAAGGCAGTCGTTTAACCAACTGAGCCACCCAGGTGCCCCGGGGAGGAACAGTTCTTAAAATCTTGTTCTGGAAACAAAATGAAAGCTGATCCCCTAAAACTTAACTGAAATCTTCCAAATGTGTTTTAAAAAAAAAAAGTCCAACAGTTTGAAATAAATACATTCTGAGTAAATTCTTTGAATTTGTTATTTGGCAAGTTGACTATATTGCGAATTAGACAATTGTCTGTTGGCAGATTGGCTTTTTTGAAAACTGAAAACTGGAACCCAGGCCCCAGATTTCTGGTCCAATGAGCAGTACACACTCAGTATGTCCTTATTAGTATGGTTAACGTGGGTTTCTTTATTTTTGGCAACTTTGTTTTTGCAAAATGCATTCTCTCAATCTTTTCCCCACTTGCTTTCTTTTAAAAAATGCCGTGTATTTAAGATGTTAATGGACTCATTTTAATTTGCACACATCCTTGTTAATAATGAAATCTACTTACTGTGAGTTAAAACTAAAAGCCTGTCAGGGCAATTCACAAACATTGAGAAACTCTGTAGCAATTCTAGGAGGATTCCCTGTTAATATTCTTAAGGACTTCCAATGGGTATACTAAGTAGGGCTTGGTATTAACAGAGATAGCAAGCAAATTAAAATTGGACTCTCGGTAACAATTGGGAGAAATGAATACACACACCCTTCAGTGTGCAATTGAATCTAGCTGCATGGGTGTGTCCTACACGTTTAAGAAGAATATCTTTATTGAATAACCATCATGCTAAGTATCACTTAAGACTAGTAGGGAGTCACCTGACTTCACTGTGTTTCAGGAATGCACAAGAGAATGGCATCAATCAAATTTAAAAGAACGCAGTCCTCATTTGGCATCAAGGTTAGCAGCAATCTCTATCTGTAGCATATAACAAATTTTCATGTGAGCAGTGTAATTTACAAGGAATGCACATTTTATTAAAATTCCAGCCTTGGAGACATCTTAAAACGCATTCTCTGGCCTTGGAGAATAACCTGATGATCCATGAGAAATGTCAAAATGATCCCCGATTTCCACAGTGGATTACAACTTCAAGAACAGTGCCTATCACTGTAAGGATAAATCTCTCTTCAGGCTTAATCTCTTCACGAATTCCATTTATATTAAAAGAAAAACATTTTGCTATGTATTTGTACATAAAAAAACAGGATTTAAAGTGGAGCTTGCAGACATTATCCTGTTTAATCTTCGCAACAATCTTTGGCAGTAGGTATTAAAATCGCCACTCAAAAGATGAGGTGCCTGAAGCTCAGAGAGGCTAAATGACATTTCCAACCCCACATGGCTCATGAGAAGTAGCTAGGCATTAAATTTAAGTCTCCTGGCTCTGAGTCAATCAATAGTCAATAAGAAAGCAACAAACATGCATCACCTGTTACATACACAGACCCTTCTCTTTTTTTCTTCTTTTTTTCCCCAGCTCTACTTAGATGTAATTGACATATAACATTGTGTAAGTTTAGGGTATACAACATAGTGATTTTATGTATGTGTACATTGCAAAACGATTACCACAATAAGGTTAACATATCTATCGCCTCAATTTTATTTATTTTTTATTTTTTTAAGATTTATTTATTTATTTATTTATTTGAGAGGGAGAGCGAGCACAAGCGGGGGTCAGAGGGAGAGGGAGAAGCAGAATCCCTACTGAGCAGGGAGCCCGATGTGGGGCTTGATCCCAGGACCCTGAGATCATGACCTGAGCTGAAGGCAGATGGTTAACCCACTGAGCCACCTAGGCACCCCATCACCTCAATTTTAGTTACAATTGTTTTGTGTACTCAGGGAGAACTTTTAAAACCTACTCTCTTAGCAACTTGCGATGATACACTGTTATCATTAACAATAATCACCATGTTGTACATTACCTCCACAGAACTAATTCATCTCATAACTGGAATTTTGTACCCTTTGACCACCTTCACCGGTTTCCTTCATCCTGGGCAACCAACAATCTGTTCTCTGTTTCTATGAGTTTGCCTTTTTTGTATTCCACATGTAAGTGAGATCATACGGTATTTGTCCTTCTTTGTACGATTTATTTCATTTAGCATAATGCCCTCAAGCTTCATCCACGCTGACACAAATGACCGGAATTCCTTCTTTCTTGTGGCTTTAATACTCTGTTGTATATACATACCACATTTTCTTTATCCACTTGTCTGTCAGTGGACAGTTTCCATATCTTAGTTATTGTGAATAATGCTATAATGAACATAGGACTGCTGATATCTCTTTGAGATATGATTCCATTTCCTTCAGATATATACCCAGAAGTAGAATGGCTGGATCATACGGTAGACCTATTTTTAATTTTTGAGGAACCTAATACTGTTTTTCACAGTGGCTGCACCAATTTACACTCCTAACAACCGTGCACAAGGGTTCCCTTTCTCCACATCCTCACCAACACTGTTAGCTCGTTTTTCTTTGTGTTTTTTTTTTTATAATAGCCATCCTAACAGGTGTGATGTGATGTCTCATTGTGGTTATGATTTGCATTTCCCTGATGACTAGTGACATTGAACATCTTTTCATGTACCCAGTGGGCATTTGAATACCTTCTTTGGAAAAAAAATCTGTTCCGGTACACAGACCCTTCTTGCCTGGCGTGTCTATGGGGAAGTGGCCACTGTGCAGACTGCCACGACTCTGGCCCATCATCTCTCACCTGGATGGTCTCAATAACTTGCTAATGTATCCCCCTGCCCCACACCTCAATGTTCCATTCATCCCGTGGTGCCACATCAATCCAAGAAATGCCTCATTTTCATGTCACAGCCCTGCTTAAAACCCCTTAAACAGCTCCCAATCGTCCATAAGAATAAAGTTCATTCTTCTCAACAGGTCTCACAGAAACTTTACGATCTATCCCCAGCCTCTCACCCCTCTCAGTTCTAACCTCCCTCCCCCCTTCCAAAGTTCCTTCATCTGAGATGGTCTTCCTCTTCCAGACCTGGTAAAATTATCCAAGGCTGACTCAAAGTTCTCTTTATGAAGCCTTCCCAGATGTCCCACCCATGACCTCAGCAGAATTTGTCCCACCCTTCTATCTGTTATCAACTGTCCCACTGTTTCATAACTAGGTCTGCTGTCCATCCCTCCAACACACTGAGCTCTCAGTTAAATAAATCGATAATTAATCCACTCTTCGTGTGTGTGTGTGTGTGTGTGATCTCTTGCTAGCAACCCATACCCCACTGCTTTCTCGCTGTACTACAACAGGGCCCAAAGAAGGCAGACGCTTAACCGACTGAGCCACCCCGGTGCCCCTCCGATGCCTGTTTTTTAAAGTTTTGCTGGAACACACGGGTGCTTAACCATTTACATATTGTCTATGGCTGTTTTGCACTATAAGGACAGAGACTGCAGAGCCTGTAAAACTGAAAATATTTACGATTTAACCCTTCACAGGAAAGTTTCACTGATCCCCATGCTGGAAGTTAGGTCAAAAGTTCAAGTCAACCTGCACAGCCCTACCAAGTGGGGACACACATCTCTGTGGGATGTCAGGGACTTGAGCCCCAGTCTAAGCTCTGAGATGGGCTTGCTCCTGTATGTTGGACAAATCTGTTCCCCCCTATGGACCTCAGTTTCCTTATCTGTAAGATAATAAAGCTAGATTAGATCAATGATTTTTAAACGAGAATGCTTTTCCTAGAAGTTGCCTACAGCAAGCCCTCTGTGTGAAGCAGAAAGAGACAAAGCTATTCTGATAAGGGCTGGGGTTGGAAGCCAGAGTCCTAACCCTAGCCCTATCTTGCTCCTGAGGGGGTCTCAGTCCCCCCACAACCCCAAGTATAAAGGCCACTCTCTGAGTCCCTTCTACAGTTGCTGTCCATGATTTTGAGTCTAAGGCACCAGGAAAGCCTCCAAGATTTAGACCCGTAAAAGCAAACTCCATCTTTCAGAACCTTCTTCCTCACCAAACCACAGCTGAGGTAGATTGGAAAGGAAATAAACAAACAAACAAACAAACATACATCATCAGACATTTCCCCCCACTTAGCCACAGGACAGCCTAAAGGATACCCTCTTGCGTTCTGGAATGAACTGGCACTTTCTGTGATCTGTCTTGGGCATTTGAAAACACAAAAGCAGAGTGTCAGCTTTGGGGAGATGTACAACATGAGGGACTGTCAATCCAGTGACAGAGCAACGGTGCTGCTTCAAAAGGCATCAGACAGGGAAAGATATGGTGAGTTATCTGTTGCCTGAGCAGGGACGATTTTGAGTCGCTCACAAGTGCATTGGAACTGCATCAAAGGGTATTCTGGTCCCTAGGTAGGGAGCTTCCAAGAAAGAGAGCTGGTCAAAGGTCCTTACAGCCCAGAGCTCTGGAGCTGGTCAGGGTATTTGCACAATCTTCCCTCAGACACTCCAGATGCCTGTGACAAGTTCTCTGGGGCTTGGCTTCCTTCTCTGCGAAATGAGGAGGTTGCACCAGATAATAACAGTGTGTCAGGCTTTGCATACAATAACTCAATTAATGCTCACAAACGAAAAATGTAGGAAATTGAGTCTTAGAGAAGTTGAGTGCCACCCAAAATTAGAGAGCTGACCAGTAGGACGGCCGGACTTCAGACTTGCTGTACAAAGCAGTTCATCAGGATAGTTAAGGTATGACTCTGCAGTCAAATAGCTTCTGTGTGGATCCTGGCTTTGCCCCTGATGGGAGTATGACCCTAGTTCATTGAAATACTTTCATTTCAACTTCCTTATTGATAAAGTGAGTCTGACAGCCCTGTCAGCCTCACAGAGTTGTTTAGAAGATCGGATGAGGTAATTTTCATAAAACACCTGGGACATACCAAGTCATAATCAATAGTAGTTGTCACTGTCTTCCAGCTAATTCCAAAAATCTGTATTATTGACCACTCTGTATAAATTGAGCTTGCCTCCCTATCTCTTAGCAATGTTAGGATTCTTAGCAATGTCACCAATGACCTACATCAGGCCAAAACCAGTGAATGGTCAATTCTCTCTCCTCATCCCCTCCCTCAGCTCTGAGTAGCATCAGACGCTGCTCAACACCCCTCCTTGAAATATTCTCCTCTCTAGGCTTTGGGATGCCATGTTTTCCTGACTCCCCTACTACCTCAGAGGTCGCTCCTTCTCAGCTTCCTTTGCCAGGCCCTCCTCCTCCTCAGACTCCTACAGGTAGGACATCCCCAAGGCCCTATTCTCACACCCTTCTCTTTCCCACCAACACTTTTCTTAGGGTGTAATGTTTCTTCCCGCAGCTTTGAATGGGCGGACAACTCACATTTCTCTCCCTACCTGGACCTAGCCTCTGAGCTCCAGTTGTCCATGTGGAGGCCTCAAAGGCATCTCAAACGGACATATCCTAAACACAAATATATGTCTCCTCTCTGCTCACATCGCTGTGCTCCCACCAATCCATGTCACTAAAGGCCACCACCATTGTGTGGTACCCAGTTGTTCAGGCCACAGACCTAGATATCATCTGGGTTCCTCTCCTTCTCTTACACCCTGCATCGAGTTCATCAGCAAGTTCTTTCAGCTTTACCTCCAAAATATATAGTATCGAACCTGACATTTTCCACCATGCTCCGAGGCTACAAGCCTGGTCCAAACCACTATCACCTACTTCCTGGGAGCCCATAACAGCTTCCTTCTAACCCCTGGTAGGCTTTCTGTTGAGCATTTGAATGCAATTTAATTTGTTCCCCCAAAGTGACTGGATTTTAACCTTAAGTTTCTCTAAAGACCGTGCGCTCAAGAGCTCTCAACTCCATAGTTAAGCGGTGTCACTTTATTTCCCTATATTAAGAACAGAACAGGTATGAATGGGATGAATTTGGTCATTTTTGCAAACTGGAGGAGAATCTGAGCCCAGGTATCATCCAATCCACCTCCTCCTCACCCTGCCTCCACTACGTGATCCTAATCAACCAAATAATATGCTAAGCTTTCCTGGATTTGCGGGCACTTGTGTGTTCATACACGATGCAGTCATAATGACAGGCCGTGCTGGAAGGTCTGGCCTGGGGAAAGGAGTGAATTGGAATCAGTCAAAGACAATACAAGGACAGAGAAATGGGCTCCGTGTGACAAGCCAGGCTAACAACAGGACATGTCCAGGGTGGGTATGGAAAACTCAATTCTGGAATAGGTGAATATAAAGGCCAAGGGGTCCAATTATGAAGGCTGGGAGAGCATGAACTCCCGACTTCTAGAGGGCACTGATTCTGTCTTGATATTTATTCAACAGATATTTTTAGGATCCACTATGGATCATTTCAAACCTCGGCATGAAACAACAGTTTGGATATCACATCCAAGCCAAAAGAACACTGAGCTTCATGCCTCATCTAGGATTAGAGGTATCTCATTTTGAGACCTCTAGGTGGTTCATGAAGGTAGTCGATGAATGATTTTTTATTTTTTTATTTTAGTTTTTAAATTATTATTATTATTGTTATTGTTAATTATTTAAGTAGGTGCCACACCCAGCATGGAGCCCAACACAGGGCTTGAAGTCACGACCCTGAGATCAAGACCTGAGCTGAGATCAAGAGTAGATGTTTAACCGACTGAGCCACCCAGGCGCCCCTGAATGATTTTTTAATACATGTTTCCAGAAAGCTTAGCCAAACCCATACAATGACTGTGGCAAAATCTACCTGCTTTAGATTTCTTTGCTTTTTTCTGAAATTACATCAATTCAGTTACACTCACATTAGGATTCCCTTCCCCTGTTTCTGAGATCACAAAGAAGGAAAAGACAGATCTTTATTTATGTTAAAGTATAATTTTCAGAATTTTAAAATCATAACTCATGCAAATATAAAATGAACACTTGTCAAAGATTTTATTCTACTCATTAATTACTGAGGGAACAAGCGAGATGTTGAGACTGGCTCAAATAGCATTTAAGGAACCAAATCTTTATGGGCAATTAATTAAATGGCTATCAGGATAAAATTTCTGGACTAGACACAAACCCTTTAACATCCATGAGGGCGACAAGCTATAAACTTTGGAGTTATCTGTTCCGTTGGACAGAAATCATTTGTATCTCTACTGGACAAAAATCTGTAAAAGTTAACATGTAACTTCACTAAATCTAAACTTTAATCAATATTAAGCAATAAATTGAACAAGATAAACCCCTCTAAAGTTGTGTGGGTCTGTGCTCCTGTAGGACATGGAAAGGACACATCACCCTCTTTTTGACATTATTTCCAAGGTTTGGATAACTCAGCAATCTCTCTACCATCCTGCCAGTACCAAAAATAATCCCCCAAAAGGCTGGTGTTGGTATGTTTGGCATGATTGCTCACATATGTGCAGAAAAGGTGTTTATTACTGATGCCTGGCTCCTTCAATTTGCTCTGCAAATCTAGAGCCCTGCAGTATGGAGCAACTTCTGTGTGGAAATTTTCAATAAAAAATCTTGGATTGAGGGCGCCTGGGTGGCTCAGTCGTTAAGCATCTGCCCTCCACTCAGGTCATGATCCCAGGGTCCTGGGATCGAGCCCCACATCGGGCTCCCTGCTCAGCGGGAAGCCTGCTTTTCCCTCTCCCACTCCCCCTGCTTGTGTTCCCTCTCTCGCTGTCTCTCTCTCTGTGTCAAATAAATAAAATAAAAAATCTTTAAAAAAAAAATCTTGGATTGAGTTTTTGAAACCCTCTATTAATTTGCTCTTTTATCCTAAGCCTAGGAAAGAAAGTACAAGGCATTCTCTCCACGAGAGTTTACCTGGTGGTGTATGTACCTACATTTGGGGGGTGAATTGCTCTCTTCTTGAGGACTCCGAAATCTGTGAAAATCCCCCGCCACCAGGAAGTGGTCTTCCTTATCAACTGTGACATGGAGACTCTAAGCCTGATATCACACTGGTTTCCTTGGGAGGGATTTGTGGGCATTGGCTACACTTAGCAGGTCAGTAGTTGTATTAGTCAGGGTTCTCTAGAGAAACAGAACCATTTATTCTAGGAATTGGTTCACGTAATCATGGAGACAGGGAAGTTCTGTGATCATGCTGTCTGCAACCCGGAGGTTCAAAAAAGCTGGTGGTATAATTCAAGTCCGAATGTGAAGGGGAGTCTATGGTTAAATCCCAGAGCCGGGGTGAAAGCTGATGTCCCCGCTCGAGTAGGCAGGCTGGGAGCAAAAGGAGGATGAATTCTTCCTTCCTCTGCCTTTTTGTTCTATTCAGGCTCTCAACAGAATGGGTGATGACTGCTTACACTGAGGAAGGAAATCTAGTTTAAGGAATCTACTGATTCAAATGCTAATCTCACCCAGAAACACCCTCACAGACAGACCCAGAAATAATGCTTAATCTAAGGACCCCATAGGGCAACCATAAAATAACCATTGCAGTAATTTTCCTTAATTGTGGGTTTGTCATACCTAATTAAATGAGAATCCTCCTCGGGGAGCCTGGGTGGCTCAGTCGGTTAAGCCCTGCCTTCAGCTCAGGTCATGATCCCAGGGTCCTGGGATGGAGTCCTGCATCAGGCTCCCTGCTCGGTAGGGAGCCTGCTTCTCCCTCTCCCTCTGCTGCTCCCCCTGCTTGTGCTCTCTCGTGCTCGCTCTCTCTCTCTGTCAAATAAATAAATGAAATCTTTAAAAAAATTTTAAAAATAAAAGAGAATCCTCCTCAAATCTGACATCCACTTATGGCCTCAGTTGTACAATTGATCTGTCTAATTATAGTCTGGTAAACAAGAGGACTGATTCTTATGAACTCATGTAAAAACTACATGGCCATAAAAAAAAAAAATAAGGAGACTCAGTAGAAGTATTTCTGAACTCTGAGGAATCAGGTAAGAATCAGAGACCATTAAAAATTTCCCTTTGAGCGGCGCCTGGGTGGCTCAGTCATTAAGCGTCTGCCTTCGGCTCAGGTCATGATCCTGGGGTCCTGGGATCGAGCCCCGCATCAGGCTCCCTGCTCTGCGGGAAGCCTGCTTCTCCCTCTCCCACTCCCCCTGCTTGTGTTCCCTCTCTCACTGTGCCTCTCTCTGTCAAATAAATAAAATCTTAAAAAAAAAAAAAAGTTTCCCTTTGACTTAAAACTAGTCTACCAAACCCAGGATTAGCGAAGAAAAAAGGAGAAAGGGCTTTCTCATATTTTCATCTATGCCGATAAAATATATAAAATATAGAACATTAAAACAACATCAACAGTATTGCAAACGAACAACCCCAATTAAATTTCCCTCATCAGTCCATTTGGCCCCATATAATTAATTCTCATTCTGCTGGGTCTGTGTAAGCAACCTGGTTTCACACAGTAGACTTCTTTAAAGAGTCCTTGAAATTCTGACTCGCTCTACCGATATAATCTGAAAGCTGTTTAGGCTACATCCATTCAGAGACCTGTACCCAAGATCTGTTCTTAGACATATCGATAGTTGAGAGTATTTGGTACAATCCTTTTCCTGGAGGCTCTGTGGCTGACCTTTGTTGTTGAAGACACAAATGCTAGGTTGTGCAACCTTTGGGCAAGCATCAGAAGAAGATAGAAACCTCTTTGATTATGAAACTGAATGACCATGGTTAATTCATTACAGTAATCAATAATACCAGAATGGAGAAGAAAATTCTCTACTAGGGTAGAGTGCATAACTATCTCAACAGACTTTGATTGCTGTTTCCCCTGAGGGTAAGAACATGGTATGGATAGCGAGAGTATCGACCAATCTCCAGGGCATTCCTGTAAAGTGTACAACCTCTGAAATATTTGAATTAATAACACTTTTAACTATGGAAACTTGACCTAGGGAAGGCTGAATATCTTTTGATTTGACAGTTTTTGCCATGCAACTCTTATGATAATCTTGAAATGATCGAAAGCTATGGAGTAAAGCAAAATAAAAACACCTTAATTATTTCTAGCATCTGTTTTTATAAGGTGAAATCACACACCTTTATGATTTCCAGGGGACCTCTTGAAAATCTAAAATATTGTTTCTGATGTAAAAAAAAACATCCTGGGAATGTCATTTTATTTTTTCTCAATTTAGGAATCAAATGTGGGCCAAATAAAGGGTTATCAAAGATTTAGTGACTTGATTATGGTAGGATCATGGGCGTCTGAGGGAAACTATATGGCTACCTATTCAATCAAGGTGGCAATATAATATTTGCATATATTGTAAAGGCAAGGTGACTGTAAGCAATCCAAGTTTATTTATGAAGACATTTCGTTCTTTGTTGTTGTTAGTTTTTAAATAATCAAAGACGAGATGAAGTCAACACAAAGGCCAGCAAATTATTCTAGTGGGATCCAGCATCTTTACTATCTAGATGGATAAGGGCTGTAAAACCAATTTATTATCTTCACAGAGAGAATGCCAAATAGAAGTTATGAGTTAATATAGTAGTAGCAGAAAATCTTTCATGAGTTTTTTTTTTTCTTTTACATAATCTTGTGAATAAGCCCATCAAAACTGAGCAAACTTTGCCAAAATTTTAACACATTTTGTATCCTCTTTTCAGACTCTGGTATTATAAAACCCAGACAAATAAAATCCATTACTTTTATATCTTCTACATCTTGCTGTACATACTCACTAAGCTCTTGTATTCTGGAACAAACTGACATTTTAGGATAAATTAACAACTGTCTATTTTTCTTGAGAAAACAAAGCCTAATCCCATCATGTTGCATACATAGTTCAACTTCTCCATCACTAATGCTCCCTGTATAGTTTTGAGCACCAATTCTACTTTTTGAGGTATAATTTACATAGTCAAATTCACCCTTTCTTGGTGGACAGCCCTGTAGTTCCGATACATGATATGCCTTTAGTCGGGTAACCACCACCACGGTCAAGACATACAACAGTTCTTTACATATACCCCCAAATCCCCTCAACACCCTCTTTCAATTAACCCTTCATTGCACCCCCAGCCCCTGGCAACCACTGATATATTTTCTGTGCCTATGGTTTTGCTTATTCTAGAATGTTGTATAAATGGCAGCCTTTTGAGTTTTGCCTCTCTCATTTACTGTTAACGCACTTGAGCTTCATCCTTGTGGTTGTGTGTCAGTTTGTTCCTTTCCACTGCTAATACATTGTATAGATGTACAACAGTTTATCCATTCATAGGCTAAAGGACACTTGGATTGTTCCCTTGTTGAGCAATTATGAGTAAAGACTCAAACATTCACATACAAGTTTTTGTGTAAACATTAAGTTTTCCTGTTACACAGGTGTATCTAGGAGCGAGGCTGCTGGGTCTTATGGTAAGTAAATGTTTAATTGCCAAACTATCTCCAATGTGACTATACTATTTTGCATTCTTATTGCAACACAGAAGGGTTCCAGTTGCTTCACATCTGCACCAGCATGTGGTATTATCAGGTTTTTATTGTTGTTCCTTGGTTGGTTTCCATTGTTGGTGGTGGTGGTGTTTCGGCTGTTCTAATAATTATACAGTGGTATCTTTGATGGATTTAATTTGCATGTCCCTAGAGACTAATGATGATGAGCATCTTTTCATATGCATATTTGCCTTCCATATATCTTCATTAGTAAAATATCCATTCGCTTCTTTAGACCATTTTCTATTTGGGTTGTTTCTTTCTATTTTGTTGAGTTCAAAGAGTTCTTGTATATTCTAGATGCAAGTCTTTTTATCAGATATGTGTTTGGCAGACATTTTCTGCTAATATGTGGCTTGCATTTTCATTCTTTTTATGGGGTCTTCTGAAAGCAAACATGTTTAATTCCGATCAAGTATAACTTACCATTTTTGTTCTTGTAGGAATCATAGTTTATAGGCGTCATATCTAAGAAATTATTGCCTCTCCCAAGATCACAAAGATGTTCTCCTATGTTTTCTTCTAGAAGTGTTATAGTTTGTGCTTTACACAAGGTATGGGTTGAGAGTCATTCTTCCACATGTGGATGTCCAGTTATTACAGCATTTGTTGAAAAGATTATAACTTCTTTAGTACTGCCTTTGTACTTTTGTCAGTCTCAATTAACCATAAAAGTAAAGGTCTCCAACTGGATTCTCTATTCTGTTCCATTGATCTATGTGTCTATACTTTTGCCAAAACCACTCTGTTTTGAGTAATGTAGCTTTATTTTTTTAAAGATTTTATTTATTTGAGAGAGAGAGACCGAGCACAGAGGGAGAGTGGGAGGGAGAAGCAGACTCCCTGCTGAGCAGACAGCCCAACACAGGGCTCCATCCCAGGGTTCTGATCTCATGACCTGAGCCAAAGGCAGACGTTTAACTGACTGAGCCACCCAGGCGCCCCTGATTAGGGTAGCTTTAAAATAAATGTTGAAATCAGGTGGTATGAGTCCTCCACTTTGTTATTTTTATTTTATTTTTTCCACTTTGTTATTTTTAAAATATACTTTGGCTCTTCTATATTCTTTGCCTTTCTCTGTTAATTTTAGAATCAGCTTGACAACTTCTACGATAATCCTTCTAGGTCTGGTTAGACTTGCACTGAATTTATAGATCAATTTGGGAAGAACTGACATCTTCACAATATTGAGTCTTCCCATCCATTAATATCTATTTATTTCTTCTTTTATTCTATTGATCATTGTACCATAATTTTCAGCAAATAGATGTTCAGCTTAACTTGTTAGATTTATACCTATGTATTTCTTAGTTTGGGAGCCAGTGTAAATGGTAGTGCTTTTTAAATTTCAATTTCAACTGTTCATTGCTAATACATATGAAAATATAATTGATTGCTATATATTGACCTTGTAACCTCCATCCTTGATAAACTCATTTATTAGTTTTAGGACCCTCTTTGGATCTTCTGTGTAGGTGACCATGCCATTTGAGAGTGAAGACATTTATTACTTCTTTCCAATCAATATGCATTTTATTTCTTCTTGTTGCTTTTTTCTTGCACTGACTAGCACCTCCAGGATGATGTTGAATAGGAAGGGTTAGAACAGCTACCATCAATACTAATCATAACTCTTAGTCAAAATACCTCACTTTCACCACAGAACTCTCTATACCTACATGTCTCTTTGCTTCTTCTTCATATGATAAAAATGCACAAGTTTCCTTAAAATGACCCAAAAACTATAGCCATTCTTTAACATATAAAAATAATAAGTCAAGTATATAACTTAAAATTATGCTTAGTAATTAATGTTTCATTATTCATGCTTACTGACAAATTATCTAGGTAAATGACAATTACCAGTTAACTCAGTGTAATACAATTCAGGGTTTCAAGTTACCTGATGACGTTATAGAGTATGTCCAAGCTGCCATACAACAGAGCAGAAATACTGTGATGAAAACATTTGTCATAATTATCATTCAAGGGGCACCTGGGTGGCTCAGTCATTAAGCATCTGCCTTCAGCTCAGGTCAGGATCCCAGGGTCCTGGGATCGAGCCCTGCGTCAGGCTCCCCACTCAGCAAGGAGTCTGCTTCTCCCTCTCCCTCTCTCTGCTGCTCCCCCTACTTGTGCTCTATCAAATAAATAAATAAAAACTTAAAAATTATTCGAGTTAAGTGAAACAAAATTTACATTTTTCAGTATCTTAAACGCCATGTAGGAGTAGTGTTAGACAATTTGATCAGTAAACCAATATTAAAAGGCTAGGAAGTTCATGAGAATGTTTAGTAAAATCTCCATACTAACAAAATCAAGGAAAAGATGTTTACTTATTTCTTATTTTTTAAACCAAAATTATTAAACCAGTCTAATTTTTCTACAGATTTATCTTAACTATGTGAACTTGGATTCTTATATTAAAGCACTTATGAGCTAACATTGCCATTTATTTATATATTTGAGAGAGAGAGAGTGCAGAGGGAGAGTGAGAGGGAGAAGCCCTCTCCGTATGGAGCATTTTTAAAAATCTAGTACTTGAAAATGAGGTTTATTTATTTTCTGTAAATTTGGAAAGTATGAAATTTACATAAGATTTATCAATTTCTGAAAACTAGTTGGATCACAGCTCCTTGATTTTAAAATGTAACAATTAATCTAGAAGTAAGAAAACCTTTAATACTTGAACAATGAGATACTGGAAGCCTTTTCTGAACCACAGACACATAGACCTCAAGACACAGAGCTCATGGCTTCAAGTCTACAGCTTCATCCAGTCTCCAGTGAAAAATAATCCCAGAAATTCAAAAATCCACTAGTTCAGGGGTTCCTGAGTTGCTCAGTTGGTTAAGTGACCGACTCTTAATTTCAGCTCAGGTCACGATCTTAAGGTGGTAAGATGCAGCCCCATGTCAAGCTCTGTGCTCAGTGGGAAGTCTGCTTGAGTTTCTCTCCCTCTGCCCACTCCCACTCATGCTCTCTTGCTCAAATAAATAAATAAATAAATAAAATATTTTTTAAAAATGCACTGGTTCAGATCTCAACTCTTCTTTCTAACGAAAATGAAATTCTTAATTGATTTGTGCTCACAAATAAACACAGATTTTTTTTTTAAGACTATCATGAGAATGTCTGTCTCACCTCTAGAGAATAGCTACCCATCGTCTATTCGAGAGCACCAAATGGTTGGACCATAAAACCAAATTCCCAGGTGTCCACCAATGGGAATAACAAACTAGAATCTAAACAAACATACAGCATCTGTAGGTATGAAAAAAAGAAGAAATCTGGAGAAACAGAAAGCCAGCCACGTCAGAGTTCTCTTGTCACTCGGGATTCATTCTGGAAGCAAGAAAAGACTAGCCTGGGCTCACACAGCCCTTGAGATGCACACCTCAGGCAACCCAGCATAATCGGCGCTGTCAGGTTAGTCCACTCAGGCATCTCTGTACAGCAACCTACAAAAAGCATAATTTTCAAAAAGATAAAACTTTGACTCGTGTAAATATAAAATGAACATATGTCAAAGGTTTGACTCAATTCATTAATTAATGAAGAAACCAGTAATACATTAAGACTCACTCGAAGAACATTGCAAGGACTGGATATTTAACCAAAGAAATGTTAGGATATGATTTCTGGGTTAGATACAAAACCATTTAAAGTTCAACAAGGTAATAAACTGTAACATCTGGGGTTGTCGGTTCAATCAGATAGAAATTACTCGTATCTCTGCTGGACACAAAGCTCCACGTTAATGTGTCTGGACCTTTAACCAGTCGTAAGCAGAGAGTTGAACAAAACACATCCCCCACCTTCGGTGGGTCTGGAGCCATGCATGCATGACATTCAAAGGACATGCCACTCGCTTATTGGCCTTATTTCCAGGTTCTGAATAATTTTTCTTAACACTAAATAAAAACTGTGCTACTTGGGAGATAAAAGCTCATGCCATTGTGTCCTTGGAGAACAAAAATTGTAAAATTGATTGCTCCTGACCGATGAAAAGACATCCACTTCCCTTTAACCAAGACCACAAAGCTACTGCAGGTCAGGACCAAGGCTGGAACCCAAGATTTCAGCTCCCATCATGTTACAAACATTGTATTCTAAAGGTCGATTGGTTCTTTAAGACGGCTTCAAGACAGTCAGATCAATAAAATGAGGGAAATAAATACGCAATGTTAACTCACAGGCACCCATTAGAGGAAACTGATTGGCACAGAAAGATTAAAGAGAGTGCACTTCTTTCTGAAAGGGACAAAAGACAAAGTTGGAAGTCTGTAACAGTAAAATGCTCCCTCTGTGTCTCTCGGTGTCTCTCTCTCACTCTCTCTCTTTTTTCTGTGTATTAATGCCTCCTTCCAAAAGAAACTACAGACCCCAACCTAAGTGCCTGACCTAAGAGCAATGACTCAGGAAAGCCACGAGTAGGGGACAGACTTGGGTTGGAAAACGAGACTCACGGGGGCACCTGGGTGGCTCAGTCGGTTAAGCATCTGCCTTCGGCTCAGGTCTTGATCTCAGGGTCCTGGGATCGAGCCCCACATTGGGCTCCTTGCCCAGTGGGGAACTGCTTCTACCTCTCCCTCTGTGATCGCTCTCACTTTCACTCTCTCAAATAAATAAATCTTAAAAAAGAAAAGAAAAGAAAACAAGACTCATGGATTTGGTTTTCAAGCCCTCCCCACACCCACCCCCCCAGCCAGCAGCATGACCACAGTGGAGGCCTGGTCCCTAAAATCACCCTTGGATCTTCTAGTTTAATGTTCTCTCTCTGCTTTAAAAACAAAACGCAGATTGGCAGGGAGCTGTGATATTATTCATTCGGGTTTCTGCGCTCCTGGCACAGTGTCTTCCAAACTGCTGAAACGTACATTACTAACCTTTATAAAGCAAAATCAGACACAAGAGCAGGTAACTATATGCAATGACTGTACCACCTAGTGACTTATTATTATAAGGTGAACGTCCTTCTAAACTACAGCCCAGGTCAAGAAATAGAACTCAACCAAGGCACCCCAGGAACCTACCACCTTCCTCCAAAAGGTACCACGCTGGACCACATTTTAAGTTGCGTGCAGTAGAAAATATTACTGGGTATGCAAAAGAGTTTAGGTATTGTATTCAAGAACTTCTGTTCTATATAACTTTTGTGTGTATGTGTCTGTGTAGGTATTTGGGCCACAATTTCTCACTGAGGGTCACACTCACAAAAGGCTGATAGCCATTGTCATCAGGAACACCTACTGGATTACCGGAGGGAAAGAGAAAACTCTAGGATTTTGTTAGTCCCCCCCAAGCAGGGGTGGGCACAGACCCAGAAACACGTGCTTCACATTTTATAAATGCCGCTGAAAACTTCCTTTTTCACCTCTCAGAACATTCTAGAAAACACCGAATATTTTTAAAGAAGATAAAATATCTGTCCATATTATGCAAAAAAAAGAATATGGAATATGATAAAGAAAGCAATTAATCCACCCTTAAAACTAATTGCCTCACCCAGTGGGTCTTTAAATTATTCATCAGTGCTATTTAAAAATAATTGCAGTTTATGAAGAAAAGCCGTTATGGATTTCGTTTTAAAACTAAAAAGAAAGGGTTTCCTTTTTTTTTATTTACCAACTCCTTGCAGCTCTTGAAACCAACCCATTTTTAAACCGTTTAATATCTTCATTATCCCCTCCCCAGTCGAATCAACTTTAACATTTATTATACCAACTCTTCCCAAGATTCCCTGAAATAGATTCCAAACTCAGGCAGTGTTCTAGAAGAATATGAAAGGTGTATGCAAAAAAGGAAAAAAACAGGGGCACCTGGATGGTTCAGTCGGTTAAGCAACTGACTCTTGATTTCAGTTCAGGTCATGATCTCAGGGTGGTGAGATGGAGCCCTGCGTTGGGCTCCGAGCTGAGCGTGGAGCCTGCTAGGGATTCTCTGCCTCTTCCTCACCCTCTGCCCCTCCCCACCCTAAAAAAAAAAAAAAGGAAAAGGTAAAAAGAAAAAGGCTTTCAGAGAGCAAGGCAGGAAACTGCCACCATGGTATCTTTCTGCCATGAAGTTCATGGTGGGCCCACCACCTCCTTCCAAATGGCTTGGGTTTCCCATCACATTTGTGCCCCAGGGGAGAGTGCTCCCCAAGCTAGGCCATTTGGATTGTTCAGTTGAGGAAAAACTCACTTCCTGCCCCCAACACAACCACCGCCCATAAGCTTTCCTGTTATGTGTAGACCAGTGTTTGTGTTTGTGTCCAAGCACAAACATACACCCACACACACACACCCCTACTGTTATTAGAACAACACAGAGACCCAAAGAAGATGTTGCGGCCTGCCATATCATGATCCCCCTACACACACCCTAACAGCGTAGAAACATCTAGAGCCCTCCTACCCCTTGTTCACCTCTTCCTTCTTGACCTCATTAAAACCAAACAAACTGGGGGTTGGGAAGCAAAATAATCAGAACATGGACTTTTCTGACAGTCATGGTAATATCAATTTATAGTAGTTGAGCTAAGTACCAGATTATTTGGGGGACTGGAGAAAAGATGGAATCACTTAATTAAATTAATGACTAGAGTAACATATACTTTATTGACACCTGAGATTCTTGGTCCCTTCCTAGAGCGACAAGACCCGGATTTTCATGGTCTGTCTTTCTGCAGCCAGTTCTCCCATTCATAGTGGATTTGGCTGCAATAGGACTGACCCTACCCCCAACTCCACAACTGGGCTCTTATTAGCTGAAGCCAGTGAATGTATTCCTCTGGCCATAGCACTGGGTTCTCAGATGGAGCAGAACTCAGTGAGGGCCCAGAGAGATGTTAGCTGGACCTACTGGGAACTCCATGTTGGGGGTAGAGATTACTTAATATAAAATAAAATAAAAATTTTAAAAATCTTTGGTATTTTGTTCATCGTAGATGTTTGCGTTGATTCTTATTTGTTTACATATGGCATGAAAAAATTCTGTATCTTGACTGCTGAGTGTTCTGGGTGCCCATTTGAGTTTTGCATCCGAGGTGAGTACCTCAACGCCCTCAGCCTAGTCCTGGCCCCGGGGAGATGTGGAGCTCCCAGTTGCCACAGTCATTTTATTTTACTTGATAAGAGACTTGTGAGCTGAGGTGGGGCAGCCACATGGAGCTTTAGGAGGAAGCCATGGGACCAAGAGAAATCAACTCCCAGTTATTGAGCTGCTGGATCAAGCTTTGCCTAAAGCTAGCCCTACTGCTTGAAAATTTACAAGAACCAGTAAATTCTCTTTACCCTGTGAGCCAACTTGAGTTGTTTTCTGTGACTTATCACCAAAATAATGCAAATGGACACAATGGCTAATTACAAGGAGTTAGCTTCCAGAATGTCTTGTAGACAGGTGCTCCTAAAGTCTGAGTAACACTGCTTCCTTTAAACATGCAGTCCACCAACCAGAGCCCAAGTGCCCTCACTGGCTGACGTCAACTTTCAGAACAGCAGCTTTCACTGTAGAGTGGTCATATTTTAATGTATAATTTATTAGGCCCCTTTTACATGCCAGGACAGGACAGGACAGGAGTCCTACTCCTACACATTATTTTTTAAATTTTTGTTTCCCCCCAAAATAGTATTGGGTCATATATTATCCATATTGTACAGGAAAGGAGGCCAAAACTGGAAGAAGAAAAGCAGCATGTACAGGATCACATGAGAAAAGGCGGGGCGCGGGGGTGCGGGGAGGGGGCAGGTTCCCAGCCAGCTCTGTGAGTACCGAAGCCTGGGTTCTTAATGACTATATGGATGCAGCCTCAAGATTTTAGCTACAGATGGGAAGCAACACCCACTTACATAACAGATGCTCAATACCTATTTGAGGAGGGACACCTGGGTGGCTCAGTCGTTGAGCGTCTGCCTTCGGCTCCGGTCATGATCCCAGGGTCCTGGGATCGAGCCCCGCATCAGGCTCCCTGCTCGGCGGGACGCCTGCTTCTCCCTCTCCCACTCCGCCTGCTTGTGTTCCCTCTCTCGCTATGTCTCTCTCTGTCAAATAAAAAAATAAAAAATCTTTAAAAAAAATAAGTAAAATCTTTTAAAAAACTACATATTTGAGGAATGAATGAATGAGTTAATCAAGAAGTTGAAAGGTGAAACGTTAGCGATTTTCATAACCACTCATTTAATTTTAATTTACCTCCCTCCGTAAATAGGGTGTGGAACATAGCCTCTCCTTGTTCAGTTTGGGTTAACAGAGGTTTTTCTATTAAGGGACATGATTCTCAGGAGTTGCACAACAAAAACAAATTTGAATACAAATTGGTGGAAAAGCACACACAGACGGAATCATGGCTATAGAATCTAAAGAAGTTTCGTGGCAAATTTGGTCTCCTTACTTCGAGGGTTTGGGAGGGAATCAAACCAGGTCAAGGATTTTAAGATGTTTTGTAAACTCAAAGGCACATAAACAACTGATTATTAATATGATTTTTTGGCGTATTTTCTTCACACAAGGACTTCCCATCCCCAAAGCCTAAATTGAATGCTAAATTTCTCTCACTCCAAGACCTAGAGCAATTACTTGATGAGTATGTTTGTAAGACAAAATCAATACAATCTTAGGCAATACATTTATCTGACAAAGGTAAATATCACAGTAGAGAGTTCCGGGTTTTTAGCATTCTTAACCAAAGCAATAGATAAACAGACTCCTCCCAAAGTAAAGATGGAAATATAATTATTCAGTCTCTCCATGTTAGATTTGCCCAGAAATTGAAATATTGTTAGCAAACACGGATTTAAATTTTGTGCTCCAATGAATTGGTAGATCTCTTAGTTTATTGTTTTGATTTCTCTGCATTCTACCACAGGGAAATTATGCAAACTCGTACCGTACACAAAAAGAATACTGATAATTATGGAATTTGCCGCTTAGCTTGAAGATAATTTCATGAATCTCTTTCGATCTATTGGCACGAGAGCCCGTGTATGTTTGCACGGCTGCCAGTCTTAAGACCCGTGGTCCGATGCGTGTGCGAAGTATGTATGAAATTGTACAAACGCCAAGCCAACTGTTCAGTTCAGCAAATAAAAATCAATTCAGGTGGTTTTCTCCGAGGGGCTGGTTGCTTCACAGACTTCAGGCATCTTGAAGTCCAAGGTTGGAAGCCCACAGTTTAGTTCCAAACCCACATGCGGATCAGAAGCCCTCGGAGAGTTTCATGAATGGAAAGCCCGGGTCCCACCACAGGCCCACTGGATGAGCGTCAGAGCCCGGGGAATCTGTCTTTAAACGTGCCCTGCGGGGGATTCCTCTGCACACTGCCAGATGGAGAACACATCTGTGTCCATGACCCACAGAGGTCACAGGG
This sequence comes from Neomonachus schauinslandi, assembly GCF_002201575.2. Classification (NCBI taxonomy): domain Eukaryota; kingdom Metazoa; phylum Chordata; class Mammalia; order Carnivora; family Phocidae; genus Neomonachus; species Neomonachus schauinslandi. The sequence continues at coordinate 164,795,996 of NC_058407.1, read as the reverse complement.
GACAAAAATAATTCCATCCTGTGTTGTAGCTGCATGACACTTAACTAACTTTCATTTTGTTAGATGTATTTACTTACTTATTTGTGTATTTATTTTTACAAAACCTATTGGATTCCCCTGGCTGCCATAATGTCAGGGAGCTACCAGCCCACAGGCTTTGCTTCTGTCTGGAAAAGTCTGTACTACTTAGACCCTGAAAGGACTGTATTGATCACCGAGTCTTAGAAGGCATCTGTTTCAAAAGTCCCATCTGCCTTCACCATAGTTCTTCCCGGTGAGTCTCAAACTCTTCTCTCTGTTGTAAATAATGACCCTTCCACTCCATGAAGGCAGCAAAGTCTCTCGGTGAAATGCCTCTTTTTACTTGATCGTCCCAAACATCAAAAGGAAATGGAGTGTAGCAGAAAGTATAAAGAAAAATATATTTTAATCCTGCGTTTGCCACCTGGCAGATGACCGAATCCCATTGCCCTCAGTTTCTTTATCTGCAAAATGGGATTTAATGGCATGATTATCATCTATTACACCTAACCTCTTGGGATTATGAGAATTAGTTGAGCTAACTCACGTAAAATGCATGTACCCAGTAAGTGGTCTCTAGATCATTGTTATGACATTATGATGTTTCCCAGACCTCTGAGCACTAGAGTTTTCTATCACATACCGCCGAATCTACCGATTTCTTGCTGACATTGTGAATATAATCCCAGCTCTCGTTCGCCCCCAGGAGTGTCAAATAAACAGATTATTTTATTTAAGATTGGGAAGTTCATACTCCCAAAATGCTTCTCCCTATTCAGACAACACATGGAACATCGCAATTATTTCTGGACGCCTCCACTTTAAGAAGGACACTGACAAACCAAAGCGGCACGGAAATGTGTCCGGGGAGGTGTCGGAAACCAGGACCACGTCCTAAGGGAAATCGCTTTTAGAAACCTGCATTCTCAGATAGGAAAAGAAGGGCCATAGGGAAAGTAGGACAGCTGTCTACAAACGTCCACACGACGGCTCCAGAGAGGTAGAATGAGATCTACTGAGGGGTCCTCAGGTAGTGGAATTAGCTGAGAGCATAGAGCTGAGCCAGGAGGTCTCCCCAGCCCGGAGAACCTAAGGCACCAGGGATCCAGGATTCTCCTTGAATGGAGCGCTCGGCTTCTGTTGCGCCTAACGAGAAATGTGGTTCGTGTTTAAACTGTCACAGGCAGCACTGCCCTTTCTGAATCTTCAAATGTGCCTGGGGTCCTTGCTGGGAACAGATAGCCTGCAAATTACAAAGGAACCCCTGTAATTCACATGAGAAAAACAACCCCCCAAAAACACAGCTATATGAACAGCAAAAGCCAGCCACCTTGCGGAGTGATTGGAGGGGGGCCCAGAGCTCTTAACCCTGACTCTCACGATTACCAGTAAAGTAGGGAGAAAGTTCACCCACGGAAAGCCAGGCCGCTCCACAAACCCGTGGCCCACAGAACTGAAAACCAGTCCAGTGCAAAGCAGGGACTTTCCTTAATGTGAAAAACGGAGCGTTGTTCAACAGGATCGAAATCCCCTAAATTCCAAAGAGAACAGGGAAGCTACTTTTTATTAAAGTTAACGTTCATGATTATGAAGTATGACGCAGTCGATTGAGAACTCTGAAATCTCTTCAGGTTATTCCATAAAAATATTACAATTTTTGTTTTGTGTGATAATGATAATGGCAATGCATTGAAACACAGCTTTTCTGGGAAAATCGGAGTCTAGTGGATTTTCTTATGCATACTACGAAAATAAAGGAGTTAGCCGATATACGTGATACACACGAACCCTTACTGCAAATGAATTGCATGCCTCTGTGACTCTCTCTCTTATTTTATTCCCCAAACATATTTATGAGTGCTACAGCCTGAGGAGTGTCCCTACAGAATTCATATGCTGAAACCTAACCCCCAGGTAGGTGGTATTTGGACATGGGGCCTTTGGGTGGTACTTGGGTCATGAGGGTGGAGCTTGGTGCTCTCATAAAAGAGGCTCCAGAGAGCTTCCTCCCCCTTGCACCATGTGAGCATGTAACAAGAAGTCTGAGTGAGACCAGGAGGAGAGCCCTCACTTGACCATGCCTTGATCTTGGACTTCCAGCTTCCAAAACTGTGATTAGTAGAATTCTATTGTTTATCAGCTGCTGAGTCTGGGGTCCTTTGTTAGAGCAGCCCAGACAGACTAAGTCAAAGGGAGAGTCATTTAAGGAGGAAGACAGCAGGGCACAAAGGACTGACTTGCCTCCCTTACTCTGAGTCACATAATGAAAGTGGCCGAGTTGGCACCAAAATTCAAACCCTCTTCTCCTCCTGGTACGTTACAGACTAAAATGGCCAAAGGCCGGGAGGAGGGCTAACTCAAAGCCATGGAATAAACTGGAGCTGGGGTGCTGGGGGGGATGCCCTGTTAAGAGCCAAGGTTAGAAAGAGTGGAGCCGATGCCAGAAATGCCAAAATTAAGGTATAAACTGAGAAAGAGACTTTCTGGAAAATCCGTGATGTGCCAGGTACTCCAAAGGGCCCTCTCATACCAAGTGGAGGCTTGGCCTTAGCAAAGTTAACTTGAGCTTCCAAATCTTAGTTTCAAAATCTTGCGGGTAACCTGGAAGGCCTACAATCGGGTCACAAATTAGATCTCCACATGGCAAGATGGCACCACCACTTGGCCCAACCCCAAGAAGACATGATTTACAACACGGAAGACGTCTTCTGAGTTGTGCAACATGGTAGCCCGGTGGTGTGGTTCGAGTATCCGGAGAGATCTAAGCTTGTGAACAAACCTAACTCACTGCCTAGCATCCATATCTTGATGTGTTCTTGATGCTCTTTATTCAACCTCAAATATACCATGGCACCTGTGATGTGTAAAATAGTCTGTGTCTTCGTGGGGAAAGAATAAGACTGTATATAAGCCGATTGCAAATATGAAAAATAGGAATAAGGAGAAAGTGCAAAGTTGTGTGGGATCAATTCAAGGGTAAAATGGAGCATTTGGAAATTGCTTGGAGCCGCCAAATACCCTATCAGGAATCGAGAGAAAATTTCTGAAACCGCTCAGCGAGTATTCTGACAAGAATTTATTTTAATTGCTTTATAAATTGCTTTAATCCTATATTTAGGGAATCATTAGGGGCTTAAAAGGGTCACTTAAAATTTTCACTTATGCTTAACTAAATTTTATGGAGAAAATTACATGTTTTAATAGTATTCATAGAATTGGGGACTTGCAAAGGTCTCGAGATGTGTCCTTATAAAATAGCAAAGGTCCGTGACTCAATATCACTTAATTCCCACAATAGTCATGTGAGGTAAGGATAATTACTCTCTTTTTACAGATGAGGCAACTGACCCTCGGAGAATCTGAATTATTTGCCAAGCAAGCAATTCAAAGGAAGGATCCTGCCTCATCCATCTTTTTATCTCAAGGGGCTGGCACATGGCAGATACTCGCCCTATTATTTCAAGGGTTCTCAAAGCATGGTCCCTAGACCGCCAGCAGCTTCACCTGGGGACTTGTGAGAAATGCAAGTTGCCAGGCCTTGCCCCCAGACCTCCTGATTCAGATCTAGTGAGTACAGGGCCCAGCAACCTATGTTTCAACAAGCCTTCCAGAAGATTCTGATGCACATAAAAGTGTGTGAGAAGCCTTGTCTCAATGGTGAATGGAGCTGGATCTCCAGGCTCCTCAGACCGCTGAGGCCAAAGTCAAAGGGAAGAGCCATAGTGAGAGAAACAAGGGTACGAACTTTCAAAGAGCTTGGAAAGTAGCATCCCAGCTATGGACTGACCTTTGATGGAATCTGCCCCCCTTGTCCTGTTTCTTAAAGGAGCCCCGTGCCCTCAGACCCCAGTGGGGCAGCATCTGCCCACAGCGGGGATGCCACATCTCAAGCCCCTGTCAGCAACGGGCATGGAATCCGGGGCCCTTCCATCCCACGAATACAATTAGTCAAGTTTCCATTTTTACTCTCTTCCTCCCAAATCCCCCACAGTGAGGGCCACCCGAGGAAAGAAGATTTCATCTTGCACAAAACCAGATTTATCTGCGTTCTTTGCACAACAATACACTGAAAGCCCAGATGATTTTTCCACATTTGGTAGCACTTAGAAGGCTTTTCATCAGTGCGAGAATAAAGAGGAGAACTATTTTCCTCATTTCTGTTTACGGCAGCGATACGGCGAAAAGAAAACAGTTTAAATCTATAAATTACGAAGATGCTTTTGACTTAAGACAAGCACCAAAGTTTCAGCCATTTATCTAGAATCACAGCTTGTCTGCGACGAAAAAGCCCCAAGAGATCATCTGGTTGGCGCAAGATGATTTGCAGTGCCTCCCAGATACGGTTTTTTAAAGAGCTGTATCTGGATTTTAATAGACATCAGGAAAAAATACATAGCCTTCATATCAAACCCATAATTTCATGGCTATTATTGCTTACGGTGAAGCTAACGTCATTATTAGGTGAAAAACAAAAGTAGGATGATTTAAAAAAAAAGTCAGGACATAAGCAATAGCCCGGGTGTTGTTCAGATATGGCCCAAATCGTGAAAGTGATGCATGGAGTTTGGTGATTCGCTAATCATCCCTAATAGGGTCCTGGCAGGAAAGAGAATTTACCCCACCCCAGATGGGTCAATGCAGAGCCTTCAATGAAAGAGCATCTTAGGGAATTGCGGGCAGGGTTAAGGGGACCAAAGCCGTGGTGAGGCAAGGGGCAAGGGAAGGACATTGGTGTAGCTGCAGAAGAAATGGCCTGTAGAAGAAACAACTTGGCAAGAGCCAAGACAGACCTCTGGAGAGAAGCAGCGAGAATAGAGCTCAACCCTTCCTCCCACTCCGGTCTCCCACCTCTACTTGCCATTGGCCAAACCCAACCAGAAGCCGGAGGGCAAAGCAGTCAGATGATCTCAGTGGTAGAGACCAGCCTCCAGGGAACAGATGACACAGAGGATGAGTCCCGTTGCAGGAAAGGCAACGGCTAGTGACAGGGGGACACGGGTCTATTCCACCTGTCCTTTTTACACATGCAGAGCCATCCAACCAGTAGGAAAGTCAGGACGGGGTTGGGGTGGAAGACTGCAGGGAGATTCACTGGGCTGGTCAGAAACACTACCAGAGATATCTGTAGATCTCAGGAAAGTTACTTCAGCTCTTTGCACCTCAGTTTCTTTATCTGAGAAGTGGGCAGATGGATTTCTACTTTGCAGGTTTTGTGTGAAGAGGGTAGATTACCTGTAACATGGCTGCTACACAGAAGATACTCGGTAAAACGTAGCAACTATCATGCTAAGTGAAAGAAGCCAGACACAAAAGGTCACACATTGTCCGATTCCATATATATGAAATATCCAGAATATACAGCCATGTAAAATTAACTATTAGTATGGGTTGAACTGTGCCCCCACCCCATTCGTTTGCATTCAACCTATATTAGTGGTTAATTTTGTATGGTTATAATGAGTAATGGTTATGTGAATTTTACCTCAAAAAGTGGGGGGAAAGTAACAACTAATTATTATGACCATTATTATGAAAATCTGGTCAGGGGTTCATTATCTCAGGATCAGGTATAGCATAAAAACACCTGTTAAAAAATTAATTTTTCCTGGGCCCTGAAAACCACTCCTTTGATGGTCACAGAGAATGCCCACTTACCCCAAGTACCTTCAAAAGTACCTGGGGATATAGATTATGAAGCCTTCACGGGGTCATTAAGAAGGTAATTAAAATGCTTGTTGAGTATATTAACTGTTATCCTGAAAGGAGAACTGTATACAATGTAGAGTGTTCTAGAAAGCATATGCATGACACGGTAACCTATGCGGTGAATTTAATGTCTGTTACCTCCTAACTAAAGACATCTTGATAACCCTTTAATTAGCTGGGAGTTTCCTGCTCTGCCCTGTGCTGGCCAAATTCTGCTGAGCCCACCCTCTCCTTGGGGTCTCAGAACACGCCTGGGCCCTGTCACTCTGTGCTGGGACCCCGGCTCATGTCTTTATCACTGTCTGCAGCCAGACTTGGATCACTGCAGATGTTCAGAATTCTCTTTAAGCATGGACCTTCACTTCCCTCCAGCATGCTTTGTCAGGTGGGAGCTACCCGTTCTGTCTTGTGAACACCGGAGATGGCATCTATTCGGCCCTGGGGTGCCCATTCTAAACCTACAGCTCTGTCCTAAGTCCGCGTGGTTTCTGCCTGCTCCATCGTCCCTGTTGCAAAATCACACAGCTCTGTCATCCCCACCCTCTGCTTTGCCTCTGTATGTACCGTCAAATCACCAAACCCATCCCTGACAGCAGAGTTTCTAGGGATTTGTGTCCATGACCCTATACTCGACGGAGCAAGTGGCAATACGAACCCCAAAAGTGTAATCTCACCAGGAGGACAGCAGACTGCTCCAAACACCAGGTGAAAGGGGACATTCAACACCGAGGGAGGCTCTTATTCAGGGCTGGCCACCAGCACATGGAGGGGAAAGTTGCAGTCTGAAAAGGGCAGCAGCCTGAGGGCTGGTTCTTGGCCCCTCATGCTCTCCCAGCCAGGATCGAATCCACACTGGGGCCAGGGAGACCTTGGTTATCAGCCAAGGTTAGGGCTGAGGTGAGAGAGAAGAGGGGCAAGGTGCCATTATACCAACCCCCACCCCCGATGCCCCACATGGCGGCCCCACCTCTCAGAAAATATTCTGGCGACCCCAAACACCTTTCTGCCCAGACTCTCTTCCCTCCCCAACTTTCTCTTAGCTCATCTTTTTCATTCCACTTTCTACTTTTCCATCTTTATTCGTGACCTGTTGCTGTTTAACAAACCACCAAAATTGAGTGGCTGAGAACAACAATCATTTTCTGTTCACAGTTCTGCAATCTGGGCTGAGCTCGGCTGGAAAGCTTTTGTGCTGGCCTCACTGGGGGTCGCTCAAGCATCCACGGTTATGGTCATGCAGGAGCTCACCTAAAGCTGGATGGCCTCACATACACGCCTTGGTCTCCTGGGAGCTGTTGGCTGGGGAGAGTCAGTACATTGCCGTGTGGCTTCTCCAACAGGAAAGTTCAAGTTTCTTACACGATAGCAGCCTTGTATTTGCAGAGTGAGCCTTATATTTGCAGAAATCCCATCAGCCAAGGAAGTCACATGGCCAAACCACACACAGTCAGTATGGGAAGGCAATACCCAAGTCATAGGTGCCAGGAATGGTGATTCGACAGGGACCAATGATATTACAATTTATTTCACCATTCCAAAGATCGAATTAAGTCAGAGGAAAATACCAGGGGACAGAAAATGAAAACTGAAGTCATCAGACACGTTTCAGGACCTACTCTGTGCCAGAGATTATGCTAATTCCTAGGGAAGCCAAACTAAATAAGACACCGACTCTTCCCTTAAGAAATTCACAGTCTGGGGGCACCTGGGTGGCTCAGTCAGTTAAACATCCGACTCTTGATTTTGGCTCAGGTCATGATCTCAGGGTCATGAGATCGAGCCTGCTTAAGATTCTCTCTCTCTCTCTCCCCTTCTGCCCCTCTCCCTGCTCTCTCTAAAAAAAAAAAAATAAAAATAAATAAAAATTGAAAATAAAAGAAATTCACAGTCTAGTGGGCACATACAAGAAAATAAATCATAATCTGAAGTTAGCGTTTCATTATTATTAACAGCTAAGAACAGGTGTAATGGGCGCTAAAGAGGAAGTGATTGACTCTGTTAGGGTCATATCCACACTTAACACCCTTCAGGGGCTTCACTGTACTTAAAATAAAACCCAAAGTCTTTATATCAGCCTAGAAGACCTAACATGAGCTGCTCCTACTTGATTCTCCACCCCCCCCCCGCCTCTCTCCCCACGATCACCCCCCAGGATCCAGCCACCCTGGCCTTCTCATGGGTCTTCAAAGGCCCAAAGTTCATTCCAGGCTATGACCACAACTGAGCCTTTCTTTCTGCCGTCAAACACCCAACTCCAGTATATCAAGCAGGGTCGGTTCATGGAAAACCACACACACCCAGTACTTCAACAGAGGGACTTCAATTAGTTTTACAACAGTGTTAGAAGAGCTGGAAGCACAAATGGGGAAAGTGAGGCAATCCAGAGGTTTGCAAACTGCAGAAAGGCGCTACCAGACCCAGAGATGGAAAGACCAAGGGAAGAGGTGGTATTAATGGAGCTCAGGAGCTAGGACTCCCAGGCAGGAGCTGAAAATACAGAGGAAAGGTCTGCACAGCAGATCCTGGGACAATGGAGAGACGTAGTCCCTGCAGAACTACCCCCTTACAGAGAGAGAAGGGGGGAACACACATTGATGGTCTCTTTTCCCACCCTCCAAACCCCTGCCAGTGCCTCCCCCTTGTCAAATCAAGCTGGAAACCATTTGGAAAGGGAGCCTGGGAACTGTAGTTTCCAGGGGTCAGTCCCTTGCCATGCAGAGCAGAGCTGGGGGAGGGCAAGCAATAAATTTGAGAGCGAATCAGCAAATGCCCTTCATGTCATTGACTCCTGTTCACCCTTCAGGCACAGCTTTTTTTTTTTTTTTTTTTTAAGATTTATTTATTTTAGAGAGAGAGAGAGCAGGAGGAGGGGCAGAGAGGGAGAGAGAGAGAGACTCTCAAGCAGACTCCCTGCTGAGTGGGGAGCCTGACACAGGGGCTCGATCCCATGACCCTGAGATCATGACCTGATTTGCCATCAAGAGCTGGGTGCTCAACCGACAGAGCCACCCTGGCAGCCCCCCCCCCCACTCAGCTTTAAGCCACCTCCACGGGAAGCCTTCTTTGGGCACTCTAAGTTAGTAGCCCCCTCCCCCACCCCCAGCCTCTATCACAAAACCTGCTTGCTCGTTCCCTGCCTAGCAGTTGACGGTTGGGGATTTATTTGTTGAAACAACAAGGAGACATCACGACACACTTGTCTGAATGGCCAAAATCCACAACACTGACTCCACCAAACACTGGCGAGAACATGGAGCCACAGGTCTCTCACTCACAGCTGGTGGGAATGCAAAATAGTACAACCACTCTGGAAAGCAGCTCCAAATCAGCCCAATCCTGAGCTCTTCTTGGTTTATTCCAGCAAAGGCTGTGTGCAATCAGAACCAGCTTACAGCTCATGTTCCCACACATATGAGAACAGAGAAGGGGTCGCCCTCCTGCATCCATCTCCACTCCCAACCAAGATTTAAAAGAAAGATCATGACTCCAGCCTAGACCTTTGCCATTTAGCGTTCGAAGTCCATCTCCTACCTGGTTCTCGCGCTTCATGAGGGAGGTGTCCTCAGGACATCAGGCTCCAAGGTCAGTCTTGGCAGAATGTCCTGATGATGATTTGAACAGCTGGGATGAGTAAGAGTTCTCGATCGCTCTCTTTTTTTTAATATTTGAAAAATGTGTGCATGATCTGAAAAAAATAATAATAATGAAATGCTAACTTCAGATGAACAAGCAAAGTGTACTCCTTAAAAAGTTAAACATAGAGATACCCTTATGTCTCAACCATTCCACTCCCAGGTATATGCCCCAGAACTTACGTCCGCATAGGAATTTATACATGCGTGTTCATAGCAGCATGATTCACAATAGCCAAAAGGTGGAAACGGTGCAAACGTCCATCCAATGAGGAATGGGAAACAAATTGTGGTATATTTATGCGTTGGACTATTATTTGGCTCTAAAAAAGGAAGGAAACGTACTGATACATACTACAGCATGGAAGACCCTTGAAAACACCACACTAAGAAAAAGAAGCCAGACACAACAGGCATACATCATATGAGATGTCCAGAGGAGGAAAAGCCATAGAGGCAGAAAACAGAGTAGTGGTTGCAGGGGCTGGAGGAGTGCGGATAGAGAGAGACTGCTAATGGGTTCGAGTTTTCTTCTGGGGTGATGAAAATGTTCTAGAATTAGAGAGTGGTGATGGTTTGCACAACTTTGTGACTAAACGCCCCCCCCAAAAAAAACCTGATTATATACTATGAAATGGTGAATTTTATGGTATGTGAATTATATTTCAATTTATTTTATTTTTAATTTAAATTCAATTAGCCAACACATAGTACATACTTAGTTTCAGATGTAGTGTTCAATAATTAATCAATTGCGTATAACACCCAGTGCTCATCCCATCATTTGCCTTCCTTAATGCCCATCACCCAATTAAGAAACTAGCAACAAGTATGTTACATCTCTGGATTAATACACTGAGTCCACTTTCATAATCATAACATGTCTGAAATGGTGTCAAGGTAAGAACATGGCACATGGTAATCTAGAGGATCATTAATATGGTCAGTGTTTCAAGGCAGGGAGCCTCGAGAGCTTATCATTTCTTTTTTTTCTTTAGAGAGAAAGAGACAGCATGAGCTGAGGGATGGGGGGCAGAGGGAGAGAGAGAGAGAATCTTAAGCAGGCTCCACGCCCAGTGCAGAGCCTGGCACAGGGCTCGATCTCACGACCCTGAGATCATGACCTGAGCCAAAATTAAGAGTTGGATGCTCAACGGACTGAGCCACCGAGGTGCCCCAAGAGCTTATCCTATCTTATTTACATCTTATCACTTCTGGTAACAATCATTAGCATGCTCTGAGAGATGGGACTATGTGTCCAGGGCTGTTCCCAGAACCTTATGTATTTAAACACACTGAATTCTCACAACCACCCGGTGAGTTAGTTCTAGTATTTTTTTTTTTAAGATTTTATATATTTTTTTTGAGAGAGTGCGTGAGCACAAGCAGGGGAAGAAGCAGGCAGAGGGAGAGGGAGAAGCAGGCTCCCTGCTGAGCAAGGAGCCCGACGGGGAACTCGATCCCAGCACCCTGGGATCATGACCTGAGCCGAAGGCAGACGCTTAACCAACTGAGCCACCCAGGCACCCTAGTTCTAGTATTATTATCTTTATTTTATAGATGAGAAACCTAGAGCCCAGGGGAGTTACGTGTCCCGAATCACAGAGCCAGGACATATCAGAGAGGCAGTGAGCCAAGGAAGTCTGGCTCCAAAACCTCTGTTCTTATATCTACCACAATGGACTGTCTTTCAATCCCACAGATGCTGTTAAGATTGCTGCATGTCTTTAAATTCAGTGTTGAAATAGGATCCTGGGCTAAATTCATATTCAATAAGTATTTATCCACCACCTCACTGATTTTCATGTTTTTCACAAATACTGCCTAAGAGAAGGAGTATATTCATTGTTTGAATAAAAGCAAGAGTACATCTTATTTTATCCCGTGCTTTATAGATTTCAAAACATCTCCACATATAATACTTGATCTTTGCAAAAGTCCTCAAAGCAGAAAAAAATAGAAATGATTATTCCTGTATTTCAGGTGATAACACGGAGGCTCCAGAAAGTTGAGATGGAATTTGAACTAAGGTCTCCTGGCTTTTCACCTTCTATACAACCTGCTGTCTACCAACTGAATTGTTTGGGGATGATATCGTCACAATAATTTGATCTATTTGGCAAATGCTGTTTTGTTATCCCTGTTAAAAAAAAGGCAGCATGCCACTCCCTTGCATCCAGCTAGAATCTCTTCCTTCCTTCCTTCCTCCCTCCCTTTCTTTTCCTTCCTTCCTTCCTCCCTCCCTTCTTTCTCTTCCTTCCTTCCTCCCTTCCTCCCTCCCTCCCCTCCTCCCCTCCTTCCTCCCTTTCTCCCTACTTCTTTTCCTTCCCTCCTTCCTTCCTTCCTCCCTTTGAACAATGTTCTAACAAAAGCATGTTCCAACAGGAGTATTCCTGAGCTAACCATCACTATTTCCAACATTGAATCAAATATTCCAATGACTGGTTTTACCCAACAACACATCTACAGTGAAGGTAGGGAAATGATCCTGATTCTCTTTGGTATCAATGTTCTTCATCTAACTGGAGGTTGGGATGGCCACGGGGCAAATATCTGGACTGTGTCCCTGTCTCCAGCACAGTGAAGGCAGGGGAAACTCTCACTGCCTCGTTCAGAATTACAGGAAGGAAGATTTCAGACCTCTCACAGGCATCCCACTCCAAAGATATTTCCCTTTGTGTTTTCACAGCCAGGAAATCCCTCCTCAAATCCAAGAAAATCCTTCTTTCTCTTCTCTAAGCCATTATCTTGTTCTGTTTTCCAGGAGGAGAGTGAGCAGCTGGGTTCCTGAGAAGAAGCAACCCCTGAAATCTGCCTACCCCAGCAGGCTCTGGGATTCCAAATATTTCAGCATCAGACACTTGAGTGTTAATGACCTTCCTGTGGCTCCCACATGGATACAGATGGGTGCAAAGCCAAGCTGGCTCAGTGTTACAGCAAGAAAAAGCAGAAAACAGGCCACGGGCTCCCCAGAGGGTTCTAACATCACCCCAGAGTCTCACACATTGCTCGTTACCATTTCTCACCCAGGCCTAGTGCTCTGCCCTCAGCCCCCACCCCGACTACCCTCCCCCAGACACCTGTGGGGGCAAAGACACACTCACAAACACAAACAGAAACTCTGGATTTGCCCACCCACCCACTCTCTCAGCTCTCCCATCCCATCCTACCCACCCAGCTCCATTTCTTTCTTCTTGGCTGTTGGACCCTTTCCTCCTCCCTTAGTGCAAAGCGAAAGCCTCCTCTCTACAACCACATGTCTCGTCTATTCCCTTGTCCGGATCTGGGGTTTCTCAGGAAAATTTTGCACAATCAACACATATTCCCTTCCACAGTGGACAGTGACTGGGAGAAGCAGAGTCTGCATGACTCATCATTGACAAGAAGACCTAGGGACTAGTAAATGCAGAGCAAACATTCCGTATGTGTTTGGTACTCCCTCCCCACCAACCAAGGATGCAAAAGACAACCCTAAGAGTTGGACACAGGTCTTTTCACAAAATCCACCATAGATAGGAGGGCATTGCATTTAGCTGGAACGAGATCATAAATATAATCATAATAATATAAACATATTGTAAAAGATCTATGATCAAATTATATAATAAATAAAATGACCTAATAAATACAGATCCAAAATGTAAAAAATTAGATTATAAAGAAACAGCTAATGAGAGAGAGTTCTGGACCTCAGTCACTGTTATTCCCGGGGAGCTAGGGTCGCTGGAGGACTTGAATCCACATAACCCTGGTCCCCATGCTCCTTTCATGGACCTTAAACATCTTCACTCTTCTCCTCCTTCTGCAAATGGATTGTTATGGTGAGCACTCCAGTCCCAGGCTCCAGACTCTCATCACCTGTCCCCACCCCCAACACATACACAAGTCTAGATTAGGGACCAGCAAAAAGACTTGTAATAAGGGGTTTTGACCTTCACAGAACAGAGGGGCCATAACCCCATAATCCCATACACAACACCCTCAGTCTGGGGAAACTCCCCAGAGAGACCCAAACCTTTACATATCACCAATTTGGACAATTACTTACTGTTCTGCAATTACACTCACTCAGGATAATGGGATCATTACTGCGAAGAGCAGCTAACCAGCGAAAGGGGAAAGTGAGCTTTCAGTCAGATGACGGGCAATTCCCAGCGATGTCAACAGAAAATTGCCCGTGAGTACCTGCAAGGCGAGACTCATCCCTGGGACGGGCTCTGCAGTTTTACTACCATAAAGGAAAGTGGTAAAAAGCATAGGAACTAAACACAGCTGTAGAAAGCTATCATTTCCAGGCCAACGTAGACAGATTTTGCAGGTCAGATTGACCAATCCCATACCGGTCGTGATGGCTTATTCTTCCATTCGGTCCGATTTTTAGCGGAGCAATTTTTAGAGCATCTTTTGCAAAAGCTTCATTGTTAAATTTCTTTTTTGCGTGCTGAGATTCTGCTCATAGCAAGGAGACACTCAAGAATAGTATCTGTTTAGAGTTAACGAGTCCAGCTCCCCAGTATGGTGACAATTGTGTGGAAGGAACGCACAAGGGTCTAAAGGACAAAATCTACCACCATGAGGTCTGTGTTGGAGGTTCCTGGTAAGGTGGAGAAGTAACTCACTGAAAGCAATGAACACAGAGCACACCTTCTATGAAGTGTTGGCACTGTCTCAACAGGGAGGCGACTGGATGCCTTGTCATCAGCCTCCTCAGGTAGGAGGGTGAGGAACTGACTTCCATGGGGTTCCTGGAAGCAAAAGGCCTGGGCTTCAGGTGGCCCGTGACATCCACGAAGGTCGTCAGCTGAGCTGCTCCTGGAATTGTGCCATGCACCACATGTCAGCAAGAAATAGCACTAGGAAGGTAGGAGCTCTGTGTCCTTCCAGAAACGCTCTTCCTGGGTGCTCCAGACGCTGGGATCGTAGACACGCGATTGGAGCCTCTCTTGAATCCCTTCCCTTGGGACAACGAAGAGCCACTGTGCACCTCCAACACTCGCTATCGCGACCCCTTACTCCGAGGTGATGTCAACCCCAGGGCCCTACTCACTTAGTCCAATGCTCCTTTTTATTCACTCCCAGGCCCTCTCCGGAGGGCGGGGGGGGGGGGGGGTGTCAGACCTTCTGAGGCAGGTCCAAAGATCTAGAGCATCATGTTATCAGAAGCTTCCTCCCAGCGATGTGTCCCCAGACCCTCGCCGGAGACGTGGGCCGGTGCCCCTTGTTATAAACTGTCAGGGTTCATTAACGGCTCACTTTTGAACTTCTTTGCCAATTTAGGAAGAATCTTCATCCCGGCTCCTTGGGACTTGCCTGTTTCCACTTTCTCTTTCCAGTGAACAAGAGAGGTGACGTTCCAAGGACGGTTTTGTGCCATTACGAGTCAGAAAAATCCTTTGGTTAATTCTTCTGTAGATAAGGATGTAACATCGTTCTCAAATAAGGGAGCAGAGAGGGTTTCCAGTGGCAGCAGCTGGGAAGGTGGTAAGTAAATGGAAAAGTTCTGTGTCAACAGCTACACTTCGCAGCCCTGCAACTTCTTCATCGGGCGCCTTTGAAACCGGCTCTCCTGCAACCATTTGTTTCTTTGCAAGAACAGAATGTTTGAAAACCAAAATTAAACAAAGATTCTGACCGTATGGTTAAACATAGTTTGTGATAATAGACGAGGGAGCTGGGTTTGAAATAAGGAGCAGGCGCCTTGCTCCTGCCTCGAGCGTGCGGTGGGGATTCGAAATCTCCGGTCCTGAAAACAGCTTCAGGTTTCAACGGTGGACACGGGCAATAAGTTCATGACCAAGTTTCAAATCATTCGCCCCCTTTTCAAATGCACGCACCACTCCAACCATCCTTCACCTCATTTAATCACGTGTTTGGTGTTTCCAAAGGCTCTTCAGAATCTGGCGGGGCTCTGGGTCTTCACTCTGAATAGAAACTTCTAATTCCACCAGAGATTTGTCTGCCTCTGGCCCTGCCTCCCTGTCATCTTGTTTCAACCCAGCAGCCAGAATGATCCTCCTAAAGTGGAACAGCTGGATTCACTCTGTGCTCAAAATCCTCCAAAGCGTCCCTTTATTAGTCAAAGCAAAATCCGAAGTTCCGACTAAGACTTCCAAGACCAGTCCACCCCCACCTCCTTACCTCTGATCTTCTGTCTCTCCTCCTCCTCCTCCCCCTTTCTTCTTCTCTCTGTCCCTCTCCTACACCTGCTCTGTGCACATCCCTAAAACAAGCTCACCCCACACTCTGCGATTCTGAACCCCTCCCTCGAGAATTACTCCTCTCTACCCCCAGTTTCAGCATCATCTAACCCTTCACCTCATTTAGATCTGGACACAAATATCCCCTTAGCAGTGACTCCTTCTCTAGCTTCCCTAACAACCCTACTTAAACCAGCACACTTCTCCCCCTCCCCACCCCCCACCAGCAGATACCCACATGCAGCAGATAACCCCATGCACATGCATTCCTGATCTCTTTCACCTTGCTTTCCTCCATGTCACTTACCTAACACTGCATTCTTCTGTTATTTATTTATCCTTTGTTTTCCGCTCCCCCCCCCCACCCCGCCCGGTGGCCATGAGGGCAAGGCTTTGTCTATTTGTCTATTTCTTTGTCTATTTCGATCACTGCTAAATCCCTAGCCCTGAGATCAGTGCCTAGAACATCTCTGGTGCTGCTGAATTCTTGTTGAATCTTTAATGCATATGCCTGCCACATAAAAGTTGCTTGAAAAATTCAAGTTCTGGCTTACTTGTTCAAACTTGGATTGACCCAAGGCCTGGGAGTTGTCCAACTGGCTCAGGAGACAGGGTATATGATTCTAGTCAACCATCAAGTCATTAGCTCACTGCATAAATTTCAGAGCCCACTCTTGCTGTTGCTATAACCACTGGCCGCTTTCTATTTTGTGTTATTTACCCAACAACCGTCCTTAGACAATGAGTTCCCTGGTGGCAGTCCTATTTTTTCCTATACAACAGGCATTGGGTAAATGGTTACTATGCATCAGGTACTAGGTCAGACATTCATGATATAGAAATAAGATATAATGGTGATTTAAGGCGGCTGCACATCTTTGGGCAGGCTGGGCCATACCTATAAAGTTGTGCAGTGCGCAACATGCACAATGGTACATAAGAGTCCTATAATAATGATCAATCAATGACCAGTTCCAACTGATCATACTTTCCAATGCCTCTCATATCCTTTTGCAGCACTGCTGGTTACCTAGTTTATGTCTAATTAAATAATCTCCCTGGATTATTGTTTTAATAATTTCAGCCATGAAAATGTGCCTTGCAAGGACTGTAATTGACCCAGGACCTTGACTACTTGAATGCTCCAAAATCCATTGCCTAATCTGTGCTCCCCACCAATGACTAAGTGTAGCAATCCCACCAGGAAACTCTTTGTCTAAGGAGAGGTAATGGGTAAATATTCATGCCTATTCCTGGGAGATACATACTCCTCTGATGGCCAACTGTGGCTCGAGGACTTCTTGGTAGCTTTTCCAAACCTTCCTAAGACTATACAGCAATCTAGGACGCTATCATCCCACCTTCCTACCCTCCCTCTTTTGCTCATGGTCTGATGGCTCCCCCAGGCTTCTCCAGCTGCCTCTCCAGAAACTCACAGGCATTTCTACTATAAAATCCTTGCACGTGTAATCCTGTCTCCACTTCTGCTTCCTGGAGGACCTGGACCAATGCACCTTTCTTGACTTTCCAGCTCTATTTTCAATTCCCTATAGGTCCCCCAAATAGAGCGAGCTTCCCAACAAGAAAATTAGATCATGTTTCTCCCTTACTCCAAATTCTTTGCTGGCTATTCATCACTCACAGGAGAAAAGCTGACCTGCCGAGTGTGACATATAAGCATACAAGACCCTTCATGCACGAGCCTTTGCTGACTTTTCAAGCCTCTCCCAACCTTCGCTGCCTTGGATTTTATGCTTCAGCAGCTCCAAAATACCACAGTTCCCAAAAGGGTCATCTTCCCTAGGCTGCTTTATTTTCAGCACGTTTTCCCTCTGCCTGAAGAGCCACCCTATCCCAACCTTCCATGGCCCACACACATACACACACACACAACACACACACTTGCCTGCACACACACACACACACACACCCCTTTCTGTGTTCAAGACTCAGCTCCAGTGGTGTACGCTCTATGGATGCCTGTCAAGCTGACCTGGGTCCTGAGCTCTAAAATCTGGAGAAGCTTCCTTTCCAGAGCCCCTCCCAGCACAGCATTTATGGGCTTCCTTCTCACTTCTCAGGGGAGCTCCTCAAAGGCAGCAACTAGGAGGGGACCCCAATGGGCTATCGGCTCAGCCCCCCTTCTGCAGGGGCTGCTTTATCATCCCAACCCACAGATGACTTCCTCGGGCCCCAGACACCTTATTCAATGTGACCTGGCTCCCCTCACCATAGCTGAGGGAACCAGATGTGGGTACGTAGTCTTTGAGCCAGTTAGTTTCCTTCCCAGGAATTTGGCTTTTGAACCAAGAGAAAGTCAGACTCTCTTTGGGTGGTTGGATCAGCAATATCATCTCCCACCATTTGTGAGAAACAGGAAAGAACAAAGCCAACATATGGAAAGAAGCAGAGACGGAAGGTAGTTCTAATGTCTTCCTTCTGCCACCTTCCCCCTTGCTATGGTGACACTCCCTGATTCTTTCTAAGGAACTTCTCTTTTGCTGCTAAGCTAGTTTGAAAAGGCCAAGTCATCTTTTTCATCTGCGCATCCAAAGTGCCTGGCATGTAGTAGGCACTCAGTAAATGTTTAGAATCCAACAAACAGACACATGAATGAATCAGTGGGTGGGTGGGTGGAAAATGCGTGGTGGAGGGCTACGCTGCCTGTCCTTGATAGAACAGGACAATCCGAGAGAAGTATGAAGACATCACCCTGGTGTTAAGATACCCAGAGAGAGATTCGGGGCAAATGTCATAATGCTAGCATCCCACCCAGGTGCGGAAGGACCTGAGAGGGAATTCATAACTTCCAGCCCTGCCAGGATGTCTTGGACTCAGCCACACTGCCAGCAAGCAGGTGTTTCCACTACTGTCCCAACTCAGCAAACCCTGGCAGTCCGTGCAGGGCTTTGCAAAGAAGCCAGTCTTGCATGCCTAGTGATGTTTCACACTTGTCCCAGGGTCTATGCCTTCAAGTTCAGGGACATGGTCCTTTTGGGGACAGGTGTCTTCATAGGCCAGAGTGGATCTGTCCCTGAAGTTGGAGTACTCATCCTAGCCCTTAGCATTGGGCAGCGCTGCTTCTTCCACCCAGGGCCACACTCCTAAAGGGTGGTCCCTCCCACTGCATCAGCCCTTGCAAGTATGCCTCGTGGGGACAGCATCTGCCTCCCCCGCCACCGCCCCAGCTGCTTTGTGCATCCTACATCCATTCCCACCTGCCGAGTCCTCGGCAGAGCCTGGCTCTCAAAAAGTGCTCAATAAAGACGACTAAAGCAGTTCCCCGTCAGCCTCGGGTCCCTGTCAGGAGCCCAAATTCAATCGGACTGGAGGCTTTCTGAGGTTTTTCCAATTGTGAATGTCTATGAGTTTTCTCGGTCACAGCACAGTTGGGGGGCATAGCTTTGGGGCATTCTCGGTGTTGCCCAATCAAGCCCATGCCCAAATCAAAACCTGCCAGGGAAACAAGCATCCCACGAGGACTAAAGGAGCAACATCAGGGACAGTGACAGTGATGGCAGCGTTCTTTTGTGGAGCTAATGGTCGTTAGCTGGTCTCCCAGGGTCCCCCGGGTACCTCCGTTGCTAATTAGGAAAGATGCGGCAAGAGGCGTCCTGGTCCCCAGGGCTCTCTCTCCATAATTTCTCATGACTCCTACTTCTTTGTGGTTGCAACTCCATCCCATTAGTGCAAGCTGCTCTCCTTATCCCTGATTGATGGGAATGAAGGGGGACAAAGGCAACAAGAAGAGCCAGCAAGCCTGGGTCCCCAGGCAACGCCTCAAGTGCTATCTCCAGAACGTGAGCCCTCATCACTGGAAATCTCCCAGCAGAATCTGGACGCTCGGAGTCCTAAACCTCACCACCTTTATTCCCTCGGTGTGTGTGAAGGGCCTCTGTCTGTCCTGGCATGTGTAACTAGACAGCAGATTATAAACAGGCAATTAGTGAAACAATGAGCGCTTTCATTGACACAGGGAATTGTGTTGAAAGCACCTGGCTCTGCCAAAGAACGTCACAGAGGAGGAAATTTCTTTCTTTTTCCGGGGGGCGGGAGGGAAGGGCAGAGGGAGAGGGAGAGAGAGAATCTTAAGCAGGCTCCAAGCCAGTGCAGAGTCTGATGGGGGTGGGGGGGAGCCTCCATCTCACGACCCTGAGATCATGACCTGAGCCAAAACCAAGAGTCAGATCCTTAACCGACTGAGACCCCCAGGGGCCCCTGGAGGAGGAAATTTCTGATCAGGGCAGAACGGCCCATCAGAGTCCTTGATCGAGACCAGCCCCAGCCCGCGTCTAACTTGGTTGGCCCACTGCACACCCCAGCTTCCTTCTTGCTCCCTGCAGCCCTTGTAAACTGAGGTCCCAGTCATGGGTGATGGCAGTGTAATGGCTATTCTCCATCCCTACCCCTATCGAGGGGTAGCTCTGCCTTTCTCCCCACCCCTACCCCCAGACTGCTGAGACTGGCCACTCTGGACTCCATCCATGGTCCTCTGGCTCGCTCGAGTTAAACCAATAGGAAGCACCAGAAGGAGGCTGCCGGGCAAGAGGAGCGAGAGGTCAGAGTATGTACCCCCAGCTCCGTCCCCGCTGGCTGGTGGTTCCTCCACCCGTGGCCACACTCTCAAGGGGTGGTTCCCCCTCCTGTACCAGCTCTTGCATGGTTCTAGAACCCTTCTCCCGAGCCTTCAGGCCAAGGTGATGACAGCCTCCAGCCGGCCAACCCAGAGCCATCCCAGGGCACTTGACTACCTTCCACCGGTTCCTTTAACCCAGCCCACATCTGTGTAAATAGCCCTGTCACTGAAATCTCTTCAGCTTCTCTTTTGGAGTGTGCCACCCATTTCCTGCCGGGACCCTGACTGAGACAGATGTTTACATAAATACTTTGAGACCCGCGGATTTAGACCAATCCCAGTGTTATTTCCCTGGTGGGTATGATATTTTATAGAGGGTCTCGTTTGTAAACTTAAGAATTTTACAAATGAATATCTAAGAAACCCTTTTTTGGTATCTCTTTCCCCTCCCCAGGAGGCTTTCGGGAAGCTTAAAATCCCCTGGAATTCCATCCGCCTGGATTTCTGGTATGGAATCACGGCTCAAAATTATTTAGCAACTGCAAATACCCCAAAAAGACCTGGGGTAGGGATGTCTCAGTCAGACATTTGGAGCCCATTATCATTGGGCACTGACCTGCCTCACTGGCTTCCCTCCCCCTTCCCCATCTGCATCTCCACAACCACAGCCCCCAGAATACTGCCTCTCCCCTCTGTTCTTTCTGGTTCCTTCTGCTGTCATATCCCATCACCTCCAAACACCATCCACCTGCCTCTTCTCCTGTTATTGCCTGCCGCTCTATTCCTCCTGGCTTTCAGCCCAGCTCCTATTCTCTCCCTACTTTGAGTTCCCAACGCATTTTTATTTTTAAAGTGGTACTCAGTAAAATTGGCTTTCTTGTGGGGGGGGGGGTGAACAGCTCTATGAATTCTTTTAAGATTTTTATTTATTTGTTAGAGAGAGAGAGTGAGCAAGAGAGAGAGCACTGAGCAGGGGCAGGATTATGGAGGCTGGCAAGTCCCCAAATTTGTAGAATAAGTCAGCTAGCTGGAGACCCCGGACAGCAGATGGTGTAGGTCCAGTCCAAAGGCTAGCAGGCTCAGGAATAGCTGATGTTTTAGTTTGGGTCCAAAGACAAAAAAAAAGCTTATGTCCTAGTTGGAAAGCAGACAGGCAGGAGTCAACTCTCCTTTACTCAGGAAGGATCATCCTTTTTGTTCTATTCGGGCCTTCAACTGATTGGATGAGGCCCACCTGCATCAGGGAGGACAAATTGCTTTACCTAGTCTACCAATTTAAATGTTAATCTCATCCAAAAATATCCTCACAGAAATGCCCAGAATGTTAGACCAAATATCTGGGCACCCTGTGGCCCAGCCAAGTTGGCACGTAAAACTAACCATCAAGATCATACAAATGGAATCAAATAATATGTAAATTTCTGAGACTGACTTCTTTCATTCAGCATAATGCCTTTGAGATCAATTCAAGTTGTGTGTGTTAATAGTTTGTTCCTTGTTATTGCATAGTATGATTTATTGTGGACATAGCACAGTTCATCCATTTACTCATGGAAACATTTGTATTGGTTCCACTTTAGGGCAATTACGAGCAGAGCTACTACAAATATTCATGTACAGGTTTTTGTATGAACATAAGCTTTCATTTCTCTCGGGCAATCTGGGAGTGCAATTGCTGGGTCGCATGATGAGTGTATATTTAACTTTATAAGGAATTGCTGAAGTGTTTTCCAGAACAGCTGGGCCATTTCCCATTCTTACCAGTAATGCATGAGAATTCCAGTTGTTTCCCATCTGAGGCATTGGTATTACTACTTATTTTTGAAAATTAGCCACTCTGGGGACTCTGGGTGGCTCGGTTTGTTGAGCATCCGACTCTTGATTGTGGCTCAGGTCATGATCTTGGGGTCATGGGATCGAGCCCCAAGTCAGGCAAGTTTTTAATTGAGTGTTTTGATTCTTTCCACTTAATTCCTCTTTTTCAAAATTGTTTCAGTTATTTGGAATCCTTAGCCTTTCCATATAATTTAGAATAAGCTTGTCTATATCTACAAAAAAAAAAATCTTGCTTGGGTCTTTACCGGAATTTCAGTAGATCTTGCATCCTGTGACTGTGTTAAAGCCATTTATTAGTTTCAGGAGTTTTCTCATAGATGCCTTAGGATTTTCTGTGTAGAAAATCATGTCATCTGTGAATAGAGACAGTTTTATTCGTTTATTTCCAATCTATATACCTTTAATTTCTTTTTCTTGCCTTACTGCCCTGGCTGGAACCTCTAGTATGGTGGAAAATTGGTGAAAGTGGATCCTTGCCTTCTTGATCTTGCAGGGAAAACATTTAATCTTTCACCACTAGGTACGATGTTCTATACTTTTTCATAGATGCCCTTTATCAGTTTGAGGAATCTCCCTTCTGCTCTTAGTTCGCTGAGAAATTTTATAATGAATAGATGTTTTGTCAAGTGGTTTTTCTGCATTGATATTGATCATGTGGTTTTTCTTTTTTATTACAATGATGAATTTTGAATGGTGAACCAGCTCTGCACTCCTTGAGAAACTCCACTTGATGACGGTGTACTTTTCCTTTTATAAATTGCTAAGTTTGATTTGCTAACATTTTAGGAGATTTTTTTTACATCTATACTCGTGAAGGATATTGGTTTGCAGTTTTATTTTTTAATACCAGCTTTGTCTGGTTTGTTATCAAGGTAATCCTGGCTTAATAAAATGATTTGGCAAGTGCTCCTTCTCCTCTTGTTTCTAGAAGAGATTATACAGAATGGATAGTATTTCTTTCCAGTTTTGGTAGTATTAGCTGGTGAAACTACCTAGTCCTAGAGATTTCTTTTTCTGGGGTTTTTTTAAACTATGAATTCAATTTCTTGAATAATTAAAATTCAATTTATCACTTATATCTTGGGTGAGTTTTGGTAGTTTGTGATTTTTTGAAGAATTGGTCCATTTCATCCAAGTTGTAGTATTTATGGGTATAGAGTTGTTCATGCTCTGCCTTTGTTATCCTTTTAATTCATATCCCCCCTTTCTTTCCTGATATTGGTCATTTGTGTCTTCTCGATTTTCTTCTTTGTCAGTCTTGCTAGACCCACAACATTGGATATTTCTCTTGTCACTTTTTGTTGTTTCTTTCTTCCTTCTTTGCATTGCAGCTGTGTTATCCCCGAGTATATTTTATGTGCTCCCAACACCCCAAGATTCTTCCCAGCATCTAAGATAGAGGCCCACACATTGTCGAATGGATGAGAACATTTTTTCTTTTAAATAAGAGAAGCACCCACAGCCCTGCGGGACTTCTCATGAATGCAGCTCCGACTCCAAGCTGTATTTTGATGCTGCCAAATTTACCTGGTGAGAAGTAGCACCTGTGACTGCTCCTGGGGGAGCCCATCGCCTCTCTCTGTCTGCTCATACACACCCTGTCCTCGAAGCACAAGGAGTTCTCAAGTGCATTGGTCAAGTAGAGGGACATTCGCTGGGTCATTAGGCTAGGGATATAGGTTTTCCTTCTCTTTTTTTCCTTGGTTTTCAGTTTTTTCTCCCTTATTTCCATAAGCCTGAAAGGAAAGGGGATTATATTCAATTCCTAGCTAGGAATCACCCACTCTGAGATTTCTGGGGTTCTATGTCTTCTGGGCTTTTGGGGGGTTTTCTTTCTCTCAGTCAATCAATCTCTTTCTTGCTCTCCCTCCCCCTCACCCCCTCTCTCTGTATGGAAGGAGGATTTAGAAGGTTTCACTCTAGGAAGGATGAGTGGTCTGCTCTGCTCTCAGCATGAGGACAAACACTCCATTCTTTCCTCCAGTGATTTGCTAGTGTTTCCTTAAATTGGCCCATCTTCAATTGTTAGAGAGATAGGATACAGAGGGCCAAAACTTGAGTGGTGTGCACTTAGAAGAAAACGGGTGGAGGAGGCTGTCCAAGGCTGTCTGCCTTGGCTCTATATCTTGAGTCTGCCCCTAGGCCAAAATAAAGGCTCCATGAGACCTAGTCAAGTTTACCTGGAGATAGCACTGTGGTTTGGACCAAAATCCTCTGGGTGTCAAAGAGCATGATTTTTGCCTGGCGCTTCACTCTAGGTCTGTATTTCATTCAGATGCGTCATAGAGTGGGATTGGGGGAGGCTGTGGCAGGAAACTTTTGGGGGGTTCAGGTGCTGAGCCCTCATCATCGCTCGAGACTTGCACAGGCCTTTGGTGCATTGATGATCAAGAGGCCACCATGAAGACCCCATGGCTTCCCAAGAGGGGCATGATTTGGGTCACCCTGCAGGTGGAAGCATCCCCAGTAACAGGCCCCTTGGCTTAATTAACAATCAAGTCTGTGCGGCTAGAGAACAATTTGGCTATAAACATTTGGGGGCTTCCAGAAGTTTATTCCATCGACTGAGCAGGCTTTCTGGTCACTGAGCCTATAAATATTGATTTCTGGATAATGTGTAATTCTCCTAAAAGTACTAGCATGGCCTGGATCAAGGTCCTGGGTCTCCAACTCTGCTGCCATCGCCCTCCTCACTAGCGTGGGCCCAACCTTACACCAGTTTATACAAGCAAACCACTGACAGCGCAGTGAACCCCCAATCGTATTTATCATAAGAGCTGTCATGAAATTATCAACAAAATTCCACAGCATAATTTTAAATCCCTTATCTTAAATTCTACTCAGCTTTTTTGAAGTGTGGGGGGAAAATTAAGTTAAAAAGGGAAGAAGCATTCTTAGAAAGCGTCCCTACAGTGTCCTTTTCAAAGGCTTGATTGAGATTTATTAAGTTTTAATTACACGTGAAGCACATAACTGGACACTCTGATGCATACAAAACAGGTATCAGACATGGGCAAACCTAAGAGCATTCGTTCTGGTATAGACAGAACAGAGCTGAAAATCCAGATCTCTTCAGTTACTTGCTGTGTGATTTAGGCAGATTTGTGGACAAAGTATCAGGAAATCTAAGGCTCAAAGAACAATCTGTGAAGCTGGGGGTGAAAACTCCCTCATGATGTTTTGTGTGGAATAAGATAAAGTAACAGGTGAAAGCAATTAGCACAGACCTGGCATATGGTGGGTCCTTGGTCAATATCAGCTGGTCAGGTGGTTAAATGGGTAAAGGCTCGCATCAACAAACATACTATCTTGCTGGAAAATGAAGAAAAATAGAAAACCTTGAGAAAATAACCTCGAATTATGCACTGGCTGGAATAGAAACTTCATACTTCTGGGGCGCCTGGGTGGCTCAGTTGGTTAAGCGACTGCCTTCGGCTCAGGTCATGATCCTCGAGTCCCTGGATTGAGTCCCGCGTCGGGCTCCCTGCTCGGCGGGGAGTCTACTTCTCCCTCTGACCCTCCCTACTCTCATGTGATCTCTCTCATTCTCTCTCTCTCAAATAAATAAATAAAATCTTAAAAAAAAAAAAAAAGAAACTTCATACTTCTGTTGTGAGTGGAATAAAGTAAAAAAGCATCATGCTGAGGTTTACATGGGGATCGCTTTCTATTGTATGTAAATGTCAAATCACCGTTTGTACACCTGGAATGGGTATTATATCGAAGGTCAAGTGCACTTCAATTTAAAAAAAAAAAAGCATCACTTGGGAGCAAATGTGACCAAGAGACACTTTGGGGAAGAGGGAAGACATTAACTGGGTCTGAAAAATGGGCATGGTTTGGGTCGGCAGCAAGAGAGCGCTAAGCAGTGGCACCACGGAGGATGAAGATACCAACAAAACAGGAAGGGGGCGTGCAGCTGCGAGCACCCATCAGCAGGCATCCACATGCAGAGCATCTTTCTTGACAGCGAGCCTTCTCACACCTCACTTGCTCATGGTCTTCAAAGGAAGGATTGCTTTCTCCTGTTTGGAAAGGGGAGGATCCATACATAAGGGAAGCTTCCTGGGGCTGCTGCAACATCCAGAAAGTACTCCCATGCTCCCACATTCACACACTGATGTCATGGCTTGCCTGCATGCCCAGGTGCCCCTCTGCAAGCTCCTGGCAGGGCGAGGGGAGAGGTGCCGAACATATCCCTAGTCATCGAGCTAGAGAACCTATTCTCTGTTAGAAAGTGAAGCAGAGGGCGCCTGGATGGCTCAGTTGGTTAAGCGACTGCCTTCGGCTCAGGTCATGATCCTGGAGACCCGGGATCGGGTCCCGCATTGGCCTCCCTGCTCAGCAGGGGGTCTGCTTCTCCCTCTGACCCTCCCCCCTCTCATGCTCTCTCTATCTCATTCTCTCTCTCAAATAAAATCTTTAAAAAAAAAAGTGAAGCAGAAGAGATTTCACATTTTCTTTTTTTTTTTTTTTTAAAGTTCTTATTTATTTATTTGACAGAGAGAGAGAGAAAAAAAGAGCACACAAGCAGGGGGAGCAGCAGAGGGAGAGGGAGATGCAGACCCTCTGCTGAGCAGGGAGCCCGATGCTGGGTTCGATCCCAGGACCCTGAGATCATGACCTGAGCTGAAGGTAGACGGTTAACCAACTGAGCCATCCAGGTGCCCCAGATTTCCCATTTTCAAGAGAACATCCTCAGCATTCTGTATCAGATAGCATGCTCTGGGGGACTCTGGGGGCTGCATGTGAGTTACCTCCCTTACTTATGACAAAGGCTTTAGGAGTTTGGTAAATGTATCCATAATTTACAGGTAATGAAATATATTCCACTTAGTGAGATGAGAACACAATGCCGGAAAATGGTCAAAGCAGAATTTGAAGGTAGGCTCACCTGACTCAAAAGCCTGCTCTAACATGTTAAACACTGGGACAGATTATGGGGCCTGAGAAAGAGGAGGCCACACGGTAAAGACCCTTGTCCATCCGTGTCCATGGAACTTGGGGCAGTGACCCATAAGATACGAAGGGCAAATAAATAAAATACGTGCAGATGCAAATGCAGAGAGGTGTGGAGGCCAAGAATTTGATACACATAAGAGGTTTGGGGAAGGGTTGTGAGATATTACTTAACATCATTATGCTTCATTATTGACGCTTCACAGCGCTAAATTTTATATTTATTTGTGGGTTTATTTTAAAACGCGGTCTCTTTTTGATATGAAAGTCATGCTGACAAAACAAGATTGATTAAAGTTTCTAATTATCTGTCATCACAGCATGACCAGTGGCAAATGGAATGCATTTTCTTGTTTCTCCCAGAAAAAAAAAAAAAATAGGGAGCTCCCTGATGCAAGACGTAAAGCTCTTCTGGCTCACTCAAGTGATCAGTAAAAATCTGCATGGCAGGGCACTTAAATGAGAGGGTAACATCATATCGTCTCCCAGCAAAGCTGATTTTTCATTGAAAAGACAATCAGCTGGGGCCAGAAATAAGGGCTGCAAGAGTAAGGCTCCAATGCAGACATCTTATAGAATAATGATTCTCTTCCTATCTTTAAATTTGGTACTGGGTAGGAGTGCCTGCGTGGCTCAGTCGTTAAGCATCTGTCTTCAGCTCAGGTCATGATCCCGGGGTCCTGGGATCAAGCCCTGCACTGGGCTCCCTGCTCAACAAGAAGCCTGCTTCTCCCTCTCCCCCCTGCTTGTGTTCCCTCTCTCACTGTGTCTCTGTCAAATAAATAAATAAATAAAACTAAAAAAAAAAAAATTGGGTCCAGGTATACCTGGGTTCTATCTGCCCTCCCTGTGGTAGCCATTACTCACAGCAACGCTACCTGCTGTAGCAAATAAACTCAATATTATCAGCGGCTTCCCACAAAGGAAATGTATTTCTTATTTAAGCCCCCCGGCCGGTACAGGCGTTCCTGATTGGTCAGCAGCCTCCACAAGGTGATGCAGGGATCCAGGCTCCTTCTATCTCGGATTTGCCCCATCCTCTCAGGCTCAGAGTCCCCCGCAATCCAACCAGCGGGCGGGGGAAAGACAGAAACCCTTTTTGACCTCTTCAGGCTGTAGACGGTGCTTTACACATAGTCCATGGCCAGATGTCATGATGACTATAGGGACTAGGTAGCCACTTCCCAGTCAAACACTCATCCCTGGGACAGCAGACGTCGGTGGCAATGAGTCATCTTGCCACTGTTGTTTCTTTGAGCCACCAATATCCTCACACCCCCTTTCTTCCACGCGTGCAAATACCCACCCCCCTCCTCGGCTCTCGCCCTCGACAGCATCCAGTGCAAAGCACGGGAATGAAGAACAGCCACTTTCATAGAGTTTTGACAAGGTTCCTCATGGTATGGTAACTCAGGCAGCAAAAATAAAGTTATCTACCCTCCAAACACTCAATATACACAGTGGTGATAAAGCAGGAACCAGAGAAGCACTAATAATAATAATAATAATAATAATAATAATAATAATAATAAAGGAACAAACCCTCCCATCCCTCTCTACTGAAGGAAATCCAGCACACACCAGTAACATTCTGTTTGCTAATTTTTTTTTTCCACCAGAGCTACAGCCTTAGAAGCACTCAGCTTGCCTTCCAAGTTTACTCCAGACAGCCCTGTTTTCTGCATCTGTTGCATACCATGGATCTGCACCCATTCTGTTTCCAATACCAGTACCCTCAAAGCCCACCACCCCCACAAGAAGCCAATAGTACATATTTATGGCTTCTTCCGATGGCGGCACCCCTCCTCAGGGGGACCCAGGAAGTAGGAATATTGCTGCAGAAGAAAGCCTCCATGCTTTCACACTTAGCAGAAATCTGAAAATGACCCAAACTGGTATTAGAAGGCAGTCATTCTAGAAATGTGATGTGTATTTGGCCGGCTAAATTTAAAAAGAGTTTTATAGAGTGGTTTTTAATAACTTTTTGGAAACAAAGAAGCTGTGAGGCTGGATTCTTTCTTCCAATGTATGGTTTGGTAGTTTTATCGACATTCAAGGACTGACCGAAAACAAATGCAATCAGTTTGGTCTCACGTCCCGTAGGCTCCATAGGTCTATATTGCCCCTTCCCAGCAGTCTTGTTAATAGTCCATATTTGCATCCCAGCTATGCTCCTCTTAACAAAGCATCTTCAGAGCCGCTAATATCTTCTTTTGACTTTCTTTGTTGTGGCAAAACTTTGTTATTAGAGTATTTCCAAAAACGTAAACCTAATTCCAAAGGTATCCATTACCAAATCTGGTCAGTAAAATGGATGGTCAGAGTGGTCCCATGTGGGTCAAACCTATGGGGTGTATTTCAGGAGGGGCAGACAAATAATCTGTGTATGAGAATCACAGGTGAAGCTTTATAAAAACAAGCATCCCAGGTGGGAATGTGGGGATATATACATTCATCATCTTTCATTTTGTGGGGGGAAAAAAAAAAGTTTGAAGAATGCTCTAGCATATCCCTGGGAATGCACTAGTTTACAAAACAGGTGGTAGGGTTTTTTTTTTTTTTTTTCAGGTGGTAGGGTTACCCCACCCCTCCACCCTTGTTCAGTCACCAAAGCTCGTCACTTCTGGGTTCTGTTCCCCATACATATATTTATACTTCTTTATACTTTTACACTGTATGTAGTGAAATGATACACAGCATTATTTTGTATATGGTTGAGCCTTAAACAAATGATGTACTAAAGTCATTCCTGTACAATCTCCTTTTTACACTTGATCTTAGATTTATAAGATTTATCCATGATACTAGATACCGCTCTACTTCATTTTCCACTTCCGTTTGGTGGTTCACTATATGAATATTCCCATATTTAGTTATCTAATCCCCTGCTGTTGGCATTTGCTTTGTTTCTAACTTGTCATAATTACATACATACTTGGCGATGGTCATTTTTGTATATGCTTCCTATTTCATTGATATATTTTAAGAGTTTCCCAGCTTTTTTGCTTGTCCATCCAGATCAAGAACGGATGCTGCAAGGCAGGAGTTCTCAAAATATGGTGCTTGGACCAGCATGCATTCATATCACCCGGGCACCTGCCAGAGATGCAGGGGGCAGGGGATAGTTTTCTTTATTTTAACAAGCTTTCCAGTTTCAATACGATTCCGATGTTTGCTAACATTTCTGAGTACTACTGCTCTAACTTAATGCAATTATGCCCCTTGTTTTCCATGTCTTGTAACCCAAATTAAAATATTCAAAATGTGGGGCACCTGAGTGGCTCAGTTGGTTGGGCGTCTGCCTTCGGCTCAGGTCACGATCCTAGAGTCCCAGGATTGAGTCCTGTATCGGGGAGCGGGGGGGGGGGGTCCCTGCTCAGCAGGGAGTCTGCTTCTCCCTCTGGCCCTCCCCCCTCCCATGCTTTCCCTCTCAAATAAATAAATAAAATCTTTAAAAAATATACTCAAAATGTTTCTGCAATGGCCACAACATTGAAACAGAAACCCCCATTTACTGCTTCAGAGCAGTATATGCATGTTAATGAAGTACACTAAGGCTTTGAAAATCATGAAGCATAATCCAAATTAGTAGTAGTCAATGGGTAAATGGGTTTCCAAACATTGTTGCATTACTTTATAAGTAATATAAAGTACGACTCATGTACCTATAGACAACAGCCAGGGAACACAGAAATACAAAAGCATAAAGTCATTTCAGTCAAGTGTAAGTGTTTAAAAAAAACACTCAAGAGCATCTGAGGCATTAAATATATTTCTGAATGAGTTTCAGTATCATCACCCATATGGCATGGAATTGTTTCCTCTGTATTTCAATGTGTGCTCCTGCTTGTGTTTTGGCTGGCTGGGCTACTTAAAATTCCATGCTCTCGAAACAAACAAACAAAAAGTCACATCTCTGGATTTGTTGGTGAGGCATGGCAGCTTTCTGGAGTGGGATGGAGGAGTGAGAACCAGCTGAGAATCACCCCTCCACCAGATGCTGGGGCAAGGGTATCAGCCAGGTCAGCAGTGGGAGGTCAGCCAGGCAGCCGGGGCCCAGTGCCTAATGGGCTTGGCATTTTCTCATTGTGATTCAGAAAAGTGGTGGCTGCCATAGGTCTGGGGTGTAATTGGATATTTCCAGGAGGTGAATAATCATGGCTTCGGGTCATATAAATAGAACACAGAGAAATCCAAAAAATTGCCAATAGTTTTTATCTGCGGTAGGGTCTGGTCAGAGGGCGGGGACGGAACTGTCGAGAGTCAGAAATGTCCCCATTCTCGCTGAGGGACTGGAGTTACCCAAAGGACCGAGGATCAGAAGCTCAAGTGGAAGCTCCAGTCCTAGGATAAGGCAGAGCAGAAACCAAGCACAGGGACTTCATCAGCAAAAGGGATGGTTTCAGGTGGGAACCAGGTCGGGCAGCCCTGGGACCTGCTTCTAAGGATCAGGGCTGCCCAAAGGCAAGTCCTTGGATGGAGAGAGGGAGCATGTAAATATATCCAGTGTCGATCAGGTTTGACTCAAGAACACGGGCAGGTAAGGGGTGGGCTGAGCCTGTGTGGGAGCATCAGTGAGCCCAGATATAAGGGGCTGGGGAAGGCAGACTTTGGGGAAAATAAGGAGGGAGTCAAAAGAAAGAAGGGAGATGAAAAAACAAGTCAAATGTTTAATCTACTGGTGTATGCCTCTCTTTTCCCAAAAGATTTTTTAATAGAATGGTCTAATCCCCTCCTTTGAGGGAATAACATGAGTAGAAGAGGGGCCTGTCTAACTGGCCTCCAAAACTCAGGTGAGCACCGTGGGGAGCCTACTGGAGCCATGGCAAGTCCCATCATGCTAGGGCTCTAAAGGCCAGAGCTAGGAGCGCAACTTAGTCAGTACTGAATGATCAAAAAGAGAAGAGAAGTCAGAAAGACAAGCTTGAGATGCTCCAGATAAACTCTGGCCACCAAGGCCAGCACCCACAATGTGAGAGACCTGAGTTCATTTGATGGAACTAGACAGGATGGACCGTATCCTCCTGAGACGCACTCAATCAGTGGGAAGGAATTGCCTTAGGGATAAAAATCCCAGATTCAGAAAAACGAAGAGGCTAGAGTTCTTGTAAGAAGCGTTCTGCCTTCTGCCCTGCCCGCCATCTGTAGGCAGGCTTCTGCTCTCAAGTAATCCAGACAGGTACTGGACCCAGGAAATTGGATACGACCGAGGCTTGCCAAGCCTGGAAAGGCTAGAGCTTCTTTCACTGAGTCCTAAATAAAATGGTCTAACTCACAAAGCCAGCTCTCGCTCATTTGCAAATCAAATTTATGTAAAACCACCAGTGACCAGAGGTAGATTTTATTACCCAGCCCGAAACCACTGTCTACTCTGACAACACCAGAATCTTTGGGCTGCTCTGTGTCTGTTGAAATGAACTGAACCCACATTTGAAGCCAAATGTTTGCTGAGAACTTTCTAAGTGCCAGGTGGTGAGCCAGAAGGAGAACAAAGGTGAATTCGACCCAGTTCTCTTGCCTGGAGGAGGCAAGCATTGAGTAGGAGAGACGATGTGTCTGTAGGATCACTCCAAACTTACATCATTAAGCTGGCAAGCATTTATGTCAAGTCCCTAAAAGGAGGGGAGGAAGACCCCACCAAAGGTTAGAGAGACACCTGAAAACAGGGCCACTGCAAAAGATAGACTTATCACAATACCATACTATTTGCTTAAGAATAAAACCAGTCCTTAAGTTGGGTACCTTGTGGACCAGATTCAGTTAGGGAAATACTAAGTGGACCCTTGAACAACCACATTTTATCCAGAGCCCTGAGCTAGCTACTTTATACTATTTTTCTCTAATCTTTTCTAACACTCGTACCCATAGATTGTCGCCATGGGCCCAGAAATGGGAAGACTTTGTTCAGTAATTAAAAAAAAAAAAAGATTCCGTTTTGCTGATTGACAACATTCTCTTTGGCATCATTCTCTAAACACACACTTAAATCCAACAATAGTTTTGTTTTCTATTAAGCCAAGTGGGTGTCCAATATGTTTCCCACTTACATAGCCTGGGTCTCCTGTGGATGAGAAAAGAAACGGTGGCAAGAATCCACAATGTGTCTTGGGCACCTGGGTGGCTCAGTCGGTTAAGCGACTGCCTTCGGCTCGGGTCGTGATCCTGGAGTCCCTGGATCGAGTCCCGCATCGGGCTCCCTGCTCAGCGGGGAGCCTGCTTCTGCCTCTGACCCTCCCCCATCTCATGATCTCTCTAACTCATTCTCTCTCTCAAATAAATAAATAAATAAATCTTTAAAAAAAAAAAAAGAATCCACAATGTGTCTAAGGCCGTTGGATGGGAAGTCATCCCGTAACATCTGCTATCATTTTACTTATTAGTGAATAAGTACATTGAACACCAGGGAGAGGTCTGCGTAGAAATGACAAACACTGTCCAGTTGAATTTCTGTGCTTCCAAAGGTGGAACTACAATTGGCCTCCCCTCTGGCTCTGAAGAGTCATTTGTCATACATGCACAGGGCCTGCCCCCTGGCAAGTCTGGCTGTGCTCCAGGCAAGGAAAGTGGAACCAAGTGTGGACACTGGACCCATTTCCAGAGGCTGCTGTAACAAATTATCACAGATGAGTTGACTCAAAACAACAGAAATGTATTTTCTCACAGTTGTGGAGCCCCGAAGTCCAGAATCAGCAACGCTGAGCCAAAATCAAGGTGATTTGCTGCCTGGGGAGACTCTGGAAGAGACTCCGTTCCCTGCGTCTTCGAACTTCCAGTGGCTGCCAGCATCCCTTGGCTTGGGGCCACATCGTTCATCCCTCTGCCCCCTCCTTTCCTCAGTGTTTGCTGACTCTCCCTCAGCCCCTCTCCTGTAAGGATGGTTATGACAGCATTTTGTCAGGGACCCACCCAGATAATCCAGGATAATCTCAAATTCCTCAGTGAATCACCTCTGGAAAGACCCTCTTTCCAAATAAGGTCACACAGTTTCTGGGGACTAGGACCTAATCCCCATTGGAGCCATTATTCTAGCTCCCTCACCAGACTTCCCTTGAGGTCCGGGTGACATTGATACTTCATGGGAAATTAACCCACACCTGGTTTCTTCCCTTTCCCTACCTGCTTCCACCCCTCCCTAGTCAGTTTCCTGGGGGAGCACGTGGTCTACCAAATACTTCCTGGTCTAGTCTATTTTTGGGCTAGCTGAGGAAGTGGAGGCTGGTTACCTTTAGGTTGCATTGTTGGAAACCACCACACTCACCAGCATTTGTTATAGCAGCAATAGGGAGGTAATACACCTGGAGGATAACTCACGCCAGAGTTCATTCCTCCTTGAGGCACTGACTAGGGGCAGCCATGGGAGAATGTAAACTCTGGATACTTTCTGGTCTGGTGCGTCTGGGGGAAGCTCCAATAGCCTAAGGATAATCAGCGGATGAAGGCTGTAGGTGTGAACAGTTAGGAGGGATGCAAAACCTAGAGAAAGCCCCCCAGAGCCAGAAAAGGGAATCTGGGCAGAGTACCGGCCTTGTGGGCTACAGATGAAATTGGTTCCCTCTCAGAGACTCAGCTCTGCCTCAGTCTCTGACTCCAGGAAGCTCGGCTCTTCAAGACCCAGCATGCATGCCCCGAGGCACCAGAACCCTCATTTCTGGTGTCGGTTCTTTGTGACATAGTACTTATCTCTCTAGAGACAGACTCTTACTGTATTTCCAGACTACCCTACTTCAGGGGCAGGAATTGGTTGGGCTGGTGCCTGTATTGGTTTTCTAAGGCTGCTGTAACAAAGTACCATAAACTGAGCAGCTTAAACAACGTAAATTTGTGGTCTCATAGTTCTGGAGGCATGAAGTCCAAGAGCAAGGTGTCAACAGGGTTGGCTCCTTCCGAGGGCTGAGAAGAAGGATAGATCTGTTCCAGCTTCTGGTGGTGCATTGGTAATCTTTGGCATGCCTTGTGTTGTGGCTTTTGCCTTCATCTGGTGTGTGTGGCCAAGTTGTCCCTCTTTTGTAAAGACACCATTCATATTGGATTATGGATCCCCTCTACTGAAATACAACCTCGTCTTAACTCCATTTGCAACAACCCTCTTCCTAAATAAGGTCATATTCTGAGATACTGAGGGCCAGGACTTCAACATGAACTTGTGAGGAACATCATTCAACCCAGAGCAGTGTCCAAAGGCCTACTGCCTTCTTACAGATTTCTCTGCTGCTAACCATCTGCCTCGATTTCTGTCCATCGCCAGCATCCAGACATGTTCTCCCTATCTTCCTGGCACACGGTGTTGGGTAGACAGATACAGACTGCTTCCCTGGCCTACCAACAACTGACTATCATCTTCCCCTTACTTCACCTGTTGGCCTGGAATTCTTTATAGCACTTGCAGTCATCATGCTGAGACAGTGTAGGCATTCAATAAACAGTCATTGAGCTAGTTAATTTACCATCCAACAGGTGGGATGTACTTCCAGATTCCGACCTACTCAGGCAAGTACATGCATTTAAACCACACTCCACCACATCTTGAGACATGACATTATCCAGCCATGAGATATCAGTGAAATGACTGCGAATCCATAATTCTATCACTAACCCATAATTTTCCTGCACCATTGGCTCAGGTCACACGTGGTGGCAAAGGAAGAGAAGCACACAGCTTTCTGAGAAGTCAATAAAGCAGATGAGCACACGCAGTCCCTAGCTACTATCAAACATTCTATTAAGAAAAACAGACCCTGGGTGTGCCTGGGTGGCTCAGTCATCCCACTCTTGATTTCGGCTTAGGTCATGATCTCAGGGTGGTGAGATTGAGTCCTGCATCAGGCTCCCACTCAGCAGGGAGTCTTCTTGAGATTCTTTCTCTCTCTCCCGTTCCCTCTGCCCCTCCCCCTTCCCCCCACTCACACATTCTCTCTCCCTCTAAAAAAAAAAAATAATAATAATAATGATAAATAAATAAAAGCTTCTACCCAATATGGCCTTTCCCTTCTGTGATGCACAATTTTATGTGTTGATATGGCTAGGTTTCTGGTGCCCAGCTATTGGGTCAAACACCAGTTTAGATGTTGCCCTGAAGGTATGTTTTGATGTGATTAACATTTAAATCAATAGACTTTGAGTAAAGCAGATTACCCTCTATAATGTAGGTGGGCCTCATCCAGTTGGTTGAAGGCTTTAACAGCAAAGAGAGTTTCCCCAAAGTAGAAGGGATTCTGCCTCAAGACAGCAACATAGAAATTCTGCCTCAGTTTCCGGCCTGCTGCCCTGCCGAATTTGGACTCAAGGCTGCAACGTCAACTCTAGACCAAGTCTCCAGCCTGCTGGCCTACCCTACAGATTTTGGACTCACCAGTCCCCATGATTGCATGCTAATTTGTGTAGATAGATAGATAGATAGATAGATAGATAGATAGATAGATAGATAGATA
>NC_058407.1:164601838-164759631 GCF_002201575.2 Neomonachus schauinslandi | reverse complement strand
ATAGATAGATAGATAGATAGATAGATAGATAGATAGATAGATAGATAATTGATAGACAGGTTATAGATAGCTAGCTAGATGATAGCTTGCTCAATCAATTGGTCTCCCCTGGGTCTGGATCTCCTCTAGGATTATTGAGTTCTGACAGAGCTAATTCAAGACTGGGAGTAACAACGTGCCATGAAGTGGGGGCAGGGAGAAGAACCCACGGTGTCAGGCCTTCTGTGGGTGGCTGTTCAACCATCAAGGGACTTACTTCTTAGGCAGCTTAAATAGGCATCTCCTGAAAGAAATGTCCTGAGGCAGGTCCCTGGGGGACCCGGAGATATACTGCTCAGTGCCACTTCCCCTGGGGAAGGTGCTCAGAGGCAGATCCCCTGGGATCTTTAGTCCCTTATTCAGTGGACTGACTGAGCCACAGGGACTTGGAAGTCCGGTGAGCACGAAGACTCCAGAACCAGGAAAAGCACGGTTATAAGAGGAAAGAGAAGCCGCCCAGGCTACATGGAGCAAGAAAAAAAATCCCACTGTTGACAGGTGTGTCTCCCTGAACTTTCATGCATTCCCTCTGCTCCCCTCCGCCAGAGATGGAGTCTGAAACACTCGGTTCTGGAAGCCTCTGGGTTGGTCCTCCATGATGCTCTTGCCTTCCCCGCATCCCCCCAACCCCCCAAAACTGGATGCTTGTTTGATTAAGACCTGCCTGTGCCATTGTATGTTCCTGGTTTCAGAAGCTTGATTCTCAAAAAGAGGCCACAGAGGGCTCCAGGACCTCAGTATGGTCCCCCAGGACACTTGGGAATTGCTCAAACTTCCAAGAAATGCTCTATGAAGTCAAGAACCATTCCTGAGAGGGGCTCACAAGAGAGAGAAATCAGGGTAGGCTCAGAAGTCAGGAAACTCTAAGTCCTGCTTTGAAGAAAGTCTCCAATTTGGGTAGTTGAGAAATGTGGTAAAGGACACATTTCAAGGAAACAAATAGCAGCGTGTGGCGGAAGGATGTGCCGGGGAGGAGACCCACTGGCTGGATGGCAGAACACAAGGCAGGAAGTTGTCGGAAACAAATATGGAGGCAAGCAAAGGCTACGTCTTAGCTTTTAACCCATGCACGAGTCTCCTGTCATTCTGACCTCTTTCCCTGAGCCTCTTCTCATACCCGATTTCTGATCAACTCAGAATGACCTTGCTCACCATCCCCTGGCTGCAGCCTCACTGTGGGGCCTGGTTATGCTGTCCCCGCTCCAAACCCAGCAGCTCTTAATGAAAAATCCTGGTTCTTCACACTGTCATTTGGCCTCAGCGTGCCTTCAAAGGGCCCCTTCTGGTTTGACTTAGGAGGACCAGGCTTTCCTCGATCCATCCACGAGTGAAGAGCAGGCCTCTGGGACATGATCGCCCCCGGCTATTGGCTAACTTCTCCTCTGGACGTTTTCTCCTGAGTCGCCACCATCAACCACTGTCCTTACAGCTCATGTTCTAAATGCTCATTCTTTGCAGTTTTAATAGAGATGCAAATCCCGATTATAAAAGGCACTTAAAAAAAAAAGCACTGGGGCACCTGGCTGGCTCCGTGGGTTAAGCATCTGCCTTTGGCTCAGGTCACGATCCCGGAGTCCTGGGATGCAGCCCTGCTCAGCGGGAAGTCTGCTTCTCCCTCTCCCTCTGCTGCTCCCCCTGCTTGTGCTTTCTCTCTCTCACTCTCTCTGTCTCTTCCTCTCAAATAAATAAAATCTTAAAAAAAAAAAGCACGTGCATACACACACACAGAGTTTGTGAAATGCCTGTTTGTAAAATAAAGACACCTCCCCCAAGCTGTGAATCATACCGTCCCCAGAAAGTGGTGCCCCTTCGCTGGGACGGCATGACAGGGTCAGTGAATCAGGCTGCTACCAGCCTGTTGAGAAAAGTGTAGCCTTGCAGGATGAATTAAATGGTCATTTCCACCTGTCACTAATTTCCCTTGCCGGGTGAGCAACAGCTCTATTAATCGGGGAAGACCTTGATTGGTAGGGCTTCTCTATCTGCAGATGCAGGTGCGCCCAAGGTGGCTCGCGGAGCGCGACAGGGTGGCTGGGCTGGCCAGTCTGCTGGCTGGCAGCTGGCGTGGGTCAGTGAATCTGCTTACACTGTTGCTCGGTCCAGAGTGTCTAGCTCTGTTTTTCTTCCCCCCTCTCCCTAAAGAGCGGTGTGATTACTTTATGCCAAACCACTCAAGGATAATTCATACTGTCAGGCAACCCTTGTGTTTGCCCATTATCCGACGGTTTTGGGCTCACTTCATATTCCAGAGTGGCATGATATAATGTAACGCGATTTGAAATACTGTAAAGCAATAACCAGAGTAACACAGTTTGACATCTTGAATCTCAGAGGAGACATACACACACTGGCTACCCTGTATTTCCATGTCCCCAGGACCCGCTCCTTGATATTATTTTACTTTTTAAACCATCGTCTGTTTTTAAATGCGATTACAAGCGCAAGGGGTTGGCACGGGAAATTCCTCGTGCTGCAAAAGAACGGTCGGTGGCACATCCATCCTACATCGAGGCTCTCCAGGAGGGAACCCCTGCACCCCACCCCACACACACACCCCCACACACACACAATATGAGTAGTGTCACGTGATGAGACTGTCCTAGCTCATCTGTGGGAGCCTCGAGGTTCTCTATATATCACACCCATCCAACCAGACCACATTGATCAGGCACCTGCTCTGCATAAGACTTTAAGAGGAGGGGCGCCTGGGTGGCTCAGATGGTTAAGCCTCTGCCTTTGGCTCAGGTCATGATCCCAGGGTCCTGGGATCGAGCCCCACATCGGGCTCCCTGCTTGGCGGGGAGCCTGCTTCTCCCTCTCCCTCTACTGTTCCCCCTGCTTGTGCTCTCTTGCTCTCTCTAATAAATAAATAAAATCTTAAAAAAAAAAAAAGATTTTAAGAGGACATCTCTGAAGTATGCATGGGAAATCACACAGGTCGTGACAGGACTTACCAACAAGCTTCGAGCAAGCGTGATTTAAAGCTTGGAGAATACACCGGGTCAAAGAGCAGCCTTGCTTGCCCGGTTGACTTGTTTGTCCTTTGTGTGAGCCAAAAGCAAGGGTTTGGGGCCAAGTGGGGAGTGGCTGTCTTAGCCTCAGCAGCCCGATGTTCCAAAAAGCCGAGAAAACTTGCGCCTCAGTGCTGAGGCCCAGATTTGGCACAGAGTCCATTCTAAGGAAAGGAAGAAATTCTTCAAAACAAAGAAACTCCCCACCATCTTTCTCCTTCTTAAACAATTCCTCGGGCCATCTTTCTCACTGCGACTGTTTTGAAACAACAATTCCTGCGTGCTGACTTTGTTTTCTCGCCTCCTTGGCTCATGCCAGTCTCTTGCAATCCCACTGTCTCACCAACCATGTCAGCGCATTTCTAACCGCTCCATCTCTCCCTCCCCTGCATTGACCTCGGAGCTACGAGGCCCCTGAGATATGGACCACCCTGCCCTTCCTAATGTGGCCCCCTCCCGCACCCGCCTCTCTGTTCCCTCCTTCCTGCCTCCCCGACTGCTTGTTCTAGGCTTCCTGCGGAGGGCTTGTTCATTCTCCCCCAAGGTTCTATGCTTGGTCCTTTTCTCCTGCTCCACGATCTCTGCAAAGGTCAGTGTGTCTGTTTCCCTGTGGACGCCATGGCCACATTTATACCTGTGATTCCCACATCCCTACCTCCAACACACACCTCATTTCCAATTTACAGACTTGGGGTTCCAGTTGCCCGCTGGGCATCAGCTAGCTCTCTGGTCTTTCTCTGCTTCTAACTAATGTGAATGGCAGAGGCCACCACTATTCAGCGCGGGCTTGTTCCCCGTCTTTTCATCTCTCCTGATCCAGTGGCAGAGGACTTCTGTGTGTTCCTTGAGCATGCCAAGTCCTTCCCAGCTCCTGGCTTTTCAACGTTGAGTTCCCTCCTCCTGAAATGCTCCTTCCCCAAATCGTCACAGCCTGTCCTCAAGTACCACCTTCTAAGAAAGGCCTTCCCTGCTCAGAGGGGTACACAGCTTTCCATGCTTATTCTATCTCATCACTCATCAAAGTCAGCGATTATTTTATCTACTTACTTCTTGTCTATCTCCATCGTTCCATTGCTAGAACACAGAGGGCAGGTGCCTCGTCTGCCTTACAGACTGATTTATTCCCAGCACCTAGTGAGAAACAGTAAACACTCAATAAATATTGTTGAATGAGTGATCGCTGATGACTCCCTAAATTTTATATTCAGCAGTGACCTCTTCTTTGAGCTCCAAATCCACATGCCCAGTGGCCTACTTGGCATTGTCTTGTGATATCTCACAGATATCAAACATAGCGTGTCTCAACCCATAGTCTTCATTTTTTTTTCCTTGTTCCTTCTTTACCTTCATCACAGTAAATAAATGGTGCCAGTTACTAGCTGTTCAGCCAGAAGTCTAGGAGTCGTGTTAAATTCCTCTTTCTTTCCCGCACCCGCCCACATCCACTTCATGATGATGTCCTGGGAGTACCATCTCCAGGATATACCCCAAACCTTCTCTCTAGCCCCATTGTATGCTGCTTAGCCACTATCATCTCTAAAAGGGAATCAGTCGCTTTCCAGCCACTGTCCCTGAATGCACTTTCCCTCCACATAGCACACAGACTTTTCTTTGAGATATTAAACCTGGTGATGGCATATCCATGCTTAAGTATTAGTATTTGTGTGCTAGGCTCATGACATCCCACATGTTCCAACATGTTATGTCTCTGGTCTTCTTTTCTAGCCTCATCCCATGCTTTTCATCAAATATTCACCCACCACACTGGTTTCCTTCTACTTCCTGGGACCCTCAGCCTTTTACAAATGCCAGCCCCTCTGCCTGAAAGGCTCTGCTCCCTCACCTCCAAGGTCTGGCTCCCTCTGTCCTTGAGGCCCTGGCATAAATGTCACCTTCTTGGTTCACTAAGTTGGTTCATCCCCAACTGCCATTATTCTGTTTCCTTCCTCATGGTCCCACATGGCTCTCTTCTCCCCTAAAGGATAAGGTCCCCAATCACAGTTACCAAGAGTGTTTTATCTACAATATACACCCAGCTCCTGGCATAACTTAGAGTATGTGTTAAATATTTATTGAACCACAAGAAAGAAGAAAGAAAGTCTGGAAGGAGAAAAGGAAGGGAGGAAGGGAAGGAACGAACGAATGAAGGAAGGAATGAAGGAAGGAAGAAAGGAAGGAAGGGGAGGGAAAAGGGAGAAAGAGAGGAGTTTCATAAGTACTTTCAGACCACATAAGAAATTTGTCTTTCCCCATCCTCCTACAACCCACCAGGCATCCCAAATCCCCTGCCTAAGTATCACCATTCACCATGTTGTCCAAGTTAAACATCTCAGGATCATTTTCTTCTTTCACCTCCTGTACCTGGTAGACTATCAAAAGTTATCATCTCTACCTCTAAAAGATATCTCAAATCCCCACCCCCCCACCCCCCATCCCCACTGCTTAGTAACTTGGATATGGCCTTTGTGATGTCTCATCTGGAATACTACATGAGCTTCCTGGCTGGTCCCGACTTCAGACCTGCTCTCCTGCCAACACGCAAATTCTGAAATAGAGGTGTGATGTCACTTCTCTTACAAATTTTCAATGCCCACTCCCCACCACCCTACCACTGACAGAAGAATTCTTTGTCACGGCATTCAGAACTCTTGAGATTCTGGCTATATCCTGTATTTCCTGTCTGATCTCCGGGGTGGGGGGACAGAGATTCTCTCAGTCCCCATTATCGCTGACACCTAGTCACCCCCAATTTTATGCATGCGGCCCACCTTCATGTTACCAAGTCTTCAGTCTAGAATCCAGTGTCAACCCATTTCCTACTGGCAAGGCCCCAACTCATATCCCAGCCTGGTCATCTTTACATAAATTAAGTAAATGTCATCTTCCCATAAGTTAAGCAAAAGCTAAGCATGTTTACAGAAACTTTAAATCAATTATTGGACTTCTTATATGTCTTTTTTTTTTAAAAGATTTTATTTATTTATTTGAGAGAGAGAAAATGAGACAGAACACATGAGAGGGGGGAGGGTCAGAGGGAGAAGCAGACTCCCTGCCGAGCAGGGAGCCCGACGCGGGACTCGATCCTGGGACTCCAGGATCATGACCTGAGCCGAAGGCAGTCGCTTAACCAACTGAGCCACCCAGGCGCCTGGACTTCTTATATGTCTTATAGCACATGAGCAACTAAACCATCTCTGCATTGAGCACTTACGATGGGAGAGCCTTTCTCTACTGAGTCTTTATACACACTGCATAAAATAGATACTACTATCATCCCTACTTTTGCAAAGTAAGAAACCAAACACAGGGGCGCCTGGGTGGCTCAGTTGTTGAGCGTCTGCCTTTGGCTCGGGTCATGATCCCGGGGTCCTGGGATCGAGCCCCACATCGGGCTCCCTGCTCGGCGGCGGGAAGCCTGCTTCTTCCTCTCCCACTCCCCCTGCTTGTGCTCTCTCTCTCTCGCTGTGTCTCTCTCTGTCAAATAAATAAATAAAATCTTAAAAAAAAAAAAAAAAAGAAAAGAAACCAAACGTAAATAAATGAATTGCTTTTCCTAGGTCACCCAGTTAGCAAATACGAGAGGTGGGAACATAACGCAGGTAAGTCTGACTCCAGAGCCTGCCTTTTTTTTTTTTTTTTTAAGATTTTATTTATTTGAGAGAGAGAATGAGATAGAGAGAGAGCATGAGAGGGGGAGGGTCAGAGGGAGAAGCAGACTCCCCGCCGAGCAGGGAGCCCAATGTGGGACTCGATCCCGGGACTCCAGGATCACGACCTGAGCTGAAGGCAGTGGCTTAACCAACTGAGCCACTCAGGCGCCCCAGAGCCTGCCTTTTTTAAAGCACTATTTGGTACACCTTCAAAAGGCAGATGTCCCATCTGATTTATCTTTAATGCTCAATATGTGGGCTACAGTAGACAATCAATAAATGTTTGTTGATTGAAGGAGAGAGAGTGGAAAATCATCAGGCTTCCCAAGGTTCACAAGGGAAACCAGGAGACTCCTTTGTAATTTGGCTGAAGTAACTATTCAGTCAACATTGAATCAAATGTGAATTGAATTGAGTTACCCCAAGTAATAGAGCTAGATATGTCTCCTGAATTGAAGACAGAAAACTCCCTTCTATATGACTTTGCAACTTATCACTGTCAGAGGGCTGCACAGAGAGAGCCGGGGCTGAGCTGAGCTGGCATGCACGGAAGAGTCTGGAAAATAATCAATTGAATTCA
This sequence comes from Neomonachus schauinslandi, assembly GCF_002201575.2. Classification (NCBI taxonomy): domain Eukaryota; kingdom Metazoa; phylum Chordata; class Mammalia; order Carnivora; family Phocidae; genus Neomonachus; species Neomonachus schauinslandi. Next base: position 164,752,351 of record NC_058407.1, on the reverse strand, counting down.
AACCACCATACATCATGGACGTTTAGAGCCAGAAAGGGCCTGGGAGATCATCTGCTTCTCTTCTTTCATTTCACAGAAAAGAAAAATAAGGCCCAGCAGGGGACATGGCAACCCCAAGTCACCCAGATTAGTGGGGCGTTAATATTAGGGACACATTGGAACCAGTCCCTTACTCTTCCATAGATTAGCACATTGCTTGCCAGAACACGGCCTTCAGTTGCCAAAATACCTGCCTACATTATTCTCTTTCTTTCCAAATAATTTTTAGATCAATATCCAAAATTTTGTATTGCCATGTGTGCCTACTTAGAACTTTGACTTATTCTTTAATGAACAGTGATACTGTTTTTTCTTTAAAGGATTATCTGCTTAAATGTTTTGCTTAAATTTGGAGGTGTGGGGGGATAAGGTAGTTTATAGTATCAGCCAGCAAATAAAAGCTATATGTTTATAGAACTTTCACTTTCAGCTATAGAATGTGACTTTTCTGGCCATCAGTCCAACAAACCATATGAACCCTAAATTTCTCGCTGTTAAGATGAGGGAGATCAAGTCAGACCCAGGATAGAAAGGGTGGTGTCCAGATGTCAGAAGAATGGTACTGAAATACACCATCAGCTAGGAGACTCTCAGTTACAAGTCACACAAAACACTGCTCAAACAATAAAGAGAATGTACCTCAGCTATTGCAACTGAAAAGTCCACAGAGAGGGCTGGCATCAGGTGAGGTTTGCTCTAGCAGCACAAATGGTACATCCATGACTCAGTTTTACTTGCCTTGCGACTGAGTTTACAAAGGTGAAAAATGCATGAGTAGCTGTCCTCAAGGAGCTCACTGCCTATTGAGGGAGGTAGCTATATTATGGTCATCTTCTAGAAACAGTAATCTGTTCATGCTGAGTCCACTTCCTCACCAGGTAGTGAGGGCTATTCACCCCTCAGCCCATTATAAGTGCAGACTGAGAGATATTCATAGAATCCTTGAGAGCACGGAAATGGGTACTTTCCCAGACTGGGTATGGCACTCAGCTTTCCTCCTCAGAGAGCTCAGGAGGTATGTCTGAATCCTTACAGAACTAGTTAAAATTAGGCTGAGAAGCAAAGCAGAAGAGGAACTAGTAAGCACAAGGGCAAAGAGATTGTACTTATGCGTTGTAGTAGGGGAGTACTACGTATTCAGTGCTGATAGGGAACAATCCAGAAATAAGGAGCCAAGAAGTAGGTAGCCCCAGATAATAGAAGGCATTTCATACAGGATGGAGAGATGCCATGCAGATGAGGGTCACTCTTTAAGGAATTAAAACAACTGTGGAGTTGGGGTTTTCAGCATCCAAGACCCGACAGTGGAGGGAGTTACATGCATAGAGTTTCTGGAATGAGACGAGAGGCCGGAAATGGTCTCATCCCTGAATGAAGCCATATTTCAGAGATAGGCACGGGAGGGGGCCCATGAAGAAGATAAAGAACAAATATAGGCAGGATAGCTGGCACAGAAGAAAAAAAAAACAAAACATTGTTAACCATGAGCCCTTCCCTGAAATGACATTCAAATTTTCGTTTCTCAGTAAGTACATTTTTGTGGAGAAAGGATCCACAGATTTCATCAGAAATGCTTCATGACTCAAAAGTAACTAAGAATCACTCTTCAAAAAATAAAAATAAAAATGAAGGCATGACAAACAGTTTTAAGTACCCTAGAAGACCAGTCATATGGAAAGCAGAAGACTAGGAAATGCAGAGTCAGAGGTGGCCTTAAGAAAAGCTGTGTCAATGATTGGGGAAAGAGGAGCTTAAGGTCTTACTTACCATGACAAGCTGGAAAGTGAATAGGAGATGAGGAAGTAGAAAGACAGTATGCCCAAACTACTGTTTCCAGAAGTCTGACCACAAGAAAGAGGTGAGAGATTGGGATGGTAACTAGCAATGAACACTGGAGTCTAGAGGGTCATTTTTAGAATGCAGGAGTCCATCATGTTTATGGCTTAAGGGAAGGAATCTGGGAAGTACTGAAAGAATAAATCAGATGCCTTTTTGTAGGCCCAAAATTCTGACTGAATCTTTCTAGCCTAAAATGTGTAGGTTTCTGGTCCCAGCATCTGGTGGAAAGCATTCTATAGCCACACTCACCAACATCATCTTCATGCTTGGTCCAAGAGGGGACAATGGAGCATCCTCCCCACAAATTAACCTTGTTCCTTTGTCCCCCCCACCCCAAATCTTTTGCTATGTAAAGGCCCACTGAGAAGTCTGTTTGCAATTTCCTAACATTCCCTTCTCTTATACCAAAGAAACACATTATAGAATATCAAAGACAAAGCATTATGCTCTGACTCTGAGAGAGGCACAAGTTTCTTTTTCCTTAAGATATACAGACAAAATGTTAGTCTATGTTGAAAAAAAAAATCCCCAATTTTTCTTCTTGATACCCCCAAATAAGGCATTTGGTGAACACCAAATTTTTAAGTTTGTATTAGTCAGCTATTGCTGCAAGAAAGCTGTGTAACAAACCACCCTAAACTCAGTGACTTAAAACAAACAATAAATGTTTATTTTCACACTCAGGTTTCTATAGGCTAACTATGATTTTGCTGGTTTAGGCCAGTCTCAGCCAGATGGCTTTGCCCCACACTACAGGTTGGGTTGATATCTACTTGATGCAGAAAGATGCAAGGCCCTCTCTCTAGTGGGAGCTGCTGCAAGGCACAGAGAAAAGACCATAAATATATAAATCTAATATAATGCAGGTGAATAATTGTGAACAATGGATTTAATCTATCACAGTGTAAACCAGATCTTGGGAGAAAAAGAATAGTCAGGATTTTCATGTATGTTGAAGATTGTCTCTTGCCTTTTTCAACATCCAGAACTCAATAGAATCAACCATTAGGATCGTGCACGTGCGCATGCGTGCACACACACACAATTTTAATGTTGTTTGTGTTCACAACCCTACCCCCTGGAATGCACGTTCTTCTAAAGAGTTGCTTAATTAATATAGTGGAAAGAGCCCTGTACTCCAAGTCAGAAATGCTGGGTTCTAGTCCTGATTCTGCCACCAATTGATATATCATCTTGGGCTTAAAATAAAAAGGCTTTATTTTTTTTATTTTTTTTTTTTAAGATTTATTTATTTATTTGAGAGAGCGAGAATGAGAGAGAGAGAGAGTACATGAGTGGGGGAGGGTCAGAGGGAGAAGCAGGCTCCCCGCTGAGCAGGGAGCCCGATGCGGGACTCAATCCCGGGACTCCAGGATCATGACCTGAGCCGAAGGCAGTTGCCTAACCAACTGAGCCACCCAGGCGCCCCAAAATAAAAAGGCTTTAATGAGTCGAGAGACTGAGCTGCCATGGCCAGGGCTAGGATGAGAGAAGGTGAACTAAATAAGAAACTCTTTCCTGCACCAGTTAGATTCTACCAGTCAAGAGTCTACCACACCAAGCACTTGGGAATCCTAGACCTTGGACTTAATAAAATAATAATCCAGGGGCACCTGAGTGGCTCAGTCGGTTGAGCGGCTGCCTTCAGCTCAGGTCATGATCCCAGGGTCCTGGGATTGAGCCCCGCATGAGGATGCCTGCTCAACGGGGAGCCTGCTTCTCCCTCTTCATCTGCCTGCTGCTCTGCCTACTTGTGCTCTCCCCCTATCTCTCTGTCAAATAAATAAATAGAATCTTCTAAAAAATAATAAAAAAATAATAATCCTCCCAAGAGTAGAAGAAAGTCTTGGCCCTGTGATATCACTCCCAGTGCATGTGAACGGGGGAGAGAGCGACAGTAGATTTTGCATTCAGGACCACACTGCCTGGGAAAAGCAGCACTAATCCTGAGAGTCCCGAAGGACTAGATGTGTCTTCTAGCCCATTCTGTTGGATATAGCAGAATCAGGTCCAAGCAGAAAATATTCACCTGGGTCTTTGGACGACACTTTACCTACAGGCAGGAGCAAACCAAAGTGTCCCGAAGCTGAGGCATATAGAAAAGATCACAGCATATCACATGGCTCAAATGTAACTTTCTTGATTATTCCACTTGTGTTTTCCCGGAAAATCTAGACTTTCTCTTTTGGAGTGTGCTGAACCCATTTTCAGTCTATAATAGAGCTTCCTAGCCTGTTTCTGAGCATCTAGCATCCTGCATAAGGGTTGTTGGGATGCCAATATACTGATCTCCTAGGTCCACTGAACAGCCAGGCAGAGCCTAGGATCCACGTTGCTCCAGACCCTTAGCCCCTGCCCACATTGTGTATTCTTTTCCCACAGCGTGCCATGCAATATCATCACTTTCTATGTGTGTCCTGACATGAAAAAGGTTGAGAAGCACTTGTCTATATGCTCAAAAGGTTAAAAACTTCAAAGGTATATTCTAACATTTGCTGAAGAAGCAGCAGAATTCTCAGCCTGGGTTCCAAAAGAGAATTAATCCCTGACGCCCGAAGACATCCATTGTATACAAAAAATTAGACTCTCTTCTGATCATTTAGAAGGGCACTAGCTATGTTCTGCTCTTTGAAGAATTGAGATAATAGTCACTCAAATCAGTGTCTGTGTTCTGTGGTTCAGATGAGGAGCCTGGTGAGAATAACTCCATGACTGCTTACTGTTTACTTCTATGGATCCTAACTGGTTTTTATTTTTGTTTTTGTTTTTGTTTTTTTTCTGAGAAACAAAACAAGCTGTTTGTCAAGTAGACACAACTTAGTTCAAATATCTAATTTAACAAAAAAAAGAATCACACCGCCATAAGCATACATGAAGCTGTTATGAATTACTCCCTTCGATGGTTTGATGTTTTGGCAGATGTTTTCTCTTATCTGAAATGGGCAAATGGGAGCCTTTCATTTTCATAGAAAAAGAAGTGGGGAGGGGAAGGGTTCCAGAAGGGGCAGTGACTCACCTCATCATACCCCTTACTCACACAAATGGGACTGAAACCGGTCTCTTGACCCCCTAAGGAAACACTCTCCCTTCCTCTGCTTTTTTTCTGTCAGAAGCATGTTTTCTGATGATTTCCCATTAAAGGCATCATTCCCATTCACTCTCCAGAGAGCACTTTTGAAGAATCCTCATTCTTTTACCCAATCACTTAGCATGGTTGCTCCGTGAAATCTGTGGTTTGGAAACCTTCTTGTTGCTCCTAATTATTCCACTTCTTGGATTCCTAGGGATGTGTGCACCTGATAATCAAGAGTTATTCATTGGAAGTCTTCATTACATTTGATGTGGATAATACAAATTTTACTCATGAAATGCTACTCAGGGTCTCATTTTTGAATGAAGACATTGATTTACTTACATTTTCAGAACACACACAATAGGCAGAGAATTAAAATAATGGACAGCAACTAATAGAAAACAGGTGTGACTCTGAAACTTCAGTGTTGCATTCTCCAGTCTTGGAGCAACGCTGGGAGAAGAATGTTTACCATACAATAATGGAGACAGCAAAAAATAAGACGAAATAAACACTAAATTCTCATTGAATGAGTGCAGCTTCCCAGCTGGAGCCCATTGTAGCATCTAGCAGCACAACCAAAAATGAACACACAAAGACTGCTAAACTAGGTTGGTTTTATTTTCCCTAGAGACTGGGAAGAAGATGGCAAGAGTGTAATTTAGTCTTTGTAAAATGTTTTCTAAACAAGTTCAGGGGCTGTATCATTTGAGTTGACAAATTGAATACCAGGTCTGAAGTTCTTGTAATAAGGTGTGTGCCTTGACTTCATAAGAGAAACTCATCACTCAAATCCACACTGAGAAGCCAACAAAATGTAAGGGGTCTACACAAAGCACTCAAGGCCAAACCTCAGGCAACGCTTTCAGGTGAAGGGTGGAGGATTTAATCTGCTGGTCCTCAGCATCCAGAAGTTGGAAGTGGTAAAGACCACCGGGAGGGGTTATGTTTGGCATCCTGCATCCACTCATGCCATAACACTGGATTAGTTGCACCAACCAGTTTTGGCTGAGTGGCCATCGTATTTGAAGAACCTCTTTCCCTCTTGTTCTGAGCCCTGAATTACACTCTGCCAAATTAGCCTAATGCCATTTTTGGTGCACTTCAGCGGATCTCATTGTACAAATGGATTGGGTGAAAAATTAGTAGCTTTTTGTTTTAGGGTTATTTTTTAGAGAGGTGGAGTTGGGGGGCAGAGGGAGAGAGAGAGAGAGAATCTTAAACAGGCTCCATGCCCAGTGTGGAGCCCTACACAGGGTTCAAGCTTACAACCCTGAGATCATGACTTGAGCTGAAATCAAGAGTCAGACGCTTAACAAACTGAGCCACCCAAGCATCCCTTGTTTTGTTTTTTATAAGACTGACAACCTAGAAATCCAGACCCTAAGTAAGGGAATGCTATAGACAGAATGTTTGTGTCCCCCCAAAATTCAGATGTTGAAACCTAATCCTCAATGTCATGATGGTATTTGAAGGTAGGGCCTTTGAGAGGTCATAAGGGATTAGTGCCCTAATGAGAGACCCCAGAGAGCCCCCTGACCCCTTGTACCATGTGAGGACACAATGAGAAGTCAGCAGTCCATAAACCAGGAAGCAAGGCCACATCAGACACCAAATTCCTCCCTCAACTATGCTGAACTTGAACTTCCTAGCCTCCAGAACTGTGAGAAATTTCTGTTGTTTTTAAGCCACACAGTCTGTGGTATTCCGTCACAGCAGTCTGGACAGACTAAGACAGGGACAGAGAAAGCGAAAAGCTATTGGCACAAAGAAGAAGGGACTTATGAATGAAGGTGATCAAGGACGCCTGTAGACCCCATCCCATCTCCCATTCATTCTAGCTTCCTCCCTCCTCAAACACTCTTCCATGGACAGTAAGAGCCAAAAATTTGGAAGGAGCCTTCTGGGTTATCTAGTCCAGCCCTCTATTCAAGATGGTACTGACTACAGCTGAGGTTCTCAAAAGTCAAGAGGAACTTTTTAGAATGTGGATTCCTAAAGCTTGCCCCCAAGGATTTCTATTCAATAGATCTAAGGATGGGCCCAAGAATCTTCATTCTTCACAGGTTCCCCTAGATGATTCCAATGCTGGTGATCTGCTGAACACACCTTGGGAAATGCTCACTAAACTCTCCATGCCATGCCAAATGCTTCAAAAACTCTAGGCGTGAGGTTTTCACTTCTCAGCAGGCAGACAACCCTTAGACTGAGCTGATTATCAAAAAGGTCCTGCTTGTTCTTCAGCTCGTTGGTGCCAGCCCTGCATTCAGGGACCACATGTGGCAATCCTCCCTTCCGGAATGATCCTCCAGAGAGTAGAGAGAGTTCATTTGTCCCTCATGCTGAGATTCCCTTCCTCCTTTCCCAGTTTCTTTGAATGGCTCCTTACCTGGGTCGGAATGAGGTTCACACCCACCACCCTGTACGAGTGCCCATGACCTAGCTGGCTGGTACCTGCCTCTCTGTGACTTCATCTCTCTTCAATCCCTGCCCCACATGGTAGATTTCTACAGAACCCAACAACAGCTGTTTGCACACATTGCCATCCACGTTTCTACATGCTTTTTCCTCATGTGTGTCTCTACTCCTCCTTCCTCCACCATCTCCTCAAAGTGGTAGAACTTCCAGACCCATCTCAGGCCTCTTAGAGGTCAGAGACCTTCATCACCATCACAGAATGGGTTAGATGTGCCTTCTGTGTGATTTGTACCGCCCCAGCCCACCTCAAGTATGGCATTCATCACCATTGGCCTTGAATGTCCTGCTATCTCTATCTCCAATAGTTGACTCAGGGCCTTTGTCTTAGGAATTTTCAGGTCCTTGGCCAGTGTCTGGCCCATAGAAATGACTCAGAGGATAGTCGTTGAATTGAATCAAATCCTCCAGGGCTTGAACACAGAAGATAGGCCTTTAGACAAGCATCACTCCCCCCCCACCCCCCCACACACCTTGATCATAACTCTTTACAAGATAAATCACATTCTGACCCTCTCCTCTGCACCAGCCACCGTTTGATGCTGGGGACACCAAAGTGGAAAATACCCTCCCCGTCATTAAGGAGGAGCCCACAAGTTTTATCAGGAAGACGCATCTGTGTGATACAATGGAAAAACATATACCTTGGATGGGATGATGTGGAAATACAGAGGAGGGGCCACCAGCTCTGCCTCAGAGAATCATGGAAGAAGGGAAGAGACTAACATTCTTCCTTCATTCAACAAATATTTATTGAAACTGATTATATGCCAGTGAAAATTCTAGGTATTGGGTAACACAGCAGTAAACAAAGCAGATACAAATCTCTCCCTTTATAGACTTTACAGCCTAATGGGTGCAAGAGACAATGAGATACATAAGTAAACAGATAGTATTTTAAATAGTGGTAAAGGCTATAGGAAAACATCAGGGACAGGAAGGGGGATAGAGAGTGGGGGACATAATATGAGTGTTCTGGGTGCAGTCCATGGAAAGCAAGGGAGATTTGAGGTCTTTACATAGCATTGTCTTTTACTCTGAGTGCTTTTGGGAACAATTCAGGGTCTTGAGGAGAAAAAAAACATGACCTAGCTTACATTGCAGGACAATTACTGCAGCTACATGCTACACACAGACTGGAGGGAACAAGAGTCCATTGTGTTCCAGGCCCTAAGATGTGCAGATGGGACCCGAGAGACCAGTTCTGTTGTTCCTTTGCTACTCAGAGAAGGTAAATAAGTTGCTCATGGTCACACAGCCAACAAGTGGCAGATGTGGGATTCATGCCAGGTCTCCATAGCCCCAAATCCTCTCTCTCTCTCTCGCTCTCCCTGCAGCAGCACTACGTCTCCCCAGGACCCTGGGAGGAGGAGCTGACTCCTGTGCAGGCAGCAGAGACAGGATCTGGAAAGCTGGGGGGCCAGGCAGAAGCAACCACAGCTGATGCAGTGTGAAGGCCATGTGTGCCCTGAGTCAGAAAGGAAGCCCTTAAGCCAAAGTGGCATGGTCCCATGAGTCCCTATCTGGCTCTGTTTTTGTCCCTAAGCCTCAGTGCCCCCACTGAGCATCTCTTTCCTCTGGCTCAAGTATAGACCAAAAAGAAAATCCTTTTTTAATTTCCATTATAGGACCCGAGATGGGTTGATATTTCCCAATGGACATATATTCAGGCACAGGAAAAGAAATAATTGTGGAAACTATAGGCAGCATCCAAACAGGTATGTTCACTCCTGCTCCTAGCTTCTAAGGGCTATTGTAGCTTCTCACAAACTCAGGCTCCAGTTTCTCTCTCATCAACCCGTACCTGCCTCTCTCCCCTGGCTTCTCCCCTCGCCAAGCAGGTCCACCCCCATGGCTGCACCCACTTTATTTCCTTCCTGGCCGTCATCACCCCTGAAATAATTGTAATCACCTCACACTGGTTTGCCTTCGAGTAGCACAGACATGGCCCGAGGTCAGAGGGCAGGTAGGGCTTGCTTGTGACACATTTCCAACACTTAACATGGACCCGCCACGTGTCAGGCATTCCACAAATGCTGGTGGGTTGTTGCTGCTTTGTTAACCCCAGGCAGGTGGAAAACGTCTTTCTTCATCAAAACATGTCTTTCTTATATCCCAGGGGTTCCAACAGGTCTTCCTAGGTTTTGCTCAAAATTTGGCTACAATGCTTCAGCGCTTTCAGCTCTGGTTACTCTCTCAGACCACTTTTGGAGTCTTCTGAAATGTAGCCCCTCAGGAGAACCCTAACATCTCCCACCACATTCCATGGAAAGACAGGGTCTTAGCCATGGTGGAGCCCCCTCCCCTCATATGGTGGTGCCACCAGAGCTGAGGACAGGAGGAGAAGCCAGGATAAAACACGGGAGGCCTTGGGGCCAGCTGACGATGAGACATCACTACAGATGCCCCTCTGACCAGGCTCAGCGCCCCTCTCCGTGGCCCAGTACAAACAGAAACAAGAATCGAACAGAACAAGAATCAAATATTATGAGAATCACCATCACTTATTCCACCCACCCCTCGGTTTCTACATCAGTTCACCAAGTCAAAAAGAAACAGACTTGGATCTTACAGGAAAATCTGTTCCTCTTCTCACACTTCTGACACCGAATGCGTGATGTCCTACAATTCAACTCAGTTCTGACACTGACCACCTGGAGTTAGTGCAGACCCCAGAGGTGAAGAGCTGAGTCCCCTAAGACTGCCCCCCACTTCAGAACCCCAGTTGCAAGTCTCAGGCCTCCTGTACTTCGGGCTGACTTGGCCACACATCAGGGGTTCCCATGACCTCCACCTTAGGTTCCATAATCTGCTCTAAGGGCTCACAGAACTTAGGGAAACACTTTATTTACTGTTACTGGTTTATTATAAAGGATATTATAAAGGACACAAATGAACAGCCAGATGAAGAGGTACATAGGGCAAGGTCTAGGAGGGCCCCAAATGCAGGAGCCTCTGCCTTGCCCCACCTTCCACCCCTCCCCACCTCCTCCAAGCTGTGAAGTTTGGAATGCACCACCCTCCCAGCATGTGGATGTGTTCTTGCTCACCAATCCAGCTCTCTGAACCCCATTGTTTAGGGTTTTTTATGGAGGTTCCATTACAGAGGCATGATTGATCAAATCACTGGCCACTGGTAATTACTTCATCTCCAGCCCCTCCCCTCTCCTGTGGAACCCTTCCATCATGTGGTTGGTTCCTCTGGCAACCAGCCCCAACCTCCAAGGGTCACCTCATTAGTATAAATTCAGGTACGGGTAAAAGAGGCTTCTTGATGAATAAAAAAATATGCTCCTCTCACCCTTATCACTCAAGAAATGCTAAGGCTTTAGGAACCGGGAATGAAGACCTAATATTATAACAAAAGATGCTCCTATTACTTTTATCACTAAGGAAGTGTGGTGGTTAATTTTTCGCATGAACTTGACGGGGCTCAGGGATGCCCAGATAACTGGCAGAACATTATTTCTAGGAGCATCCATGAGGGCATTGGTGGGTGAGATTCGCATTTGAATTGGTGAAGTGGGTAAAGCAGGTGGCCCTCCCCAGGGCAGGGGAGCTTCCTCCAATCTACTGAGGGCTGGACTAGAATGAAAAGGTGGAGGAAGGGCAAATTCACTGTCTCTGCTTGAGCTGAGACATTCATTTTCTCCTGCCCTCAGACATCAGAGCTCCTGGTTCTCGGGATCTCAGACTCAGCTCAGCACTTAACGCCAATCCAGTTTACAGATGGCAGACTGTGGGACTTCTCAGCCTTCCTAACCACGTGAGCCAACTCCTATAATTAATTTCCTATCTATATGTTCTATTGGTTCTGTTTCCCTGGAAAACCCTGGCTGGTATAGCAAGTGATAAGAGTTTTAGGAGCTCTGTGCCAGGAACCAGGGACAGGCACCAAAGATATATTTCTTATGTAGCTATCTTTGAGCCCAATTCCATTCTTGGACAGAAAAAGAAAGTGAGACCAGAACAGCTGTCTTGCTCAAGTTTACACAGCGTGGCTGATCCAGAAACATGGAGTCTGAACCCCAGTAGTGGACGCAGACAGTCATTTATGCGCGGTCCAGATCCTGCTTGCTGCCCAGCAGCGGGGAGAACAGTCAGCCCCCCAGGGCAGCTGCAGAGAGCCCCTGGCCCCCAGTCACACCACAGAGACAGCCCACATCCTGATCTGAAAGGGTAGAAAGGCCCACCTGACACGGGACACGGGTGGACACCACCGACTCCAAAGCTGCCCCCGCCTTGGCCAAAGCTTTGTGGAACCTTCCCCAAGGGTTCCACTTCTTCTGCAGCCCAGTCCTGTCTTCCTTCCCTTCTTTTCCCAAGGCACCCCCCAAGCCACGTCTTGGACCCTCAACTTTGTCCCAGTATCTGCGTCCAGAGAACCCACCCTGCACCACCCCGGTCTATTGACTACAAATCCACTGTTTACCTCCCTAAACATCACAGATAGGCTTTTTTAAAGCCTGAAGAACAGACCCTCAACACATCAGCGCCTGAGGCAAAACAGGGCAGTAGATCACAAGGTTTCTGTTCTGCCAAAATCTCTCCAAGGTAAGCGCTGCGTGCAGCATCCAAGCCCCTGGAGCTGGTGCAATTTATATTTAATGTGCAAACGCTCCAAGGAGAGCTGCACATGGAAGCCAGATCAAAACATTTATCCTCACTGTGTCTTGGAAAAAACTTATTAGCTAGCTGTATACCGATATTCAGGAGGAGCAGAAAAAAGGAGGCAGAGAAAAAGGAGCAAAAAAAAAATCTGTTGCTACCAGATAAATAGAGAGAGCCCCTCGGAGCGCCGGTGGCTACCGTAATATATTGTTATGCATCGTCACCAGAGCACTTGTACAGCAACCAGAGACCATGTCTGACATTGCCTTCGCTGACCTTTTCAATATTGCCCCAGCACGGCGGAGCCGGGGTTTCTAGATGAATTCAAATAGAACGTACTCAGGCAGAAAGGATTTGGCTGTGGGCAAACCCTATCAGTCTCTTCATGTTTCGCCTTGTCATTCTCATGTAAATTGTAATTCTTTATTAACATGGCCAGTCTTCCGCCAGGTGCAAGAGGCGTCAAGCGAAAGGGCGGCAGAGCCCGGGCTGCGGGCACCGGGAGCCCCCACCCCCCCCGGGGAGCAAGGACACCTGCGCAGGACACCCCGCCCAGGGCCCCAGCGCCCCACGGGAACGCATCAGAGAAGGGGGCGGGGCGTGGAGTTCAAAGAGAAAGGAGAAGCTTCCCTCTGCAATGTTTAAGCCTAGGATGCCATGTGGTTAGCGACAGGCACTGGGCCGTAGCAGGATCTCTAGAACCGATCCATCTTGCACAACTAAAACTCCATAGCCTTGCGAGAACTCTTCATTACCCGTGCCTCACCCCAGTCCCTTTTCTGAGTTTACACACAGACACACACACACACACACACACACACACAAAGAGGCACCAGGAAATCTATGGAGGAGGCAAATGCTTGGATGCTTTGGATGACGCAGATGCTTCTTACTTGTGATGGCTTCATGGGTGTATGGGGACATCCAAACTTACCAAATCATATACCGGGTTTCTTTGGTATATCAACTAAACCTCGATAAGCTATTAAGAAAAACAAAACAAAACAAAGCCCGTCGGGAGGATGACTTGAAGAATGCTAGTTGTATCCGAGAATAAGGAGGTGTTAAAATTTAAGTGAAAGAACGTGTTCCCCACAGTGTGGTGCATGGGATACACTTTGTATATGCACCTGCATCAAAGAGATTCTGAAGAGTGCTTGAAAAACAAGATAAAACTCAGGTTTAAAACAAAAAACAAAACAAAAAAAAAAAAAAAAAGGAAGGGAGGACTCAACTTTGCGATTCAGTTGGTCCTTTGGTTTTCTTTTCATAAATTCCCCCAGGTAGCTCATTCTGCCCGTTGTTCACCTCCATGCATCCCTCCGTTGCCTTAGGAGGGATGGGGCTCCCCCCTTAGGAGGTGGGGGAGCCCCAAGAAAGGACTGAGGAACTACTGGTGGTCGGAGGTGGTGATGCTGGATTACAAAATCCTTTCTTGCCTTTACTTCAGCTAAGAGCAAGACCAGGAGGACCAGAAAAGCCAGCCTGGTTGGATCCATATAAGGCACAGTGCCTGCGTGTGGAAGTGCTCCAGGGCCCCCTAAGGGCATCAGTCGTCGAAAGCTTTTCTCTTACTCTTGCTTACTGCTTACCTTGCTTAAATACAGTGGTTCTCAAAGTGTGGTCCCCAGTCCAGAGACATCAGCATCACCTGGGAATCTGGGAGAAATACAAATCCCCAGGCCTTACCCCAGGCTTACTGAAGCAGTGCTCTGGGGTGGACCTCAGCAATCTGTCTTTTGACAAGCTTTCCAGTTGATTCTGGTACATAGCAAAGAAGGAGAACCTCTGCCCTAATAGCAGCTTGGCCTCTCTCTAGCCTCATCTGTATCTAGCTTCATCTGTATCCAGCCCAGGGATGTTTCATTCATTGGAAGGAGGGAAAAGAAGGCTCAGTTTATCACTGTCACCCATTGAAGGGCATATCTAGCAGGGAGGAGCTTGGAGACTTTGGAAAACAGAGTCTACAACTGAAAGTTCCAGAAATACGGAACCAAAAACTCAGAAGAGAAGGATTTCGTAGATTTCCAGAAATGAAGCTTACAAAAGAATAGTAGCTGGAGGTCGTAACATGGAGGAAACTATGATTGCCTCTTACCTGGCATTCCTGGAGGCAGGTGGACTGGGCAATCGCGAACCTGGCCATCAGCTGGAGATGGAGCATAGCACCCACGCACCTCTAGGAGTAAACTCGGTCAGATTGTGTAGACCCCTGCCAGGTACCTGGGGCGGGGCTCCAATCCCAGGCTAACAGAGGCCCACCATCCATCGGGACAGGACATGGAAGGAGATGGAACTCTACCCAGATACAGCTCAATGACAGCACCAGCACAGCCAGCTGACTGAGGCCCAGCTTGTTCATCCTGCCCCCGTTGGGGCTGGCTCAGGAGCTGGGGAGCCTCACTTTGAAAGAAAAAGCATCAGACACTCAAATGCTGGGAAGACAAGAGCTGATGGATCCAAGCCAACCTTGCAGGTCTGAGAGTTTAAATAAATTCAAGGTCTTTTTGTCTCCGCCAGGTGAGGAATCTCAGGAGTTCACTGGGGCCAATACAACGGACTCTCTGTGTTGAAAATGAAGGAGCCTATGAAGAAGGCAGAGAAGGTTTCCAAGACATCAGGAAACTCTGAGAGAACAATATTTTGTCAAGTTAAGTGTAAATTAATAGAAAACACATGGGTTATGTTTCTCTAAAAATATACACAGTTCTGAAGGAAGCGGGTGAAATCTGTTTTGGGTTTGGCGAATCCGATGTGGTTGGAGGTGAGGCATTTCAGGAGACAGGTTTTTCCTATTACCTTCCTTTTTCTCCACCCATAGTCATTGGGATGCAAAGATGTTTAGAGAGAAAAGACCTTAAGTCATCCACCAACTCTCCCACCGAACACATGAGAAATGGAGGCTTCAGGAGAGTAATGGTGATCATTTCACAAATAAATGATAGCGAACCTTAGAGTCGTTGAGGGCCAGACCAGAGATGATTGCACTAACATCCATTCTTTCTCCTCTCCTTGCCTTCAAGTGACATACCCAGGAGCTATTCAAGACCATGTGGTCCACATAACCCACAGATTTTTTTTTTTTTTCCTACACTCAGGCCACCCCTATATTGGGTAAAGTGGAACCCAATGGATCATCCTGATCTTGGATGGACAACATCCTCACACATCATGGGAGCTAAATTAGGAATGGAAGCCCCATGCCTGCAAAGTCTGTGTTTTCTGACTCACTCTATGATCTGAAAGATAGGGTCAAGGTCTGGGAGTGAGGATCATTAATTAGTGACTCAGAATCCTGGCAATGAGATACCAAAGCCCCATTATCTACTGAGAGATACCTACATAATTACATAATGATAAAAGGATCAACCCACCAAGAAGTCACAACAATCCTAAATGTGGATGCACCAAGCAACAGAGCTTCAAAATATATGAATCAAAACTGATAGAGCTGGGGGTGCCTGGGTGGCTCAGTTGGTTAAGCATCCAACTCTTGACTTCAGCTCAAGTCATGATCTCAGGGTCATGAGATCAAGCCCCTTATCGGGCTCCATGCCGAACATGGAGCCTGCTTGAGAATCTCTCTCTCTCCCTCTGCCCCTCCCCACCCAGCTTACGCTCTCTCTCTCTCTAAAAAACAAAACAAAACAAAACAACAACAAAAAAAACCTGATAGAGCTGAACAGAGAAATAAACTAATCCACAATTATAGTTGGAGACTTCAACACCCCATTCTCAGCCATTGATAAAACTACTAGATAGAAAATCAGTGAGGATATAGAAGAATTGAGTGACACAATCAACCAGCAGGATCTCATTGACAAATATAGAACCCTCCACCCAACATCAGCAGAATACACATGTTCTATCAAAGGCCCATGTAACATTCACCAAGATTTATGTGTAATGTGATTGCTGCTGCCATACACTTAAACCCATTGCCTTGCCATTTATTTTCTATTTGTCTCTTTGATTCTTCGTGTCACTCTCTTTTTCTGATCTTCTTTTGGATTAACTTAGTATTTTTATGTTTCCATTTTATCTCCTTTATTTGCTTATAAGCAACCTCTTTGTTTTGTTGTTAACGCTTTGTTTTTCAATTCATCACAGTCTACCTTCAAGTGACAGTATACCATTTTACAAATAGTGTAAGAACCTAACAATAATGTACTCTCTTTCCTCCCCCTGATCTTTGTGCTATTGTTGTCATGCCTTTTACTAATCTATATGTTATAAACCCTGAACTATATTACTATTTTGGTTTGAAACAGTTAATTATATTTTTAAAGTACTTAAATAATAAGAAAACATTCTTATATATATATACCCATATAGTTACCATTTCTGGTGCTCTCCATTCCTTGAGTAGATTCGTATCTCAATCTGGTATGATTTTCCTGCCTGGAGACTTCCCTTAATATTTCTTATAGTGTGACAGTGCTAGAGATGAATGAATTCAGTTTTGTTTCTCTGAAAGCGCCTTATCTCACCTTTGTTTTGAAAGATTTTCACTGGGTATAGAATTATAGGTGGGCAAAGTTTTCTTGCAGTACTTTTTAAAAATGTTCCCCATCGGATTATTGAGAAGCCAGGCATGAGGATGAGATGTTTGAACATTAATCTGTGTGTTATTATATGCTTGGAGGCAATATAGCTGGCAGAAAATATGTGTATTTTATAAGGAAATAAAAACCTGCTTTTTTTTTTTGGAGGGCGGAAAGATGGTGGAGGAGTAGGGGACCCTATTTCAATTGGTTCCCGGAATTGAGCTGGATATCTACCAGACCACTCTGAGCACCCACGAAACCAGCCTGAGATGTAAGAAGATCTGGATCTCTACAAACAGAATATCTCAGGTGGTTGGTTTTGAGGTACAAAGAGGAGACCCGTGATTCTGCGGGCAGATATCGGAGGATAAACAGCAGCAGGAGGGTGCATGGCCGTGGGGATCCTACACCGCCGGTGAGTGACAGCCTTGCGCGCTGCAGACAGGGCACAGACTTGCAGACCGGTAGCATCAGGAAAGGACTTTAGGGCAGCCCTCGGGGTGGAGGACCAGACCGGCGGGGTCACACACACGCAAACCGCACCCCCCCGGACAGAAACCGGAGCGACGGTCATGCGCACATGAACTGCAGCCTCCGAGACGGAAACCCGGTGCGCTGGGGTCGTGCTGGTGAACTGCAACCCCTGGGGGTGGAAACCCCAAGCGGTGGAGTCGCGCGTGCGCGAATTGGGAACGACTGGTGGTTTTAGAAGCACAAAGGGCAGAGACGAGCCCCGACCTGGAGGCAGGACTGGGAGCGCTGCGGAGGGGCGCACAACCCAGGACACTGCAGTTTATAGCAGCACGAACAGAAACGGAGATAGTGTGGCCTGGAGAGCTCACTGAAGAACAGACTGAGGTCTCTCTGCTCTGAGGCAGAGGGTTGGAAACGGTCTCTTCTGCTCTGACTCGCGGAAGAGATGCGGAAAGCCACTGGGGAAAGGCGCCAGACAACAAAAGCCTCAAATACTGATTCCCACTGAGCCCATCCCCTGCCACAGGGGCACAGGGCAACTCTGCCCAAACAGGGTTGCCGGAGTAACAGCGTGGCAGGCCCCTCCCGCAGAAGACAGGCTAGGAAAACAAGAGGCCAGCAACCCTAAGGTCCCAAGAAAACAGGTGCATCTTGCTTGGGTTCTGGTCAATAATTTGGACTCTATACATTCCCTCAAACACCCATCAACAGAATGACTAGGAGGAGGAGCCCCCAAAACAGAAAAGACTCAGAGATTATGATTTATGCTGCAGATTTACAAATGGATGCAGATATAACCAAGATGTCAGAGATGGAATTCAGGCTAGCAATTGTGAAGACGATGGCTAGAATGGAGAAATCAATGAATGGCAACATAGAGTCTCTAAGGGCAGAAATGAAAGGTGAATTGGCAGAATTTAAAAATGCTATCAATGATATCCAATCCAATCTAGAAAATCTAACAGCTAGGGTAACTGAGACAGAAGAGAGAATAAGCGATCTGGAAGACAGTATAATAGATAAAAAGGGAAAAGAGGAGGCCAGGGAAAAACAACTCAGAATCCATGAAAATAGAATCAGAGAAATAAGTGACACCATGAGGCGTTCCAATGTCACAATAATTGGAATCCCGGAGGGAGTGGAGAGAGAGAGAGGGCTAGAAGATGTATTTGAGCAAATCGTAGCTGAGAACTTCCCTAATCTGGGGAATGAAACAAACATTCGAGTCCTAGAGGCAGAGAGGACCCCTCCTAAGGTCAAGGAAAACAGGCCAACACCCCGGCATGTAATAGTAAAACTTGCAAATCTTAGAACCAAGGAAACCATCTTAAGGGCAGTTAGGGGGAAGAGATTCCTTACGTACAGAGGGAGGAACATCAGAATAACGTCAGACCTATCCACAGAGACCTGGCAAGCCAGAAAGGCCTGGCAAGACATATTCAGGGTACTAAATGAGAAGAACATGCAGCCAGGAATACTTTATCCGGCAAGGCTTTCATTTAGAATGGATGGAGACATGCAGAGCTTCCACGACCGGCAGAAACTGAAAGAATATGTGGCCACTAAGCCGGCCCTGCAAGAAATATTAAGGGGGGTTCTATAAAAGGAGAAAGACCCCAAGAGTGATCTACAACAGAAATTTACAGGGACAATCTATAAAAACAACGTCTTCACAGGCAACAGGATGACAATTAACTCATATCTTTCAATAATCACTCTCAATGTGAATGGCCTAAACGCTCCCATAAGACGGCACAAGGTTGCAGATTGGATAAAAAGACAGGACCCATCCATATGCTGTCCACAAGAGACTCATTTTGAACCTAAAGATACATCCAGACTGAAAGTGAAGGGATGGAGATCTATCTTCCATGCCAGCGGACCTCAAAAGAAAGCTGGGGTAGCAATTCTTATATCAGACAAATTAGATTTTAAACTAAAGTCTGTAATAAGAGACACAGAAGGACACCATATCATTCTTAAAGGGTCTATCCAACAACAAGATCTAACAATTGTAAATATCTATGCCCCCAACATGGGAGCAGCCATCTACATAAGCCAACTGTTAACCAAAATAAAGAGTCATACTGATAACAAGACGTTAATTGTAGGAGACCTCAATACTCCACTCTCAGCAATGGACAGATCATCTAAGCAGAAAATCAACAAGGAAACAAGAGCGTTGAATGATACATTGGACCAGATGGACCTCATAGATATTTACAGAACATTCCACCCTAAAACAACAGAAGACTCATTCTTCTCGAGCGCACATGGAACTTTCTCCAGAATAGACCATATACTGGGTCACAGATCAGGTCTCAACCGATACCAAAAGATTGAGATTATTCCCTGCATATTCTCAGACCACAATGCTCTAAAACTGGAACTCAATCACAAGAAAAAATTTGGCAGAAATTCAAACACTTGGAAGCTAAAGACCACTCTGCTCAAGAATGTTTGGGTCAACCAAGAAATCAAAGAAGAACTTAAACAATTCATGGAAATCAATGAGAACGAAAACACATCGGTCCAAAACCTATGGGATACTGCAAAGGCGGTCCTAAGGGGGAAATACATAGCCATCCAAGCCTCACTCAAAAAAATAGAAAAATCCCGAATTCACCAACTAACTCTACACCTTAAAGAACTAGAGAAAAAGCAACAAACGACGCCTAAGCCACGCAGTAGAAGAGAAATAATTAAAATTAGAGCAGAAATCAATGAATTAGAAACCAGAAACACAGTAGATCAGATCAATGAAACTAGAAGTTGGTTCTTTGAAAGAATTAATAAGACTGATAAACCACTGGCCAGACTTATCCAAAAGAAGAGAGGAAGGACCCAAATTAATAAAATTATGAATGAAAGGGGAGAGATCACGACCAACACCAAGGAAATAGAAACAATTATTAGAAATTATTATCAACAACTATATGCCAATAAACCGAGCAATCTGGATGAAATGGAGGCCTTCCTGGAAACCTATAAGCTGCCAAAACTGAAACAGGAAGAAATTGACAACCTGAATAGGCCAATAACCGGTAATGAGATTGAAGCAGTGATCAAAAACTTCCCAAAAAACAAGAGTCCAGGGCCTGATGGATTCCCTGGGGAATTCTACCAAACATTCAAAGAAGAAAGAATACCTATTCTACTGAAGCTGTTTTAAAAACTAGAAACAGAAGGAAAACTTCCAAACTCATTCTATGAGGCCAGCATTACCTTAATCCCCAAACCAGGCAAAGACCCCATCAAAAAGGAGAATTTCAGACCGATATCCCTGATGAATATAGATTCCAAAATCCTCAACAAAATCCTAGCTAATAGGATCCAACAATACATTAAAAGGATCAGCCACCACGACCAAGTGGGATTTATCCCCGGGATGCAAGGGTGGTTCAACATTCGCAAATCAATCAGTGTGATAGAACACATTAATAAGAAGAGGGAGAAGAACCATATGGTCCTCTCAATTGATGCAGAAAAAGCATTTGACAAAATACAACATCCTTTCCTGATTAAAACTCTCCAGAGTATAGGGATAGAGGGAACATTCCTCAAGCTCATAAAATCCATCTATGAAAACCCACAGCGAATATCATCCTCAATGGGGAAAGGCTCTCAGCCTTTCCCTTAAGATCAGGAACACGTCAAGGGTGCCCACTCTCACCACTGTTGTTCAACATAGTACCAGAAGTCCTAGCAACAGCAATCAGACAACAAAAAGAAATAAAAGGTATTCAAATTGGCAAAGAAGAAGTCAAACTCTCTCTTGTCGCAGACGACATGATACTTTATGTGGAAAACCCAAAAGACTCCACCCCCAAATTACTAGAACTCATCCAGCAATTCAGTAATGTGGCAGGATACAAAATCAATGCACAGAAATCAGTTGCTTTCTTATACACTAACAACGCAACTGTAGAAAGAGAAATTAAAGAAACGATTCCATTTACAATAGCACCAAAAACCATAAGATACCTCGGAATAAACCTAACCAAAGAGGTAAAGGATCTATACTCTAGGAACTACAGAACACTCATGAAAGAAATTGAAGAAGACACAGAAAGATGGAAAAATATTCCATGCTCATGGATCGGAAGAATAAACATTGTTAAAATGTCTATGCTACCCAGAGCAATCTATACCTTCAATGCCATCCCGATCAAAATTCCAATGACATTTTTCAAAGTGCTGGAACAAACAATCCTAAAATTTGTATGGAATCAGAAAAGACCCCGAATCACCAGGGAGATGTTGAAAAAGAAAAACAAAGCTGGGGGCATCACGTTGCCCGATTTCAAGCTATATTACAAAGCAGTGATCGCCAAGACAGCATGGTACTGGCACAAAAACAGACATACAGACCAATGGAACAGAATAGAGAACCCAGATATGGACCCTCAACTCTATGGTCAAATAATCTTTGACAAAGCAGGAAAAAACATGCAATGGAAAAAAGACAGTCTCTTCAATAAATGGTGCTGGGAAAATTGGACAGCCACATGCAGAAGAATGAAACTCGACCATTCTCTAACACCATTCACAAAGATAAACTCAAAGTGGATGAAAGACCTCAATGTGAGACAGGAATCCATCAAAATCCTAGAGGAGAACATAGGCAGTAACCTCTTTGACATCGGCCACAGCAACTTCTTTCAAGATACATCTCCAAAGGCTAGTGAAACAAAAGCAAACATGAACTTTTGGGACTTCATCAAGATAAAAAGCTTCTGCACAGCAAAGGAAACAGTCAACAAAACCAAGAGGCAACCCACAGAATGGGAGAAGATATTTGCAAATGACACTACAGATAAAGGGCTGGTATCCAAGATCTATAAAGAACTTCTCAAACTCAACACCCAAAAAACAAATAATCAAGTCAAAAAGTGGGCAGAAGATATGAAAAGACACTTCTCTGAAGAAGACATACAAATGGCTAACAGACACATGAAAAAATGTTCATCATCATTAGCCATCAGGGAAATCCAAATCAAAACCACACTGAGATACCACCTTATACCAGTTAGAATGGCCAAAATGGACAGGGAAAGAAACAACAAATGTTGGAGAGGTTGTGGAGAAAGGGGAACCCTCTTACACTGTTGGTGGGAATGCAAGTTGGTACAGCCACTTTGGAAAACAGTGTGGAGGTTCCTCAAAAATTTAAAAATAGAGCTACCCTATGACCCAGCAATTGCCCTACTAGGTATTTACCCCAAAGACACAGATGTAGTGAAAAGAAGGGCCATATGCACCCCAATGTTCATAGCAGCAATGTCCGCAATAGCCAACCTGTGGAAAGAGCCGAGATGCCCTTCAACAGATGAATGGATAAAGAAGATGTGGTCCATATATACAATGGAATATTACTCAGCCATCAGAAAAGATGAATACCCAACTTTTACATCAACATGGATGGGACTGGAGGAGATTATGCTAAGTGAAATAAGTCAAGCAGAGAAAGTCAATTATCATATGGTTTCACTTATTTGTGGAACATAAGGAATAACATAGAGGATATTAGGAGAAGGAAAGGAAAAATGGGGGGGCGGAATTGGAGGGAGAGATGAACCATGAGAGACTATGGACCTAAGAAACAAACAGGGTTTTAGAGGGGAGGGGAGGGGGGGATTGGTTAGCCCGGTGATGGGTATTAAGGAGGGCACATATTGCATGGAGCACTGGGTGTTATACGAAAACAATGGATCGTGGATCACTACATCAAAAGCTAATGATGTATTGTATGGTGATCAACATAACATAATAATATTTTTTTAAAAAAGGAAATATAAATAAATAAATAAATAAATAAATAAATAAATAAATAAATAAATAAATAAAAAAAAATGTTCCCCATCATCCTCTCACTTACATTGTTTCTGAGGAGGAATCTGATGTCATCCGTATCTTTATTCTATTTTTTTCTTATAGTATATTTTTTAACTCTGGCTGCTCTTAAGACTTTCTCTTCATCAGTGGTTTGAGCAATTTGATTATACTGCATCATGGTGTAGTTTTTTGATATTTCTTTGAGTTCATTGAGTCCTTAGAATGGTAGGCTTATGATTTTCATCACATTTGAAATTTGGTCAATTTTTTTTTCTTTCAATGTTTTAAACCTACTCCTCCTTCCTCCAGGAACCACAATTACACATATATTAGGCTCATGAAAGTTGTTTCACATTTTTTCTTCAATTTTCTCTTTATTCTGCGATTCATTTTGGAAAGTTTCTACTTTTGTCTTCAAGTTTACTCATCATTTCTTCTGCCATATCTAACTTCTGTTAATCCCATTTTGTGTATTCTTTTTCATCTCAGACATTGTAGTTTTCATCTCTGCAGAATGCTATACATATATTCCACGATTCTACTTAACTTCTGGAACATGTGGAATATAGCTATAAAATCTATCTCTCTGTCCTTGTCTGCTAATTCTAACATCTGTTCCATTCTGGGTTGTTTGGATGGACTGATTAGTCTCTTCTTTTCCTGCTTTTTTGCATGCCTGTAATCTTTCATTGTACGGCAGACTATGTAAATTTTTCCATGTTTGAAATTGGATGCTTTTGTATTCCCACAACTACTTTTGAGCTTTGTTTTTGGATATAGTCAAGATACTTGGGAACAGTTTGATCTTTTGTGGTTTTGCTTTTATAATTTGTTGGGCAGGTCTGGAGCAGGGCTATTATCCCCACTATTGAGGCAAGATCTCTCTGAGTATTTTGACTCTATGCCCTGAGCATCCAAAGTTTTTCCAGTCTGGCTGGTGGAAACAGGCACTAGTGCTTCCCCCAGGTGAGTCCTTGGCACTGTTTACTAATCTTTTTGGTTTCCTCCCGTGTATGTGCTCATCAGTACTCTGCTGAACACTTGAGAGGGATCTCTCAAATCTCCAGGCTTCTCTCTTCATGTAGCTCTCTCCTCTTTGGTACTCTGCCCTATAAACTCTAGCCACCTCAGTCTCCCTCAATTGGGAACCCTCAGTTCCATCTTCTCAACTCAAGGAGTCTGCTGGTTTCCTCCTGGGGTCTTGTTCCGTCCACCACCACATGGAAACTCAAGGCTGTAAGCTGAAGCAGTTGTAGGGCTCACTCTATTTGTTTCCTGTCTCTCAGTGATCACTGTTCTTTAAAAAGAGATTGTTTTAGATATTTTGCCTGAGTTTTTTGGTTGTTTCTTACAGGATAAGAAGTCCCATCCCCATCACACTATCTTGGATGAAAGCGAAAGTCCTATAGGAGTTTAATCTGGGGTAGGAGCCCAGCCACAGGGATCTTGGCAAAGATGTCAGAGCTGCGAATTTATCATACAGCATTCAGAAGGAATGTTGTCTTTGGAAAGCGCTCTGGGTGCCTATAGTCAGCAATCTTATCAATCATTTTTAATCCCAGCGGTGGCATTCAAAAGCACGTAAGTACTTGTGCTCATACAGGCTAGAGAAGAGGTGAAAAAAAAAAGTTCAAAGTGAGTTTTATTTAATATGGAGTTTTTTTCATTTAAAAAAACTAAAAACTGTTCATTGACCCAATTTTTATAATTTAAACTTAATTTATTATAACCATTGTATAGTAGAATAATAGCATCATGGCTTTCAAAATAACTTTTAAAATAATGGTATTAAAAATAGCTGAGACTACATAACCCTTATCATTTACAAAGCAATTTCATCTGCATTATCTTTTTAAATCTTTTCTCACTTCCTTAGAACAGATGCATACACCATGGCTCTTAATGTTTAGTTAACCTCAAATTTACTCAGCTAGAGCTAGGACTCAAACTTAGATCATTATTTAACTATAATGGATAATGGATAATGGATAAATAATTACAGGCTCTAACTTAAAAAAAATATTGATGTCATGGGGGAAAAGTTGGGGTCTGTTCTAAATTAAGAAGATCAAAGAAATAAAATAAAATGCGAAGTATAACTCTTGATTGGATCTTGGTTCAAAGAAAAAGCTGTAAGAGATGTGTGGGGAGGAAACTGGGGAAATTTCAAAATGTGTCGGAAATTAACTCACATCAGAGAATTATTATAAATTTCACAGGTGTGATCATGGTATTGTCATTCGTAGGGAATATGCTTATTCCTAGGACATATGTGATGAAATAATTTGGGGTAAAATATCATCATCTCTACAACTTACAAATGGTTCAGGAAAACTATATGTGTATATTCACATGCATATATAGGTAAAGCAAATATAACAAAATGAAACTAAAGTGGCAGGTATATGGGTATTCACTGCCAATGTTTCTGTATGTTTGCAAGTGTTGATAATAAAAAGGATAGGCGGATCAAAACGCCATATTAGACTCCAAAAGGGAAGAAAAAAAAATTATGGATGTGGATGAACAAGGAATGGCTATAGAACCATCCCCGCTGACCATGGAAATCCCAGGACTGTGAATTTTCCTTTCTTACATCGACCATGAGTATAATTTCAGACTCAGGTTAAGTGAAACCTGAAATACATTTGCCTTATACTAGAAACCTATTTAAAACATTGTTAAAATGATATAATGTTAAATGATATAATGAATGACATATGATCATGATAAATGATGTATAATAAAATGTAAATGCAAATATATTTGGATGTTTTAAGCCTTCTTTGTTACATCAATAGCAATTCGGATACTTTTTATTATAGGAACCCAATTCCCAACAGACTGACAAACATAGTGTGAAAAAGACCACAACGCTCAAAACAACCCTAACACGTAATTTCCAAGGTGTACAATCAATTCTCATTATTCCCAGGAGTTATTTTTTTTTTTTTAAGATTTTTATTTATTTGACAGAGAGAGACACAGCGAGAGAGGGAACACAAGCAGGGGGAGTGGCAGAGGGAGAAGCAGGCTTCCCGCGGAGCAGGGAGCCTGATGTGGGGCTCGATCCCAGGACCCTGGGATCATGACCTGAGCCGAAGGCAGCCGCTTAACTGACTGAGCCACCCAGGCGCCCCAGGAGTTATGTTTTGTAAAGTTGTCATGAGTACTGAATTAGTAAATGCTGAACCGTTGTTTCTAGGAGAAATGTGTGCATATATAGATACACAGTTCATGTGGATTATAATCGTAAATAATCTTAATATAATCTTATATTACAAGATATGTATGTATAATATATAACTTCTTATATTTATTATAATCTTAGAATATATATTCTATGTAAGATTATTATAATAAATGGGCGCCTGGGTGGCTCAGATGGTTAAGCGTCTGCCTTCGGCTCAGGTCATGATCCCAGGGTCCTGGGATCGAGTCCCGCATCGAGCTCTCTGCTCCTTGGGAGCCTGCTTCTCCCTCTGCCTCTCTCTCTCTCTGTCTCTCATGAATAAATAAATAAAATCTTTGGGAAAAAAAAGATTATTATAATAAATATAATCTTAAACCTAAAAGGAATGCATCCTGGTAGATTCTATTTTCCTTACTTTACTAAGGAGAGAAAAGGAGGTTCAGGGTGTGAAATGACCTGTCTGAGGCCACCCCACTAACAGGTGTCAGAGCTGGGATACAAACCCCTATCCAACTGGCCCCAGAGCCCAGACCTCCTTGTACTACACCTTGCTGCCCTCTGCAGTCTTCATTGTCTCGTCATATCTATATGAAAGTTAAAACAAGAAGGCAGAGTATGGCTTTGTTTGACCACAGCTGGGAAGGGGCATGTTGGACAACTGAAATTTTCATGGTTCTGTGCTGTTTGGGGATGATCACAAAAGTGAAGTGAGCATTGATTTGAGGGCTACAAATACTTGTTAACAAGTTGGTGAATTCACAAATACAGAATCCACAAATGCTGAAGAGCCAGTGTAATTTACAACTGCGAAACTTACTACTACGTTGTAATGGCAGTACTCCTTAAACTCAACTTTGTATGCCCAACAGTGCTTCTTCGTGGAAGACACTCAATGTATCTTTGATAATGGAATGAATGAACGTACAGTTAATACTCTAACCCCAATAGATGGTGCTTTATAGGTAAGACAAGAGAATGAAAATAAACAAGACCAGACAGAGGTTACCTCTAATTTTTGGCTTCAACCATTCAAATCAAAGATGAGCAAGCACTTTGAAAAAAGTTAAGGCTTGTGGCATTGCCTCCAGACCTATGGTGGAGGGGTAGGCAAGAATGCACAATGAACAATTGCCAGGAAGTTCCTAAACTACCAAATAGGTAATATGCCTATCAAACTGGAAACTCACCATTTAAAAAAATCAAGATAGGTTTTCTCAGGCTCTGAATGGTCCTTAGTTCCCAGTTCACAGAATACAGCTTGTTACTGTGGTATGTGAATAAAATGCATAAAATATAAACTTTAGTTCACCAGCCCTTGGGTCCACAAATGTCACCATCAGTGAACAATCACATCCTTTCTTCCAACGTCCGTTGGTGGTCACTGTACATCTGTTCTTTAGTTCACCCACAGGCAGCAGTGTGTAGTCATGTTGCCTCCTTATCTCTCAGGAATAAACCCATGTGACATTTTATAAAAATGCATAAAGAAAAGAGGGACTTGGCCAACAAAGTGCAGCAAAGAAACAAGAAGTGATTCTAGTGGAAATGAAATTCAGGTCTAATGCAGAGGGAGTTATAGAAGGCCATGGGAATGTTGACGCTCTCTCCAAGACCAGATATGCAGCCAGAAGAATTTGGTCAAGGCAAACTGGCCAACAAAAAGGAGGAAGGAATTACAAAAAGCGTGATGATGTCCCAGAGGAAATGATGCTGGCAAGAGATTCCACATTAAAGGAATGTTCAGAGATATTTTCAGGACATGAAAAACACAAAGAATGAAATGTTGCAAGTTGATTCAAACTTTGAGAGGGGTATGACAGTTCACCAACATGCTCACTCTGTTAATAAACTAAACAAAGAGGGGCACCTGGGTGGCACAGTTGGTAAGCATCTGTCTCTTGTTTTCGGCTCAGGTCATGATCTCAGGGTCATGAGATCAGGCCCTGGGTGGGGCTCCACGCTCAGTGTGGAGTCTGCTTGGGAATCTCCCTCCCTCTCCCTCTGCCCCTCCCCCCACAACCCCTCCCTCTAAAATAAATTAATTATTTAAATCTTTAAACTAAACACGGAAAAAGAAGTTAAGCACTCTTCAAACGACTCTTGGTTTTTTTACAAAGAAATAACGACATTGTAATTCCCAACGTTTCAAATGTTTTAAGTTACTTTGTACCAAATTATTTTTTTCCCTAGACATGTGTACCTGACAGCAAGAAAGTTTTTCATATTTTGAAAAAAAACTTTAAAGGTCATCGAACAATTAGTGTTTCTCCCATTGATCATTAAGATCACTTGGCATGCTTTGGGTGGGCGGGGTCGTTTCATGATCCCCATTATCAGGCAAAGCGAGGACTGCCTGTATTTGCAATGATAAAACAATATGCTCTTCTGATGCAAGGCTGGTAATTAAACAAAACAAAACAAAATAACAATGAGGCAAAAAAAAAAATTCCATTTTTCAAACCTATTGTATTTTTCCATGAAAAATACACTTATGCATTCCTATAAAACAAGCAACCTGCTGACGAAGTTCTAGAGAGTTGGACCCTTCTTAAACAAAAATAAATATTTCTGACATTATCAGTAAGAAAAAAAATGTTTAACTGTTTACATTTAGAAAAATATAATAATGAATATTTAGAGCCACTCTTGCGAAATCTGTCAGCCTGTGAACACAAGTGGTCAGGGACTCAGAGTTGCATCCGACAGTTAAAACGCCTGATTCTCCTTGTGACACTCCAGCGTGTCCCCATACCTGGGCAGTCAGAGCCTCAGCTCCCAACCAGCCCACCTTTCTGGGAGGCCAGACAGTGTATTTCTATAGTCTTCTTTTGTAGCCTCCATGGCACTTAGCTGTCCTAGGCAGCTAATAATTCAATTAGTACTTGTTGATTTATTATAAGTCTTAATTTTTAAAAATAGACACACTGGGGGTGCCTGGGTGGTGCAGTCCGTTAAGTGATCGACTTTTGGTTTTGGCTCAGGTCACGATCTCAGGGTCGTGAGATGGGGCCCCACATTGGGCTTAAGCATGGAGTCTGCTTAAGACTCTTTCTCTCTCCCCCTCTGCCCCTCTCCCCTCTATCTCTATCCCTCTAAAATAAATAATCTGTATACCACACACACACACACACACACACTGAATTGAGATCAAGGTATCACCCAATTCAAGCCCGGTTTACCCACTGCTACAGAATTAACATCTCCAAGTAGGACACTGTCCTTAAAATCCCGGATACCTCATACTTTACTGTGGGGTGAGGCAACAAACAAGACTGGCTCTCAGTGGAGGGACAGATGGTGTCTATTTCACTTGAAAACACAAAGGAAAGAGCATTAAAAGCCTGGTTGACTCCCCACATGTTGGGTAAGCACCTACTGTACCAGGCACGTTGCGGGGAGCGTGGGACACAGACGTGCAGGAAACCTCACCTGCCTGGAGCTCTCTGGCATGCGGCCAGATGGACAGGTGCAAGAATGATAGAGACCCTAGGAGGCTCCTGGGGAGCACAATGGAGGAGCAGTTCCTTCTGTGAAGGGGTGTAAGGGAAAGTCCCAAGGCAGATGAAGTGACAACTCCAGGCTGGCTACTCAGTGAGAGCAGCAGAAGCAAAGCACAGGGCTGAGCTGGGCAGCCTGGTCCGCCTGCAGCTGGAGCTCAGTTTGCCTGGTGAGAATGGCTGGACATAGGCGCTCAGAGGCGGGACGCCACCCTAATGGCCTGAGACCTAGTTCGTTCTTGGTCAAGGGAGATGCTTTAGTTCCTTCAGACCAAGGGGAAGGCTGCCCTCAGCCAATCACCACCTCACTCACCTGCAAGCTCTCAGTCCCACCCCAAACCCTCCGTGTGCTCAAAACCATGGAAGGGAGGGGAGGATTGGTAAGAATCAGCCTGGAGAGCATAAGGACCCTGTGTGTTTTTCTCACTGCTGTGCCCCCATCAGGCAACACGGTGCCTGCTAGATGGGTGTCACCCAATCAGCGTATGTAGATTTAGCCACCGATGCCCTTAAAGGAGGCTTTGGTTGCACAGAGGAAAATCTAGATGCAAGGGACACTAAGAGCTTAAATCTCTCTTCCTCAGTGAAAGGTGATTAAGGTGTTTTGGCATAAGATTCTTTAAAATAATGTATTTTCAATGGTACGAGACTTGAAGTTTCTGCTTGGCAGGCTCAAAGAGTTGAACCGGGGGCTCAGGCAGCTGCAAAAGGTATTACTGGGTCTTTGCTCCAAAAAGGATCGGGCCTCCAGAAAATAACATTCAGCTGGAACCAAGAAGAAATAGAGCTTTTAAGGGACTGCCCGTGGCCAGGGCTGGCCAATAAATTTGAGGAACGGCGGGTAATATCTGCTGTCCAGTTTTAAGCTGTTTCCTGCCCCGTGCTGTCAGTTCCCACCCTGCCCCAACCCAGAATTCTCTAGTGAAGGCAGGGGTTGAAGGCAGGGCACCTCTGTTCCCCTCTGGTGTGAACCAGTGAGAAAGGCACAATGTAGGTGCAGACAACCAGCGACCCCGGGAGGACGTCAGTCAGAGCCATGCGTGGGGAAAAGTCCAGACTTTATTCTGCAACGAAGCAGGAGAGAGGCTCCAGGTATCCATAATTCGGTTAATAAAGGAAGGTTGGCAAGCCCAGGACACTCAGGTTACCCGCTGTGCTCCCCCGGGACCTCCCCTAGCTTTTAGATTGTTGCTGATGGCCTCAACAGCTTTCAGTTGTTGGAGCCTCCGTGCACTGAGTCATGAATCCATGTGCAAGTCCCACCTGACTCACACCAGCTTTGCTGCTTAAATATCCCACCTGCCACCTGCCAAGTCCAACTACTTCTCTCCTGCCTGCATAGCCTCATCGGCCCAGATCCCCTGCTGCAGGCACCAAATGGGATGCCTCTTCTCAGTTCTTGGCTGTGGCAAAAACTCACTGACCAGTCGATCCCACCCACCCCCGGCACCCTGGTAAGAAGGCAATACCTTTGCAGTCCTGCTGGGTTGCTCCTCTTTCTCACTCCGTTAAAAACTCCTGATCCTTTTTACTCAACCATCTCTCTTCTCCTCCATCAGGAGGTTCGTTCTCAATAAGATGAGCAAATTGTCTTGAAAAGCCCCCAAAACACAGCGAGGCAGTCCGAGAAGGGTTCATTTAACAGTTTCTGAGCTCTGTGCTAAGTGTAGGAAACACAATATGGATTAAAAACAAAAAAGAAAAAAGATACACAGAATATGGTGGCCACCTTCTCGAGCTCAGTCTGTGGAGGAGACATCTATTCCCCGAATTATCTTGTGGCTGATGTGAGTGTGAGCTGCAGGTAGCACCACGGAGGGAGGAAACTCACCTCTGAGCATTTTTAAGAAGAGCCTGACTGAGCCTGGGGGGCCAAGAACTGCTTCCCTGAAGGAGTGTCCTGCGTGTGAGAATAAGTAATAGTTATCCAGGCCCCAGGGGTAAGGATGGGAGAGCAGCATGGCTGGGAGAGGCAGAAACGTGCGTGTGGATGGAGGGAATGCACAGTACGAATGGGCACTGGAAGGACCCACAGTGGGAAAAGCATAGAGCATGTGAGGTGAGACCACCCAAGGCCTCTGTAGAGGCAGCACGTATGGGAGGGGGCTCATCTTAGGTTGGCTCCAAACATGGCTCCCTACTGAGGCAGACCTCCCAGTACTCACTCCCTTGTGGAATCCCCTTCTCTTAAATCTCAGTTTTGGACCAACAAAATGTGGTGGAAGTGACTTTGTGTGATAGCTGGGACATCAGAAGACTTACGGCTTCCATTGGGGGATCTTGGAAAGCTTGCATTCTCCTAAAACTGGCCAACCATGAGGAAGCCCGGGCTAACCACGTGGAAAGGACGCATGAAAACAGAGCAACGCCCAGCTAGCCCGGCTGAGGCACCAGACATCCGAGTGAAGGAGTTATCTTACACATCCATCCCCGTTGAACCTTCAGATGACTCCAGCCCCAGCCAATGTCTGACCACAACTGTGTGAAAGGCCCCGAGCGAGAACCATGGAGCTGAGTCCAGTCCACTCTTAGAACTGTAAGAGCCAAGGGGCACCAGGGTGGCTCAGCCGGTGAAGCGTCAGACTCTTGATTTCAGCTCAGGTCATGATCTCAGAGTCGTGAGATCGAGCCCCGCATGAGGCCCCACGCTCAGCACAGAGTCTGAGATTCTCTCTCTCCCCCTCTCCCTCTGCCCTTCCCCCTGCTCATGCCTGCTATAAACAAACAAACAAACAAAATCTTAAAAAAAAAAAAATAAAAAGAACTGTAAGAGCCGAATAGAGCGTGCTTTCAAGGCACTAAGTGTTGGGCTGATTTGCCGACTTGCTCTGCAGAAACTGGCGCCTCCAAGTTGGATGCTACCCCTCCCCCGCAAAAATCTAAACTAAGCCTCAAGACATGAAAATGTCCCTGTGGATCAATAGAGTTTTCCGTTTCACGTCTTGAGTCATGAATCCTGCCCCAAAAGGATGAAAGGCACAATGCCTGCTGGACCGAAGTCCAGCTGCTGTCTACCTGTTGGATCTCTCAGCCTTTCATTTGTTAGAGTCATGTGTTTTCCTGGGGGACACTGGTATTTCGGTGTGTCCTTCTGGGCACAGTGCTGCAAAATTGTAACCACGCTGGTGAATAAGATGTCTGTATTTCCCTTCTTTCCTTCGCTGTCATTTATAAGAAAACAGCAAGAGTGGGTGGCGAAATATAGCCTTGTCAGGATCTTGCCTTCACAGAAATAAAGAAAAATGGGGGACTGTCAAATCTCAAGTGTTCTATATCCAGAGGAATATGCCTGCATCCTCTCTGGCATTCCTCAGCATCCCATCATGCTCCTATCAGTGAAAAAACAACAGCGTGATGTGCAGATGCCTCTTCTGGGTTTATTTTCATTCGGTTTGCTGACGACCAGGGTGATTTTTGAATCCCAAGAAGACGGTTACAGCCAGTATTCTTGTCTTCCCCATGGGACCGAAATTTTATTCATCACACCAGCCAGTCTTAAAATGCCCAGAAAGTTTTCACTTTGGTCTGTGAAAGAATTCAAGCACTATTGGTAGAGATTGTAGACTAAACTGCCTAAGGACCTGATTCGTTTATTGCTTCATTCAAAAATCTTTTCTCGAATGTCTCCTACGAGCCAGGCACCATGCTTTACCGAGCAGCCTTTCTCCATCGTGGTAGGTGACTGTGGTCTTAGCCTGCAGAGTCTCATTTGCTTTCGGTGCTAAAGGAGCTCTGTCTGAGCCCAGGTTCGGGCACGTGATGGTCTTTGTGTTTCCATCATTCAGGTGTCCAGAGTGGGGTTGGTGTCTTTCTTTCTGGATGCCTGTTACTCAGTTCTTTCAAGAATTCTTTCTTCCATTCCAAAAGTATTGCCCATCCTTTCCATAATCTCCTTTTCTTTTTTTAAATTAGTTGAAGTCCCTTTTTACTGCTTACAACTAAGGAACACCACCTGATACATCATCCCTACTCACAGATCAGCTGCCAATGAGTTTTATTTTCTTTGGGATCTCAATCCAGCTTCAGATAAAATAGAAAGGCCTGCTTTATGTCAGTCTTAAAATTTTCTAGTTAAAAAATAAAAACTTACCAATTTTAATGTCACTTAAATGCAACGAAGCAGTCACTTCGGGTCATATTGCCTTAAGTCTTGAGTAGCTGCAGCGGCTATATGCCAGGCCTAATGGAAAAGTCCAGTTTGAAAAAGCTGTGTGTACACATCTCATCCACCTTACTGGGCTGTAAGCTCCTTGCTGTGAGAGACTATGGCTTGTTCATTTTTGTATCTTCAAAAATAGTGATTCCTAGGGGCACCTGGCTGGCTCAGTCGGTGGAGCGTGCCATGCCTGATCTTGGGGTTTTGAGTTCGAGCCCCATGTTGGATGTAGAGATTACTTAAAAATAAAATCTTTTTTAAAAAATAGTGATTCAGGGCACCTGGGTGCCTCAGTCGGTGAAGCATCTGACTCTTGGTTTGGGCTCAGGTCATGATCTCAGGGTCGTGAGATTGAGCCCCGTGTTGGGCTCCACGCTGGGTGCAGAGCCTGCTTAAGATTCTCTCTCTCCCTCTGCCCCGCCGCCAGCTTGCTTGCTCTCTCTAAAAATAATAATAATAAAATAAATAAAATAAAATAAAATTTAAATAAATAAAATAATGATTCCTAGGTGTTCATGCTTCAAGGGCAGTAGAGATGGGTTATGAGACTCATGAAAATGTACACGGCCATTAGTGGGTAGGAGTTTTGGAAGTAGATGTCAGAGTCTTCGAAGGTTGGAGAGGCTTTTAAGAACTAAACCCTGGGGGGACGCCTGGGTGGCTCAGTCGATTAAGCGTCTGCCTTCAGCTCAGATCATGATCCCGGGATCCTGGGTTCGAGTCCCACATCGGGCTCGAGCAGGAAGCCTCTTTCTCCCTCTGCCTGCCACTTCCCCTGCTTGTGTGCGCTCTCTCTCTGATAAATAAAATCTTAAAAAAAAAAAAAAAGAACTAAACATCAACATTTAATAAGAAGAAGACGGAAAGGAAAGCCAGCAATAGAGGTGGAGAAAGCCATCAGAGACCTTAGAAGCAAGCGTGTTCACACAGAAGCTAGAGAATTTGGAGAATTGAGTAATAGTCAACAGCATTAAATGCTGCAGGGAATCCAGGCCAATTGCACACTATGGATCATTCAAAGAACTGGGCAAGTAAAACGCCACTGGTGACTCAGAAGGTCATTCCCAGCACAGCGACGGCAACAAAAGCCAGATCGCCCTAGCTGAGGAGCCAAGTCCTGTGTTTGTGGTGTTCACAGCAAAGAAGAAAGAACGGACAATGTTCTGTGGCAAAAAGCAAGGTGGAGAGAGGCTATGGCCATTCCTTGCAAAGGAACAGATATCTGAATGTATAATTATTTTATAAATGAAATGTCCTCCTTAAGGCTTAAGTCTCTGGATACCACTAAACCCCAAATTCCATTCTAAAATAATAAAAATAATTAGTATTTGTGCAGGACTTTGTGGTTTACAATGCATGGGCTAGTGTTCTTTCTCTCTGTGCTTAAGCAAAACTGATCTACTCAAAATCCCAAACCAAGAATAGTCTTATATTGAATCTCAGACGAACTAAGACTCTAAAACCCTTCCTTTGATCAGGGACTGAGAGCACTTGAAAAGAATACTGTGGTAATCCTCCCACTCTCCGCCCCGGGAGAAAAAAAAAAAAGTAACAAGCATTGATGCAAATAGCAAGTGCTTCTTTGTGCTTTGAACTAAAAGTCACACAATGCTGGGGGAGCAAGAAATGTACCCACGTGAAGGTTTTCTCTAATGGAGACAAAGGCAAAAAATTCACTTCATAACAGGGTCAGTGGGGCTTAGAAAGTAAAGCCAAAGTCATTACCATGCTATCTGGATCCCAAAACTTCTATTCTTGTAATGATGCAGGGTTTTTTAGGTGTTTTTTTTTTTTTAATTTTTAAAAAGAATTTCCTCTTAATCTTGGGTGTAGAGAGCATACGTCCTTAGGCAAATAAATTCTACACTCCATCCTCACGGTACGATAGCCAGTCAATCAAGTTCTTGAGCAAGGGGACCTTGTCCATCTAGTATACTTTGTATTCCTATGACATAACACTACACCTGACATGTCATGGCCTTAGTTATACCTTAGCTTTAGACTTAGCTTAAAGCCCTCATCATTTCTTGCCTGAACAAGAATGTTCCCTAATAGATACACCTGACTTTATTCTCTTGCCATCTAACAACTCTCTATTGCTATGGAGTGAACCATCATAAAATGCGGTGTCTTGGAACAATAGTAATCCTTTATTTTGCCCTCAGATGTGAAATTCTGTCAGGGCTCAGCAGGGGCAGCCCCTCTCTGTTCCATGTGGCACTAGATGGGATGGCTCAACTAGGAGCTGGGAGATCCACTTCCAAGATGGCGCACTCACATGGCCGGTAAGTTGGTGCAGGTTGCCAGCTGGGTGCTCAGCCCTGTCAACTGAATTCGTCATGTGGACCTCTCCACAAATGCTTAGGGGATCCTTATGCCATGGTGACTAACTTCCAAGAGCAAACATACCAAGAGAGCTCGGTGGATGCTTTATTTCCTTCTATGATCTGGCTTGGAAGTTGCTCAGCATCCTAAAACTGCTCAGATACTCCTCCGTGAAAGGAGTGGTCAATGTCATACTGTAAGAAGAGCGTGTGGGATGGTTGATGCTGTCGCAGCCATTTCTACAACCTACCACATTCTCTAGCCATCTTTCTCAATGTTTCTAGAGTTTCTAAAACACAAATCTGATCGTTTGAGGCACCACTCTGCCTGAAAACATCCAGTGTTCGCCTTTACTAAAATACTAAATTCCACACTGTTAGCAGAAGGTACAGAGATCACAGAAGGCATTTGAGGCTTCCATGACCTGGCCCCTGAATCCTTCCTTTCACTACTCATGTAGTTCCCCAAGGTCACACTAGTCACCCCTGTCCCTCACTTGTTCTCTCGCTATCTCCAAAAGGACACCTCACCTATCTGATCATCTGCATCCTCACCTGGAAAGGATGAGTGACCATCCCCATTGTCATTCCCCTACCACCACTGCGGTTAAGGTACCCTCTGTAGGTCATGCAGAGCAGCCTCCCATTGGACTTAGCACTCCCCACTTTAAGTAAGCATTTATATTTCAGCCTGTCCTTGAAAATGACCTCCAGGAGAGAACACATCTTGTTTTATTTACATGTAGGTCTCAGAAACTCACAACAATAATACTTATCACCATATTAAAGGATAAAGCCGACACATGCAGAATAAGTAACTTGCTCAGTATCATCATAAACAGCAGAGTTAGAATTTTAATCTGAGTCTTTCTGGCCCTAAAGCCCTCACTCCCCACAGAAAGGGATCTACATGGTTCTTGAATGGACCACAAAGGTAACATGAAGAGTAAAGCAGACTCCTAGTTTCTTCAGCTCTCAAAACTGACAAAATAAGTTTAGAAGATAAACGTAAGGCTGCCATAAAAAGAGGCAATAATCAAAAAACAAAGGACCACAAGCTTATGCCATAATCCTTTTTGAAGGTGTAAGAATTAACTCGTCTTAGAGCCATGTCCCCCAAAACGCAGAACAGAATAAAGATGGTCAATGGACAAAATCCTAAACTGTCTCACAAATCCCTCATTATTGCTAGAGAGGCAGGCTGAAGGATGTGTGGCAGTCAGGGAAAAAGATGTAGAAAAAAACTTCTAAATCAGAAGCCCTCCTCCACAATCTCAGTGTCTCACCTTTGCTTTCCCCTGGTGGAGTGGAAAGCTAGAGAGGGAATAGAGAATGATTATAATTGCTCAAAGCTAATTACCTCCAGCAATAACAGGGATTTCGAATTGCAGTAAAGAAAATAAATAAGCAAGATATCCAGAGGGAGGAAGTTGCAAGGGAAAGAAACACAGAGAACACCAGTTTTGCCCCCCTCTTTCCACAGTTTAAAATCACTGGGTTTCTCCTTCTGTTGCTTCCATGGGCTGGGAGCAGAGGAAAACCAACCACTGGGGGGGGTGGGGGGGGGGTGAAGTTCACGAGAAACACTAGAACAAATTGTCTGTTTACAGTGAATTGTCAAGATTCTATCTGGAATGAGGAAAATGACCCACAGCCCAAGACCACCATAGGATAATACTTTGAAACAAAGTTGCAGAAGGGGAAGCAGGAATCGGACCACTCAGCATCACTTAACCCACATCCCAGGCTTGTTCTGTGGCTGTGGCTATTTCTCCAGTAAACAGCGGAGTTGAGAGTAATTGAAACAAAGACCCTCTGGCCAGGAAATCCCGCCCTTTACAGAAAGTTTGCTGACCCCTGATCTAAAGCATTTGCAAAACAGACAACAAAAATAAGAATGGATGGGTTAAAAGAAAAAAAATAGTATAAAATAAATATTGATCACAGTGGTAAGACAGGAGAAGTGATTGAATTGAATGTGTTCTGCAGGCTGTTACTGTTTGAAGAGAAAAGACACTGGTTAATTTTGGATGTTAAGCTTTTTAAGCATACTGAAATTTTAAGAATAGTGACCAAAAGAATAGAAATAGAGAACTCCAAAAACAGGACAGGGTAAACATGAAATTTAAAAATACCGACGGTCCACAAGAAGATAGAAAAAGAAAATCAACCAAGCAGAGAAAAGGCAGATTCAACAGAAAGTAGAAACTAATGCTCCCAGGAAGACATTTAAATATATCTACCATAGGGCTGTCTGGGTGGCTCAGTTGGTTAGGCTTCCAACTCTTGATTTCGGCTCAGGTCATGATCTCAGGGTCATGGGATCGAGCCCCACGTGGGGCTCCCACTGAGAACAGAGCCTGCTTGGGATTTTCTTTCTCCCTCTCCTTCTGCCCCTCCCTCTGTTCACTTATGCTAAATAAATAAATAAACAAACAAACAAATAAATAAGTCAGTCAGTCATAAATGTACATAGACTAATATTCACCAACTAATAGAATGTCAAACTGAGTTTAGAAAAAAAAACAACAATGATACGCTGGTATACAAAATGAGAATTAAAAATACAGAAAAAAAATCTTGTGTAGCTTACTGATATCAGTTAAAAGAGACTTTAAGCCAAACCACACTGTCGTGAGTAAAGAGGGTTGCTATCACATTCAAAGGTCTGCTTCACCAGGGTGGCACAAGCAATTCTGAATTTGTCCTTGATTAATAGCACAGTCTCATTTATAAGCTTGAAATCACAGAACTATAAGAGAAATTGTCAAATCCATCAACGGAGTGGGAGTAAAATGCATCTTTCCTAGGAATAAATAAAGCAGACAATCAGTGAGCTATAGAAGGTTTGAACTACACAATTAACAAATTTCACCTAATGAATATGTGCGTGTATATCCCTATAGCAAATAGGGAAGTTGTGTTCTAAACCGCTCATAAAGTATTTATAACAACTGACAATGCTTAGGTCAGAGAGTTCTTAAAACTTTTCATAGAACTGGCATCTAATAGACCACACTCAACGAAATTCAATTAAGCTAGAAATCAACCATAAAAAGATAGGTTTAAAACATGGTTTTTTAAATTTTATTTTTATTTTTTATGTTTGATTCTTTCTCTTTATTTACCTGTTTTCAAGACAGTGAATTGCTTTCATATCATTCTCCAAAGAGGATCGATTACTTTTTTTTATTATGTTCAGTTAGCCAACACATAGTACATCATTAGTTTTTGATGTAGTGTTGAATGATTCATTAGTTGCATATAACACCCAGTGCTCATCACAACACGTGCCCTCCTTAACATGGTTTTTTTAAAAAAATCTTTTTACTGTGGAAATTTCCAAACATACATACAACCAATCCTATGTTTGTATCACCATCTTTTGATTATCAGCATCCAAACACATGCATACATACACACACACTTTAAAATAACTCATGGGTCAAAGAAGAAATCATCATGGGAATATTTAAATATTTGAGACTAAACCCTAATAAAACCACATACATCAAACTGTCGGCGTGCACTAAAGCAATACTCATAAGGTTAATTTATCATCGTAACTGCTTATATTAGAAAAAATAAAAACTAAAATATAATGATCAAAGCATCTAATTTAAGAAGTAGCAGAACACAGAATAAACTCAAGGAAAGGAGTAGGAAGAAAATAATAAACATACAAGCCAGAATTAATGAAGTCTAAAGCAAAGCTATAAGAGAAAGGATCATCAAAACCAAAAGTAGGTTACCTGAAAACCCTTAAAAAGTAAACAATCTTTCCCTGAGAATACTTAAGAAAAAAAGGCACCATGGGGCGCCTGGGTGGCTCAGTCGTTAAGCGTCTGCCTTCGGCTCAGGTCATGATTCCAGGGTCCTGGGATAGAGCCCCGCATCGGGCTCCCTGCTCGGCGGGAAGCCTGCTTCTCCCTCTCCCGCTCCCCCTGCTTGTGTTCCCTCTCTAGCTGTCTCTCTCTCTCTCTCTGTCAAATAAATAAATAAAATCTTAAAAAAAATAATAAAATAAATCTTTAAAAAAAAAAGGCACCATATCATGATTGAAAAGGTGTAACTTAAAGAGAACAGATAAAATCAAGATCAATAAAAGACGTGTTATACACAGTAAGAGAATGCTATAAACCCGCTGGTACCAATAAATATGAAAATAGAAGAAACGGACCTTGTCTTTGGGGCAAAGTTTGTCGAAGTTACTCAAGAAGAAACAGAAGACCTGAATGCTCCTAAAACAACTCAAGAGACGCTACCTTATCCAATAACAAAAAAACAAACTCATGGAAAGGCCTTCTGAATAAGTAGGCTTTCGGTTTTATGGGTTTTTCTTCTTTTGTCCCTACACCTCACTTACAGTAAGGTCATTCATATCATATAAAGCCACGGAATCCCCTTACCAAATGTGGTACCTGTTTGGAGATTCAGGGAAAACTATATAACGATTCTTTAAGCATCAAGAAAACAGGTCATAGAACCACATCAACTTAACATACTAAGTTCTCCAAAACCACAGAGCAAGGCGTGGACCTTTAAGGAGCTTCAAACAAATTCTCTGGGAAAGCTGAGTTTCACGTCAAAGACAGGTATCCAAAGGAAAAGGAGACCATCTGTCAAATCGCCCAGATTGGGAATTAATTCCATCCCCTGAGTTTTCCCTGGAAATCCCGAAGTGGATCTAAAAAGTGCCTAAAAGTTTCCCAGCCGACGTGTAGTGTGCCCCAAGCTGCCGGAATTACGGTCTCTGAACTACGGGTTTCAACCTTCCTTAGGTTAAGTTTCTCATGGCAAACCCTCCATTCCTTCCTCCCTGCCCTTCTCTCAGCTCTTAGCTTGTTTTGAGGAAGCCTGAAGAGTGGCTTCGGACAGGCAGGGCAGAAACTAACCAGTAGTCTTGCAGAAGAGGAGTGGGTAGGCATGAACGCACACCACAATTCTTCTGTCATCCGGAGAAAGAAAGCACTATCCCCATTTACCCAAGGGCGCCTCCGGATGCCGTTTGATCCTGTTAGGTCTGGTGATCCGGGGAGTGGACACAGAAAGAAGGAGGGAAAGCAATACAGCCATGGACTTTTCCCACCTGACTCTACCCCACCCACATTTAGCACGAGCTTATTACCATCATTTGCTTCTCCAGTGAATGCAATTAAACACACCTCCGTGCCTGATCCACTGGGAACCTGAAATGTTGCTTACAAATTACCGACCTTCCTTGGCCATTAGCGGGCCCGTGTAAGCCCCATTGCACTCTAACGACCAGAGAGGAACAGAGGAAAAAGCTAGGCTTGGAAGAGGGATGAACCTGAGGTTTGTGTCCCGCATCATGGTGGTCTCACACCTCACAGTTTGGATGTGCTTCAGTAAAATTTAATTCTAACGTACAGTTACCAGGGCTTTAAAGACTCCAGGCCCTTCAGACTTGGTATTTGTCCCCGATTCAGTTACGCCCTATCCCCGATCCACATAATTGCCTTGATTTCTGGCCGAGGTGGCCCTGGGTATGGCGAGAAGTTCCTTCGGTCCTGGAACAAGGTGTCTGCTGCTGCTGGTTATTGCCATTACAGACCTCGTGCCCATGGTGACAGCTGCGGCTGGTCCCTGATGTCACTATGGAGCATGCCCAGGTGGCATCTTGCCTCACACCAGTGCTGTGCACCACGCTGGGGCTCTCATATTGCCACTATGTGCAGGATGGACCCACTACGCGCAGGATGGACCCACTATGCGCCCACACTGAACCTGAAAATGCAGGAAAAACTTCCAACACTGGGAGATGATGTCAACAGATAAATGCTTGCCCCTCTCTTCTCTTGGCAACATGGGCTCTCTGAAGGCTACTTAAGAGCCCACTGTAGAATCACCCTACGGCAAAACAATGGACACTGGGCAACATACTCTCTTATATTTGCTCCCTTCCCTTCCAGCCTCACTCCTGATCCCCGGGATTGCACTCCCCAATAAAGTAAGCTCTTAAGCCTTAGGTTCTGGTTTTTTTGCTTGTTTGTTTGTTTGGGGGTTTTTTGTTTTGTTTTGTTTTTTTAGGGAACCTGGAATGAGACGCCATTCTTGGGAAAAAAAAATGCATTTTGTTGTTTTCTCTTTGTACTGCCTCCTTTAGGAACTGGACTCTTGTTCTTGGGCTGAGGGGCTCAAACCAACACTGAGTACTCTCTCATTCCCAGCCCGCCCCTTGCCTGGCCTCCACCTTACAATAAATCTATCAGGGAACCAGCAATAGATCCTGTACCAAACAAAGGCTCTCCTTCAACTTTTGCAAAGGAACTTTCTGCTGGAGCATCTCACAGCTCTGGTTTTTGTGTTTTGTTTTTTGGGTTTTTTTTATGTAGCCAGAAAGCAAACACCGACGAATCCTTTTGCAAGCAAAGATTGGTTCAATAAAATATGAGGCCAGCAAGAGGGAAGAGGATCACTGTCCAAGGCGGATCGCCATCACAGATTAAAGCATTTTGGCGTTCAAATGTAATAGCTGATTTTTAGACAGTCGGGTGGTTTCTTTAGCCTTTATTGACAAGTGAAAAAATTAATTGTAAAGCTCAGAATGCTTAAAAGTGATTTCTCTAATCACGCACAAGAGTGATGTAAAAAGAAGATATAACAGAAAATGTAAAATGCTGTTAGTCCACTAGGCATTATGGTACACTACACGTTCCTGAATCACTAGGCTTCAAAAAAAAGCAAATGATAGGACTGATGTGATATATTTTTTCTATTGCTGTGTTAAAATGAAACATTTTTACATGAAATATTCATTTTTTTATGTTTTTAAATGCTGAGGATTTTAATTAGTGGAGGGAATTACAGGAGGATTTCATGTTCCCCAGTGGCTACTCTGCTGTATTAGATTCTTCCCCTTCCTGATTAGGAGCAGGGAGATCTTGAAATGCCTGTTGGGTTTGTGAAAAACTACATCTTGAGATGTGAGTTTTTCTATTAGAGCATTTCAGCCTTTTCCTTCACCTCTCTGTTATCTTCTGGAGATGCTAAATCTATTGCACAAAGACCAGTTCTCAAGTGAAATTCAAAAGGAAACGCATGCTTTATATAAGCAAGCGTATCCGCGCGCAGGCCATTCATTCCACCAAAACACCTGTTCCAGCCACCATTCAAGACTTTTCAGGCGTCATTGGGCATATCAGGTCTCAAAAAGATGACAACTAAATGAATGTGCTGTCTATTAGATTCTGAATTGGCAGATAGATCTGTACCCTTCCTTCATTCAAAGGGATGAATAAAAACATTTGCTGAGCGCTCTGTCAGTCACTGGGCTCGCACATGCTGTATACAAGGTCTCCCCTGATTCTATGCTAGCTAGGGTAACATTAGCCGCTGTAACAAACAAACCGCTAAGTTCAGTGGATTGTCACTCTCTCTCCCCTAATTATCTGCGATAGGTGTCCCTGGTCACCAGGTGGCTTTCTTCCATATAATGAATCCAGGACCCCGTTTTTTCCATGTGGTAGCTCTACCATCCATCTTCCAGGATTCTGGAGTCTTCTTCATCCAGCTGGCAGGCCCAGGCAGACGGGGCGGGGTGGGAAGGAGGGCACACCCATTCCTAGTCACTTCTGTTCCCGTGGCAGACTAGTCCAGACATCACCTATGTGCAAGACAGAGTCAGCGAATGCAGCCGCTGGGTGGATGACCCCTTCTCAGAGACAAGTCTATACTGCACAGTGGGAGCACACATATTAGGGGAATAACTAGCTCCCTCCCTCCCTCCCCCTCTTCCTCCTCGCTCCTCCTCCCGACCCAGAGCTATGAACACACAAACAAACCCTATGAATTAGGCATAGTTTTTTCCATTTTACTAGTGATGAAACAGGCTTTTGCAAATTTCCTGAAGTCTCAGAGTAACCGGGTTGGGATAATAACCCAGGTCTATAAGACTCTAAAACCCTGGATTTTTCTAATATATCATGTGACACATAACAAGTATTTGTACAGGTTTTTCAATATACAAAGCACTTGGGGCTTATTGGGAACTGGTGTGTAAAACAGCATGCCACTCCTCGGTACATATAAATAATGTATTCCTCACAATTTTACCAATCGATTTTGAATGAATTAGTGTGTACCCCAGGGGACTTTGAACAATGATATATTTATTTATTTCTCATGTTTTTTTCAGGTTCACTTTAGAGAATAGCATAATATTTTCATAGTATATCTTAACATGGCAGAAATTGTTTTCAAAGATGTATGGATTTGGTTGTAATTTCAATGGAAAGCTTATATTCATAATTTTTTTAAAACAACTTCGAATTGGTTTGCAGTCCACTAAAAATAAAAGTGATACTTGGAACCGGTTCTGCCTGGGTTCAGTAAATTAATGTGGTTAGTTCTAGTTTATAGTTTAGTTGAATTCTGATTCCTAGTAAAAACAAAGTCTCATTTCAAGTAAAATAGCTTGTTA
Organism: Neomonachus schauinslandi; assembly: GCF_002201575.2. Classification (NCBI taxonomy): domain Eukaryota; kingdom Metazoa; phylum Chordata; class Mammalia; order Carnivora; family Phocidae; genus Neomonachus; species Neomonachus schauinslandi. The sequence goes on along the minus strand of NC_058407.1, from coordinate 164,707,845 downwards.
TATGTTTGGTTTTTTTTTTTTAATATTTCAGTACAGAGCTGTTTCCTCTTTCACTGAGGCAGTAAATCTTGGATAAGATGGATATTTCTTCTAGTTTCCTGTTATGTGGCCCCTCTCTCACCTCTTCCACTGATGCATTTCATTTCTATTTCGCCTTCTGTGGTTTAACTATATTGACCTTTCAGATCATTAAAATGCTGTTTCTGTGTTTGTTTGCAGGGAACCTCACCTGGGAAGTAAGCATGAAGGGTGTTGCTGTGACCTATCTCTGTATAACAAACCAACCTAAAACCTGGTGACATAAAACCACCAGTTTTTTAGGCTTCTGGATCCTGCAAGTCTGACATTTGGGAAGGACACTGCGGGGACAGTTTGTCTCCGCTCCATGATGTCTGGGGCCTCAGCTGGTGGCTAGAACCATTTGAAGATCTCTTCACTCACCTATCTGGTGACCGATCCTGACCAGGACCTCAGATGAACTATTGGTTGGGACATCTGCCCGTGGCCTCCCCATGGGTACTGGCTTCTTCACAGCATGGAGCTGGGTTCGAAGAGCAAGTGTCCCAGGAGAACAAGGCAGAAGCATATGCCATTTTAATGACCCATCTTGAAGTCACATGGCATCATTGCTCCTGGTTGAGGCAATCGCAAAGATCCACCCAGGCTCGAGGGCAGGGGCCGTGGAGCCCACCGCTCAACAGGAGGATTGCCAACGTCACATGGTAAGAAGATGTGGGATGGGAGATATTGTCGGGACCATCTTTGGAAAATACAATCAGCCACAGGGGGCTCGGGAGACGAACCCAAGAAGGTGGGAGCTGCCACTCTTCCTCTCAGGCTGTTGCCACAAGAGGTGTGGCCAGTATCAGCAGAAGCCAGGCCAGCCTGTCATGCTTATTGGACTTTACGAAAGGCTCGGGATTAATCAGACAGAATGACAATACAGAGAACTTAATTTTATAGACTAGAGGTAGCTGTTTCCAGATGCACAGATCTGGCCCCTGTGGAGCAAACCCCTCGGTTCCAACCTCCTGGAACACTGCCAGGTTGCAGGAATCAGCCAGCCTCCCTCCCTCCAGCAGAAATGCCCAGGCACGTGTCCCCACTACACAAGGTCTAGAGCACAGTTCTCCAAGGGTCAGATGAAGTCTGGGGTCTCCCTCTCAAATCTGCCTTCCCCATCCCGAGCTGAATGACAGTGGAAACATACACCCCCTTCAAATGTATGGTCTTGCCCTTCAGTGCCCCAGTTGCATCAGAACACATGAGCTTGATATTCATTTATTTCTCAGGGCAGAGTGCATTTAAGACTGAGTTTACCAGATGCAGGAGCTCCAATGAACAGCCCAGGCTCCCTTTCAACTATTCTATTCAGGGCTCTATGTGCTATCCTCCAGCAGAAAGGCAAGAATGTGCCTTCCTGTATTTCTGAGTCTAGCTCCCAGTTTCCTGGGAGCAAATGCAAGAAAATACACACACACACACACAGCTTCCAAACACATAATCACATTTGATACTCAAAATTACCTGTTGGAATCGGTATTAATATCCCCATTTCGCAGGCAAAGAAACTAAGGCTTAGCAGAAGAGGAGGCAAGCTCAAGTGTCCTAAATCAGGATTAATAAGCCAATTTCTCCCTCCCAGGGGTTCTCCACCTCAGACCACCCTGACTGCGTGGATTCAAGAGAAATTCTAATTTTGAATCTCATACACACAAGTCAATATTTCCTACCTGATATTAACTCATTTATCATTTCCTGTACAGAGTCTTTGCTTCGGGTTGTAGGTAGCTCCCCACCACTGTTCACCCTCCTCCTTCCCCACCCCTCCCTTTGAGGCCATCAATTTATTTTCGATCATTATCATTTTGCCTTGGATCTGCACCAGTTTTCTCTAAGTGATAGAACACCCTGTATCCCAAAGAGAAATGCTGCTACTCTGCAAAGCAAGCCTTTGAGTCTCTTTTTAAAGAGAGTTCCCGCAGTGTGGCAGATTTTAATGACCCCCATCTCTCATGCCTGCATTTGGTCACCTGAGCCACACTGCTCAAAATGATCCAGCCACCTCATAATGCAGGCTGAGGCAGACTCAGGCTCACTGTGGGGTGCCCGGCCTAATTCATTACACCATTCAAAGCCATAAATCACACAATTCTCTCCATTCCTCCCGTCCCTCCCACCAAAACAAGAGCTCACATGAAATCTATTTACATGGCATGATTATTCAATTAATTTTTTCATTACACTTGCCAGAAAGCATTGCCAGGATATCTAAAACTGCCCTGTGTGCTTGCATTAATGATGACGGTGGTCCGTGCTACTTAATTTAGCAATCCTGGCCCATTTGGAGGTCATGCCCAGCCATATGCAGACCGGGGACTATGGAAGGGTGGCTGCCTGGTCAGAAGCACATGAGTGCCTGACACATGTTTAAGATAATCACAGAGATATTAACATCTCTACATGCTATCCCTTTGGCTCCATCCCGCTGCAGTGGCCTGAGTGCAGGCATGGGGCTCTCAACCTCCACAGCCCGGGTGATTACAAGAGCCCCTACTTGTTCTCCCTGTCTCTTTGACCCCTTCCAACCCATCCCCCATATAGGCTGCTATAGCGACCTTTCTCAAGTGTGAATCTGACTTGCTCCTACACATCACTGGTGCTTGGTGGCCCATGGGGTAAAGTACAAGCTCCCAGCTTGCTTTGCAGGCAACACCCTATGTGATCTGGCCCCCGACCCACCTGGCCAGTTCAGTTCTTGCTCCCTAATCCCCCAGCCCCACCCCAGCCACATAAATACCTCCAAGGCACTCACAATTCCTCAAACAGGCTCTTCTTCTGCCTGAAGTGCCTTTTACTCCCTCACCCACCTGACAAATGTGTACGCACTGTTCAATACCCAGCTCAAATGTCACCTCTCTTGGGATGCCATATTTGTGGCTCTCACAAGGCACCAGCAGTCTTTTTCTGGGGTCTCCATAGCATGTTGTATGTGCTTTAATCACAGCCCTTCCCTGGGATTTTGTTTCTCTTTCCTGTGAGTTCGTAAGATCAGAGCCCTGGTCATTATTTCTTATATCCCTATGAGATGGGGACCCTCAAAATGAGAACTTTGAAAAAAATACAGATGATCTGAAATTCACCTAGACCTATGGAGAAGCCCCAGAACTGGTATTTTTAACAGCTTCCAAAGTTGCTTCTTTTGCTGCCAGCCTGGCAAAGTCCATGGATCTGGAGTTAGAGACCTACCACCCTAGCACATGCTCTGCCTCAGAAAGTGGTCCAATGGTTGTTTCCTGAATGAATGGGAAAATGTGCCTGTCGGGCAAACAGAATCATAGAGTGGTGTTCTGCTGAGGAAGGAACAGGGCAATGGCCATTCTTTCTCTCCTCTGACCATTAGAGGCCAACACTTATCTGAAAGGTATCCCAGCTCTGTGAACTGTTAGAAAAGAAGTGGATGAAACGTGGATTTGGGTCTCACCTAAGTGCGCTTTGACTTCTAGGCTCCAAGCGTGGTGCATCCCAGCTGCCTGGCATCTGCCCTTTCCCGTGGGCTCTGGATGCAGGAAGGGAAAAAGGATGGGCAGGTGATGCGTGTGCAGACCCAACCCTCAGCTGATGCAGCCACAGGAGTTGCTGCAGAGCATTCAAGGATGCCTCTGGAAATCCAACCCTCTCTTCCCTTGTCTGGGCACTGGGAGACCCTTCAGGATCCACTATCCCCCAGGCTGTAGATCACAGTTGTAAAAGTCACCTCCTGTCCTACTGTGGCTGAAGTCAACCCCCTGCACTGCTCCTCCCCCTTTCTGGAGCATTGGAGTCTTGGGTGGATTGTCTGTGCCTCCCAAGGTGACCTCCCCTCCTGGTTTTACTTAGACAATGCAGTCTCGTTCTCAGGCATTCATATACAATATTGAGACTATAAGACTAGCTACTCAGGTTTTCACCATCAATTCATCAAAATCCCCACCAGATACAAATCTTGCCCAGTGAGGACCAGAGAATGGAGGGGGAAATTTGTCTCTCATTGTGCCTGTGGCAACAGATACTGAGGTTACATCCGAAACTGTGGGTGTCTTTGTGCAAAAGATTGGCCCTCTCTTCTGCGCGAGGCCATGATGACCTCCGTTCACTGTTGACTTGGGGTATGCAGAATGAGCTGCAGGCATGAAGCCCCCTCCTTGGCTGCTTGCCATGTCACTGAAGTGCCCACCCATGGGCTTCCTGACTTGAACACTTTACCTTCCTGGGAGCAACCATTGTGCAGGGCTTTTAGGAAGAGGGTCCCAGTTAAGTCACCACTAATCACAATGCGCCCACTGAGACAATTCTAAAACAACCTAGAAAAATCTAGAAAGACCCAGAAAATGAGAAAATGAGGACAGGAACTCACGTTTCTGGAGTCTTTACTACGTGCCCGAGATTAAACATGTATCATTCCATTTAATGCCCACGACCACGTCAGAGCACAGGTATTATTCTCCTCATTCACAGATGATGAAACTGAGGCCAGGAGAGTTGGGATACTTGTCCAATTTTGTAATGAAAGTCAAGGCTATGGCCATCTGACTCCGAAGGCTTGAATTATTTCATTAGCCAACCCTCTCTCCAAGTGGTGCCTTCCAGCAAAGCCTGAAGAAAAGTCTTCGAGTCTTTGTGTACCAACTTTGCATCTTAATTTGGGAAAAACTTGTAAAGAAAGTCAGCACAGGGGTTCCCCCCCCTTATCCACGGGGGATATGTTCCAAGACCCCCAGTTGGTGCCCCAAACTGTGGTAGCATGAAACCCTATACACACTTACCAGGGATACAGTTTAATTTATGAATTAGGCATAGTAAGAGATTAACAACCATAACTAATAATAAAACAAAATAATTACAGCAATATGCTATAATAAAAGCTACATCAACATGGTCTCTCTCTCTCTCTGAATATATCTGATTGTACTGTACTCACTCTTCTTGTGATGATGTGCAATGATAAAATGCCTACATGATGAGATGAAGTGAGGGGAATGACGTAGGCATCATGACGTAGCCTTTGGCCACTACTGTCCTTCTGATGATATGTCAGAAGGAGGATCATCTGCTCCCCCAGAGCAGTTGGCCACAGGTAACAGTGAGCCTGAAGGTAAGGAGGCTAATGTCTGTGGAGTCCACATTACCAAGGCTGGGGCAGCCCCGGTGTTCCTAGAGGAGTGGGCCAGAGAGGGGTCCTGGGCCAAGGACCCCTACTGAGCTACTAACCATGAGAAGTTCACTCTCCCTGGTCCTCTGCAGGTGGGGAGGCACTCGGCCAACCCATTTATTTAGTTGGGAGGATAGCATAAAAAGAGGCAGCTGTGAAAATTCAACATCAAATGCACATTTATTAAGGTGACAGGGATCAAGGGAAGAGGGAGGAGATTCAAAAGAATCATAAGATGAAATTTGTCCTCGAGGAAATGGAGGACAACACACTCACAAACATGAAATTATAATAAGCCTGAGTCTCCCTGCATCCTGATAGCTAGAAATGTGCTTAAAATAGGAGGTGAGGGGGGCGCCTGGGTGGCTCAGTTGGTTAAGCAACTGCCTTCGGCTCAGGTCATGATCCTGGAGTCCCGGGATCGAGTCCCGCATCGGGCTCCCTGCTCGGCGGGGGGTCTGCTTCTCCCTCTGACCCTCCCCCCTCTCATGTGCTCTATGTCTCTCTCATTCTCTCTGTCTCAAATAAATAAAATCTTTAAAAAAAAAAAAGAAAGAAAGAAAAAGAAAAATATTCCATTCTTGGGGCGCCTGGGTGGCTCAGTCGGTTAAGCAACTGCCTTCGGCTCAGGTCATGATCCTGGAGTCCCGGGATCGAGTCCCGCGTCGGGCTCCCTGCTCGGCGGGGAGTTTGCTTCTCCCTCTGACCCTCCTCCCTCTCATGCTCTCTCTCTCTATCTCATTCTCTCTCTCAAATAAATAAATAAAATCTTTTTAAAAAAAATAGGAGGTGAGGAGCAATTCGTTCTAGTGGTCAAGACAAGTGTAGGGGGGGCGGAGCAAGATGGCGGAAGTGTAGGAGACCTGGATTTCGTCTGGTCTCAGGAATTCAGCTGGATAGGGATCAAACCATTCTGAACACCTACAAACTCAACAGGAGATCGAAGAAAAGAAGAGCAACAACTCTCTCATCAGAAAAGCGACCACTTTCTGGAAGGTAGGACGTGCGGAGAAGTGAATCCGAGGCGATATTCGGGAGGATAGACAGCGGGGGAGGGGCCTCCGTCGGCCGCTTCTGGCAAGTGATAGAGCCGCGGAGCACAAAATCGGAACTTTTAAAAGTCTGCTCCGCTGAGGGACGTCACTCTGGTGGCTAAGCGGGGGGTGGAACCCTCCGGGACAGTGTGGTCTCAGGATCCACGGGTCACAGAAAGACCGGGGGTGCCTGAGTGTGGCAGAGCTCCCAGGTATCGGAGCAGGGAAGCCGGCTGCAGAGGCGCAGCCCAGCTCGGGGTTGCCATAAACCGTGATCCGCGGCACAGTCGGGCCACTGCTCCTCCAGCAGGGACCCAACAAGCGGCAGATCCGGGGAGACTCACCTTCCTCCCCTGGGAGGAGCCGCGCGGGAGTGCGCTGCAGGGATCTGCTGGGTTTGGAGACTCCACCCGGGGTCGGGTGCCAGAGATAGAAACGCGCGGTCACAGGCCGGGTGAGCACGGAGTGCGGCTGGAGACCGGGGAGACGGGAGTGACTGACGGCTTTTCTCTGGGGGCTCACTTAGAAGCGGGGCCCCGAGTTCTCGGCTCCTCCACGGCGGAGATTGGGAGGCCGCCATTTTCAGTCTCCGCCTCCAAAGCTGTACAGAAAGCTCGCAGGGAACAAAAGCCCCGGAGAGCAAACCCCAGCAGATTACTTAGCTGGGAGGGGGCAAGGGCAGGGCAATTCTGCCTCCGGCAAAGACATTTGGAAACCACGGCAACAGGCCCCTCCCCAGAAGATCAGCAAGAACAGCCAGCCAAGACCAAGTTTACCCACCAATGAGAACGGCAGAACTCCAGCTCTAGGGGACTACTGCACATAGAATTCATGGCTTTTTTACCATGATTCTGTAGTCTTTCAAAGTTAATTTTTTTTAACTGTCTTTTTTTCTTTTTTTTTTTCTTTTTGAATTTTTCTTTTTCCCTTTTTCAACCAACATCTTATCAATCCCTTTTTTTAAAAAAAAAAAAATTTTTATTTTTCATTTTTAGAGTCATATTCTATCCCTTCATAGTAGTTACCCGTATTTTTGGCTTATATATATAAGTTGTTCTCTCTTTAAAATTTTGAGATAGTTTCTTCTAACAGATCAAAATATACCCTAAATCTTTAGTATATGGTGTTTTCTATTCCCCTGCCTGATCACATCCTCTCCCTTTTTTTTTCTTTTTTTAAATCCTCTTCTTTCTTTTTTCAAACAACTTCTTATCAATTCCTTTTATAAAATTTTTTATAATTTCCATCTTTACAGTCATATTCCATCCCTTCATCATATCAACCCTTATTTTTGTACATATATAAGTTTTTCTTTCTTTAAAATTTTGGGAGGCACTTTCTTCTAAAAGACCAAAATACACCCCAAATCTAGTGTGTGGCACTGATCATATTTGATCACATTCTGGTTTTTTTGTTGTTGTTGTTTTGTTTTGTTTGTTTTGGTTTTTATCTTTATCTTTTTCTTTTTTTTCTTTTTCTTTTTTCTCTCTTTCCCTTTCTTTTCCCACTGCTTCAGGTGTTTTCTGATTTGTTTAGAGTATATTTTCTGGGGACGTTGTTACTCTGCTAGCATTTTGTTCTCTCATTAATCTATTCTCCTCTGCACAAAATGACAAGACGGAAAAAATCACCTCAACAAAAAGAACAAGAGGTAGTACCGACTGCCAGGGACCTACTCAATACGGACATTAGTACAATGTCAGATCTAGAGTTCAGAATCATCACTTTAAAGATACTAGCTGGGCTTGAAAAAAATATGGAAGTTATTAGAGAAACCCTTTCTGGAGAAGTAAAAGAACTAAAATCCAACCAAGTAGAAATCAAAAAGGCTATTAATGAGGTGCAATCAAAAATGGGGGCGCTAACTGCTAGAATAAATGAGGCAGAAGAGAGAATCAGTAATATAGAAGATGAAATGATGGAAAATAAAGAAGCTGAGAAAAAGAGAGATAAACAACTACTGGATCACGAGGGCAGAATTCGAGAGATAAGTGATACCATAAGACGAAACAACATTAGAATAATTGGGATCCCAGAAGAAGAAGAAAGAGAGAGGGGGGCAGAAGGTATAATGGAGCAAATTATAGCAGAGAACTTCCCTAATTTGGGGAAGGAAACAGGCATGAAAATCCAGGAAGCACAGAGAACCCCTCTCAAAATCAATAAAAATAGGTCAACACCCCGACGTCTAATAGTAAAACTTACGAGTCTCATAGACAAAGAGAAAATCCTGAAAGCAGCTCGGGAGAAGAGATATGTAACCTACAAGGGTAGAAACATTAGATTGGCAACAGACCTATCCACAGAGACCTGGCAGGCCAGAAAGGACTGGCAGGATATATTCAGAGCACTAAACGAGAAAAATATGCAGCCAAGAATACTATATCCAGCTAGGCTGTCATTGAAAATTGAAGGAGAGATAAAAAGCTTCCAGGACAAACAAAAACTAAAGGAATTTGCAAACACAAAACCAGCCCTACAGGAAATCTTGAAAGGAGTCCTCTAAGCAAAGAGAGACCCCAAAAGCAACATAGACCAGAAAGGAACACAGACAATATACGGTAACAGTCACCTTACAGGCAATACAACGGCACTAAATTCCTATCTTTCAATAGTTACCCTGAATGTAAATGGGCTCAATGCCCCAATCAAAAGACACAGGCTATCAGACTGGATTAAAAAACAAGACCCATCGATATGCTGTCTGCAAGAGACTCATTTTCGACCCAAAGACAGCCCCAGATTGAAAGTGAGGGGGTGGAAAACCATTTACCATGCTAATGGACACCAAAAGAAAGCTGGGGTGGCAATCCTTATATCAGACAAATTAGATTTTAAACCAAAGACTATAATAAGAGATGAGGAAGGACACTATATCATACTTAAAGGATCTATCCAACAAGAAGATCTAACAATTGTAAATATCTATGCCCCTAACATGGGAGCAGCCAATTATATAAGCCAATTAATAACAAAAGTAAAGAAACACATCGACAACAATACAATAATAGTGGGGGACTTTAACACCCCCCTCACTGAAATGGACAGATCATCTAAGCAAAAGATCAACAAGGAAATAAAGACTTTAAATGACACACTGGACCAAATGGACTTTACAGACATATTCAGAACATTCCACCCCAAAGCAACGGAATACACATTCTTCTCTAGTGCCCATGGAACATTCTCCAGAATAGATCACATCCTAGGTCATAAATCAGGTCTCAACCGGTACCAAAAGATTGGAATCATTCCCTGCCTATTTTCAGACCACAATGCTTTGAAACTAGAGCTCAATCACAAGACAAAAGTCAGAAAGAACTCAAATACATGGAGGCTAAAGAGCATCCTACTGAAGAACGAATGGGTCAACCAGGAAATTAAAGAAGAATTAAAAAAATACATGGAAACCAATGAAAATGAAAACACAACTATTCAAAATCTTTGGGATGCAGCAAAGGCGGTCCTAAGAGGAAAGTAGATAGCAATACAAGCCTTTCTCAAGAAGCAAGAAAGGTCTCAAGTATACAACCTAACCCTACACCTAAAGGAGCTGGAGAAAGAACAGCAAATAAAGCCTAAACCCAGCAGGAGAAGAGAAATAATAAAGATCAGAGCAGAAATCAATGAAATAGAAACTAAAAGAACAGTAGAACAGATCAACGAAACTAGGAGCTGGTTCTTTGAAAGAATTAACAAGATTGATAAACCCCTGGCCAGACTTATCAAAAAGAGAAGAGAAATGACCCACATCAACAAAATCATGAATGAAAGAGGAGAGATCACAACCAACACCAAAGAAATACAAACAATGATAAGAACATATTATGAGCAACTCTATGCCAGCAAATTAAATAACCTGGAAGAAATGGATGCATTCCTAGAGATGTACCAACTACCAAAACTGAACCAGGATGAAATAGAAAACCTGAACAGACCTATAACCACTAAGGAAATTGAAGGAGCCATCAAAAATCTCCCAACAAACAAAAGCCCAGGGCCAGATGGCTTCCCAGGGGAATTCTACCAAACATTTCAAGAAGAATTAATACCTATTCTTCTGAAACTGTTCCAAAACATAGAAATGGAAGGAAAACTTCCAAACTCATTTTATGAGGCCAGCATTACCTTGATCCCAAAACCAGACAAAGACCCCATCAAAAAGGAGAATTACAGACCAATATCCCTGATGAACATGGATGCAAAAATTCTCACCAAAATACTAGCCAATAGGATCCAACAGTACATTAAAAGGATTATTCACCATGACCAAGTGGGATTTATCCCTGGGCTGCAAGGTTGGTTCAACATCCGCAAATCAATCAATGTGATACAATACATTAACAAAAGAAAGAACAAGAATCATATGATCCTCTCAATAGATGCAGAAAAAGCATTTGACAAAGTACAGCATCCTTTCTTGATCAAAACTCTTCAGAGTATAGGCATAGAGGGTACATACCTCAATATCATAAAAGCCATCTATGAAAAACCTACAGCGAATATCATTCTCAATGGGGAAAAACTGAGAGCTTTCCCCCTAAGGTCAGGAACGCGGCAGGGATGTCCACTATCACCACTGCTATTCAACATAGTATTGGAAGTCCTAGCCACAGCAATCAGACAACAAAAAGAAATCAAAGGCATCCAAATTGGCAAGGAAGAAGTCAAACTCTCACTCTTTGCAGATGATATGATACTTTATGTGGAAAACCCAAAAGACTCCACCCCAAAACTGCTAGAACTCATACAGGAATTCAGTCAAGTGGCAGGATATAAAATCAATGCACAGAAGTCAGTGGCATTCCTATACACCAACAACAAGACAGAAGAAAGAGAAATTAAGGAGTTGATCCCATTTACAATTGCACCCAAAACCATAAGATACCTAGGAATAAATCTAACCAAAGAGACAAAGGATCTGTACTCAGAAAACTATAAAATACTCAGGAAAGAAATTGAGGAAGACACAAAGAAATGGAAAAACGTTCCATGCTCATGGATTGGAAGAACAAATATTGTGAAGATGTCAATGCTACCTAGAGCAATCTACACATTCAATGCAATCCCCATCAAAATACCATCCACTTTTTTCAAAGAAATGGAACAAATAATCCTAAAATTTGTATGGAACCAGAAAAGACCCCGCATAGCCAGAGGAATGTTGAAAAAGAAAAGCAAAGCCGGCGGCATCACAATTCCGGACTTCCAGCTCTATTACAAAGCTGTCATCATCAAGACAGCATGGTACTGGCACAAAAACAGACACATAGATCAATGGAACAGAATAGAGAGCCCAGAAATGGACCCTCAACTCTATGGTCAACTCATCTTTGACAAAGCAGGAAAGAATGTCCAATGGAACAAAGACAGTCTCTTCAACAAATGGTGTTGGGAAAATTGGACAGCCACATGCAGAAGAATGAAACTGGACCATTTCCTTACACCACACACAAAAATAGACTCCAAATGGTTGAAAGACCTCAATGTGAGACAGGAGTCCATCAAAATCCTAAAGGAGAACACAGGCAGCAACCTCTTTGACCTCAGCCGAAGCAACTTCTTCCTAGAAACATCGCCAAAGGCAAGGGAGGCAAGGGCAAAAATGAACTATTGGGACTTCATCAAGATAAAAAGCTTTTGCAAAGCAAAGGAAACAGTCAACAAAACCAAAAGACAACCAACAGAATGGGAGAAGATATTTGCAAATGACATATCAGATAAAGGGCTAGTATCCAAAATCTATAAAGAACTCATCAAACTCAACACCCAAAGAACAAAGAATCCAATCAAGAAATGGGCAGAAGACATGAACAGACATTTTTCCAAAGAAGACATCCAAATGGCCAACAGACACATGAAAAAGTGCTCAATATCGCTCGGCATCAGGGAAATCCAAATCAAAACCTCAATGAGATACCACCTCACACCTGTCAGAATGGCTAAAATTAACAAGTCAGGAAATGACAGATGTTGGCGGGGATGCGGAGAAAGGGGAACCCTCCTACACTGTTGGTGGGAATGCAAGCTGGTGCAGCCACTCTGGAAAACTGTATGGAGGTTCCTCAAAAAGTTGAAAATAGAGCTACCATATGATCCAGCAATTGCACTACTGGGTATTTACCCCAAAGATACAAAAGTAGGGATCCGAAGGGGTACGTGCACCCCGATGTTTATAGCAGCAATGTCCACAATAGCCAAACTGTGGAAAGAGCCAAGATGTCCATCAACAGATGAATGGATAAAGAAGATGTGGTATATATATACAATGGAATATTATGCAGCCATCAAAAGGAATGAGATCTTGCCATTTGCAACGACGTGGATGGAACTGGAGGGTATTATGTTGAGTGAAATAAGTCAAACAGAGAAAGACATGTATCATATGATCTCACTGATATGAGGAATTCTTAATCTCAGGAAACAAACTGAGGGTTGCTGGAGTGGGGGGTGGGGTGGGAAGGATGGAGTGACTGGGTGATAGACACTGGGGAGGGTATGTGCTCTGGTAAGCGCTGTGAATTTTGCAAGACTGTTGAATCTCAGATCTGTACCTCTGAAACAAATAATGCAATATATGTTAAGAAAAAAAAAAAAGAAGAAGAAGGTAGCGGGAGGGGAAGAATGAAGCGGGGGAAATCGGAGGGGTAGACGAACCATGAGAGACGATGGACTCTGAAAAACAAACAGGGTTCTAGAGGGGAGGGGGGTGGGAGGATGGCTTAGCCTGGTGGTGGGTATTGAGGAGGGCACGTTCTGCATGGAGCACTGGGTGTTATGCACAAACAATGAATCATGGAACACTTCATCTAAAACTAATGATGTAATGTATGGGGATTAACATAAGAATAAAAAAAAATAAAATAAAAAAAAATAAAATAAAGATACCCATCAGTTAGTCTCCATGAAAGGAGTCAAAAAAAAAAGACAAGTGTAGGGAACGCTGACCCTTGAAGGACAAGAACATTCCATCCCTGTGGCCGCAGCCTGTGTGAGAGTACCCAGGAGGGGACGGGTCTCCAGAGCAGACAGTTCCCTCCCGACCACATAAAGGTGGCAGGTGATTTTGTGTCCCCAGAGAGGAGATTTATTTAACTTCCTTTTGGTGGAGACCTATAAATGTTATCATAGTCCCTGCTGTAAAGTTGTGAAGTCCCTTTTAAAAACTCAGACTCTTAACTCACTTCATTGCCTACCAGAGACCATGAAGTCTTCAATGGACATGGCAGGATGAAGGAGGAGATGGTGCTTTTATCAGCACCAGTCATGTCTCTGGGGGGGTTTTCTATGCTTCCTTCCTGTCCCCCTGCCCTCCCCTCTCTCTGCTCTCCTCAAAGCTAGCCACAAAAGACTCTTGAGACCTTTGGAATGTATAGGATGGTTTAGTGGAGGTCCTTCTGTTTTTCTCCTGTCAGACTTCCCAACACCTTCACGCAGAGCCTCCCCCCACCTCCCAGGAAGCACTGCGGTCAGCAGCCAGTTTAGCTCTTTTTGGGGGGATTAGCAGTAAATCCTGTCATTGGCCCTCTGACCAGCCTTTTGACTGTCTTTAGGCTTTTTCACCAGAGACCAAGTCAAGAATTTAAATGCTAGTCTTTAAGCTACTCAATCACTGTGGTTTTTTTTTCTATTATCTAACTAAACACAAAGTTAACCCACAACTTGAGCTCAACTGTGTCAGGAGAGCCTGTGAAATGTTTGTTGATGTTGTTGGTATTGAAAAAGGCCATATGGCCTTCTGCCTGTGCCCCTGAAGAAGGAAAACCCTAGAGGCTTTTTGTTTCCTTTGTATTATTATTAAAATTAATATGTGGGCCTTTTGGAAAACTTGAACTATTCCAGAAAGTATTGGAAATAAAATCTTTTGAAAAGAAAAGCCTTATAATCCCACAATTCTGAGATAATCATTAACATTCTGGTACATTTCTTACACACATAATTTGCAATTTATGACTGTTGCCTATTCTCACCAGCTAGTTTCCATAAGCAGACTATTAGCTAGGACTCTTTAGTTGGGACAGAAAATACAACTCAAAGTGCATAAGCGCAAGTGGGGATACTGGATCACACAGCTGAAAGGGCAGGGAAAAGCACGTGTCAGACATGGGGGAATCCAGAGATTCAAATTGTGTCCCTAAGGTCTACTTGTCTCCACCCACCATTTCTCTGCCTCCCTGTATGATCTCCATGCCAGTTTGGCTTTCTCCTCATGCTGGCAAAATGGCAGCCTGCAGTTCTCGGACAGTCTTCCCAGCTTCAGAGCAAGTTCTAGAAAAAAGTCCCCTATCATTAGATCAGATTCAGTCCCCTGCTCATCTCTGAGCCAGGCTAGGATGATACGATGCTCTGATTGGCCAGGCCTCTGTCACATGTCTGCTCCTGGAGCCAATAAGAGTATGTATGTGGAATGAAGCCATAGACGTATCCTGCCAGGTTCTATCTTGACATGAAATTGCCCCAATCAATGCAAATTGATAGACCCCTGGGTCTCAGGAAGTGGGCTAGAAAAACTCCTTTGTCCGCCATTCAGTTTTTATGAGAGCCAACTAAATATGTTAAATAAAATCTACTTTTCTGATCTGATCATCTAAGCTACAGAGAGGCAAAAGTTGATCTAGTCACTCATTTAGTCATTCAACAAACATTTCATGAGCTGTTTGCAAGACATTATTCTAGGAATTTGAGGCTATGGAATTTGAAATGAAGAATATAAATCTGCTCTCTGATAATTAAGCAAAACCTTCCACACATGAAGAAATCTGAAATACGTGCATTATCCTTACTGAGATAGAATGGTTTCTAGGTAAGAACAGGACCCAGTGGTGACTTAACAGACTTTATTAACTTATCCAGAGAAAGAATGTGTCAGTCAGAAGAGGGGTGTGATCACAGAACACGTAGAAAAAGAGAAAATGAGAGAGATTCATTTTGGCAGTGCCCATCAAAGTGCTCTTCTGAGATCCTCCAAAGTCCTCAGGAACACATGAATTGTTTGATTTCTCTGTGGACATAGATGCATCAGACTTTCAGAGCCTGATAATATTAAACATTCAAGTCTGCCACCAAGGCCCCTTCCTCTGATCTCTTATAATCCATGCAACCTTTTGACAATTTGGCTTTATATGCAGTTTTCCTAGATGGAGAAAATGTGCAGATCAGCCTAATGTGAATGTCTGCTCCTCTTGTACGTTGTATTTCCCATTGTAAATTAATGAATTGACATTTTGATTTATATACATGAGATTCCTGTGAGCTGGGTTAATTTGCACCCTGAGAAATTGGCCCACTTAATATGCTGAGAGAATCAAGCTTCCAAGCCCCCAGGGCTGAGGGTTAGATTCACCAAAGTAATACCACCCTGTACAGCTACTTGATGACCAACCAACCTGCTTAGCACAGTGCCTGGTACGGAGTAGAAGTTGTCCAACAAATGCTTCCTGACTTAAATGGATTTGGATTGAATGGATTTGATTTCATTAAGATTGGGAGAAAGAGAGATAAGGACAGACTCATAGACTGGGGGGGTCACCAGTATAGGTCAGTTAGAGCTATGTGAGTGAATGAGATCATCCAGGAATAACGGGATTGTAAAGAGTTGGGAAGGGATGCTGATGGCAATAATTTAGGGAACGCCCATCAGGAGAAGATGGAAGAAGAAGAATAGTCAGTTTGAAAGTCAGTCAGAGAAGAAGGTTGAGTAGGGCTGAGGATAATGTAATGAAATACCCCAAGTTCTAGTCTATCCTCCTCTGTCTGTACTCTTTCCATTGATTATCTATATCACTGGCTTTAAAGACTATTTATAAATACTATCTACTAATAATCCAAACTCCTATATCCAAGTGACTCTGTCTATAGTGAGATATCTAGTGGAGCTCCTTAATATAATACAGTCGAAACAGAACCCTCACTTTTTCCCCTCCAAATCTTTTCCTCCCATGGTCTCTTCAGTGCCGTAAATGGTGCCCCCATTGTTCAAGCTGAATACTAAGGCATCACCCATAATTCATCCATGTTCTTCACACGCCTTCTCCCCCACACCAAATCTGTCACTACTCCCTGTGCCTCTCTCGCAAAAATAGGTCTCAAATTCATAAACATCCCTCCATTTCCACTACTCTTAGTCAAGCCACCAATATTTCTTGCGTAGAGGTGATCCTCTTGATTGTATTGTTCACACCTCTGTTCTTTTAAAAAAACACATTGGTCATATCACTCCCCTGCCTGAAAACATTTTGTGGTTTTTCCAATGAGACTAAGCTAAAGCACAAAATTCTCATCATGGCCTAAAAGTTACACATGAACTAGTCCTGAATAATGTTCCAACTCCATCCCCTACCCCTAATTTCTTCTGTGGCTATGACTCAGCCACACTGGCTTTCTTTCTCCTTTATGAACATACCAAGATTATTCCCTCTTCAGAGGCTTGGCACTTGCTATCCTTTCTGCCCCTATACTCTACCCCAATCTTTGCAGGACTGTCAGTTTTTAGGCCCCACACAGATGTCCCTGCCTAACCACCTCTAAGGACCCTATTATATTACCCAGCCTGCTGTGCTGGGCATGGAGCCTGCTTAAGATTCTCTCTCTCTCTCTCCCTCTGCCTGCCCCCTGGCTCACACTTTCACACTCGTGCACATCCTCTCTCTGTCTCTCAAATAAATTACCCAGCCCCAACTATAGTCACACTGTAACACACCACCTTACTCCGTGCTTTCCATGGCGCTCTCTTGCTGACTTGTTCACTGTCCTCTCTCCACCACACCATTCCCCACCACTGTGTTCTCCAGAATCTCTAAGACTGCCAGGTGCTTGATGAGTGCTCAGTAAATATTCATTCAATAAAAGATGAATAAATAGAAGGTAAGGAGCTAAAAGGAAACTCTACAGGAGGAGGAGGAGGCAAGCAGTCTGCTCAGCTTTTTGCCAAAATATATTTTTCTCCACCAAGAATCCCCCATTTAAAAATCTGGTTCCATTTGCCATATTTTATTTTGTATTCAAAGACCCGAATACCTGATCTGTGGTTCTTCTTAACAGCCTCAAGAGTCATGCCAAAAAAATTAAAAATCCACCCATCCTGTTGAACTACCAGAAAGATGATTTTCATGCATTCAAACTCAATATTTTTACTGGAATACAGAGATGTGATTCTGGAAGGAAAAAAAAAAGTAACAAGTGCAATCTAGTCCTGCTTTCTATTTTTTCCACCTTGAGCAGATGACTTGAACTCTCTGAGCCTTAATATCCCAGCTGTAAAGCCGGCATACCAATACCAGCCTCTTCTGATCTACCAGGTTTAGTTTAACTCATAAAATGAAAAAATATATATCACCATGGCTTAAGGTTAGAGATTTTATAGTTTATAGAGCTTGTGAATTTCTTGATAGCTTTGAAGAAAAGAGTGAATTATGATTTTTACAGCCATAATTCAGAGACAGTTTATCACATTATGTAACTTTGAAAGGAATTGTTCTTTAACCAGAGAAATAACATGTTTACACTATGGACTGTTGCGCTAGTAATGGGATCCATCGCTCCAGCATCAATGAAAAGGAAGACACTAGAATGAGAGAAATGGAAAATCAATTTATCTACTTTTCCGACCCAACATTTATATGCTGACACCAAGTGCTGATGGTTATTGAGTCAAGGATCAGATGTTTATGCAACGTCTCAAACACTACAGGCTGCCAAGATTTTCTTCTGAAAATTCCAATGGCCTGACTTAAGTTCCAAGTAGGATTTCTTTTCTCTGCTACACATCCATGGTATTACATTGACTATTTTCCACCTATGTTTGGTAGAGTGAGCTAAATGACTTAATAGTTTTGTAAGTTAGAATTGGTTTTTGCTGTAAACACCAAAAACAAAAACAAAAGCAAAAAACCTTGACTAATTGGCTCAAAAACATTGGAGCTTATTTGTCTCATCTAACCAGAAATCTAGGAGAGGGCAGTCAGTCTAAACGACACGGTAATTCAATGACACTTCAGGAACCCAGCAATGGTGTGCTCTTAAATAATAACCATTCTGCAGCTCAACCTGATTGGCATGTTTGTCAATTGCCATTGCACACCTACTTCCACCATGTTTGGTTTTCAGCTACCAACCCTGACATAACTAAATGCAGAGTTACAAAGAAATATGAAGTAGCACGCCATTTATGAAGTATTCCCACCATACCCTTAATAGATGTAAATAATCTCAAGAACATGAGTAAAGTGTAATAGCAGAATTAGAAAAGTATGAGTTTGGGGCATTATCTTCGTTCTAGTATAATTTATTTTATATTATTTTAAGTATATATGGCAATTTTTAATAGTATCTGTGCTTGAACAACAGGTTTACAAAATTCCTGAAAATGTACCAGTCAACTTACAAACCAAGGCAAACCATGTCTAACACACCCCTGAATGCAGGCTCTTTGCATCATTTTGCTCTTCCATCTTCAATGTTTAGACAGACCTTCATCTGCATGCTTGTTACCCCATGGTCACAAAATGGCTGTTGCCCTTCTAAGCATCACATGTGCATGCCAGGCAAGAGGAAGAGAAAGGGGTAAAAAAAGCTTACGTGGAATGCTAATTTTTAAAAAATATTTCCCAAAGCCCCAACCAGTGGCTTCTGTTTGCAAGTCATTGACCAGAATTGTGTTGCATATGCTTAGATTAATGATGGCTGGACAGAAGGGAATCATGGATGAAGGCTGGGTTGGCCAACGCAGTGGGTCTCCCATACTGATAAAAATATATTTATAGAACTCCAGTATTCAAGATACAATGTCATGCTTAGCACAGTGAGACAGAGATGAAAATAGAGTGGCTCAAGTGTCAGTGCTTGCCCTCAAAGGTTCTTAGAAGATAAGACATGCATACATGAAAACAGAGCCAACAATTCCAGGTGAATTCTCCTTTAACAGTCTCTGTAAGAGCCAGGCATTGGTTCAGAAGCTAAGTACCACTGGACTTGGCAGAGGCGGGCATTACTCTGGACTGGGTGGTCCATTTCAACAGAAGTGCTTGTCATCACAGAAAGAGAAGTCAGGTCAAACAAGTAACTGCCAACAGGTTTATAAATTCTGCTTAATTTGAATCGTTAGTTGGTGTACATGGGTATGGCCTTTGTACACTCCGCTGTTTCAGTTATTTTAGCTAATTGTATAGGAGACTTAAACTCACGTTGAAATACATGGACTAAAATTAAATTGTTCTCTCTGCAGTGACCTACCTGCTTTTTCTAGGTAACGGATAATTATCATTTTCCTAAGCTCAGTCCAAACTCTTCAAAGCCCTCTGGAATCACATTACTGGCATCAAGTGGTTTTTCAAGTGTTCCATTTTTTAAAAAAATTCTGTCTGTCTACCCAAGAACAAATACCACTACAATGGTTTAAAGGATCATGTGTGGCCTTAACTGATGATAAATAATCTAAATAATGATAATAACACTAATTTGAATATTGTTATCATTCCTCTGGAAATTTCTAACATCGCCAAAGTGGATTATGCCTGTATTTCTTGAAACGTTCTGAGCTTCCTCCTGCGCCTGGGCAGAGTGGAGGACCCTCACTCTTACCATGAATGAATTTCTTCTAAGTGAACAAGAATGAAGGCTGCTCTCAGTTGCTGAGCTATACAAGCCTTTGGGGCTGTGGAATCAGGCCATCAATTTTACCTGATGTAAAGGTCATTCTCTTACTGCCTTTCAGTTCTGCCCTTTTAGCTCTGTGTGGGTCACCACTGAGTTCCTGCCCTAAAAAATTTTTTAGCATAATGGCCTGTCTGGCACAGTGATAGGTCTGGAAAGTTCAGAGAAATTCTTGCTACAGGTCCTTCAGGACCCGTGATAGACAAATAATAGCATCCTCCCCTCCCCGGGTAACCTGGAAACCTTTCTTATTCCCCATTGCTCTGAGCCTTTCCCCAGATGACTCACTTTGCCCCATATAAAAATAATATGTTAATCAGCTCTTGCTTCAGTAAGGCTACAAAACTAACTTCCCTAAAACACTCTGCCTTGCAGCATTTCTTTCTCTAGCTCCCAAATCTGTGCAGTTTTGGGAATAGCCCAGGAGGTAGATCAGCGTAGCCTGGCTGCAGACTTCCGGCGGGGTTCGGGTCAGCTCCACGTGTCTCCACCTCTCTTTAGACAAGCAGCTATCCAGGGCATGGTCTTTTCCTGGCCGGCTTCAGGAGTGCAAAGGGCAAACAGAAACACACAAGACCTCCTGAGGGCTCAGCTGAGGACCCACAGGTGCCAGACGTGTTCCGTTTTCCATTGACCAAACCCAACGTCAGCAGACGAGAAATACACTACCCTCACTGCAGTGGAAAATACGTAAAGTCAATTTAAGAAGCAAAACAAAGGAAAAAAAGAGAGACAAACAAACAAAAACCAGACCCTTAAATACGGAGAACAAACTGGTGGTTGCCAGACGGGAGGTGGGGGGGTGGGGGATGGGTGGAAAGGACAAAGGGGATTAAGAGGTACAAACTTCCAGTTACAAAATAAATTAAGTCACGAAATGAAAAGTACAGCACCGAGAATATAGTCAATAAGTTTGGAATATTGCTATTTGGTGACAGATGGTGACTAATTGTAGTGAGTGCTGAGCAATGTATAGAAATGGTGGTGAATCATTATGCTGTACACCCGAAACTAATATAACACGATATGCTAATTATATTTCATTAAAATAAATAAATAAATAAATAAAGTCACATGGCAAAGGGCGCAAATGGATACAGATGACCCGTTGAACAGCTCAGAGGTTAGGGGCTCTGACTGACTCACAGTTGTACAAAGACGCTCTCGGGTGACTGTTCTTTTATCAATAAGGGCACACTGAAAGCCTATACGATATCCCACTAGTCACCCAAGGGCTAAGACGGGGTGCTGTTCTAGAGAAAAATGTAGTAATGGGAACAACTGGCAAAAACACACTTGGTTCGGTTGGTTGGCAATGCAAAGTAATGTATGATCAAGAACAAGAATGGGACTGGGTAGGCAGGATTTTCAGAGTCATTGCAAGTAATTTTCAAAAGGAGTAGTGCCGCTGAAGGAGGAAAAGGTCCTATATGGGAAGAAGAATTACCTCCTATGTCATCCTAACTTTTCACAAATTTTATGTATTTATTTATTTTTAGTAATCTCTATACCCAACGTGAGGCTGGAACTCATGACCTGGAGATCAAGAGTCGCAAGCTCGCAAGCTCTTCTGACCAAGCCAGCCAGGCGGCCTCCTCATCCTAACTTTTAGAAGGTGAGGGATGAATGATCCTGTTGACCCACTCAGTAGGCTGGTGGTATGTCAGCCTTGTTTCTCTATCCCTAATTTCTACCTATCTTTTCATTATTTGATTTGTTAATAATAATAATAGTAGAATGGCACAAATGAAGGTATTCTTCAGAATGCTTTTGTAATGCAAAACATTCACAGCAGCTAGACAGTCAATTGGTTTTATAGACTTAGGTTTCCTTCTTTAAAAGCAGAAATGCATTCCCTATGGAGACTTGTATTCACATCTGAAGAAATATCACCCAAGGAAACAGCAACTGGAAGATTTCATTCCAGGCAGAAGGAGACCTTGGTCACTCAGTTCTGTGGTCTCCCCGCAGTGGCGATGCATGAAAAGATTGCTTTCTGTGTTTTATCCATTTCACATGAAGCATGGAGGAACAGACACTTGAGCTCCGCACTGGGCTGCATCCAGTTTCTAAGTTTTGTATCCTGGACGCAGGAACTCTGCCCAGTAGTCTGAATTGGATTCTGAGAACTGGAAGTTCACTGAGCCTTCCTTCATTTTACAGATGCTGAACGAGGAGCCTGGGAGCTCATTCAAGTAAAATTTAATAACATTGGACGAAAATCCAGGATTCCTGATTTCCCAGAGGAGTGCAAGATTCTGCCAGTCACCTCCTCCTGGGTCCTCCTTATACTCCTAGAGTGTTTCCTGTAAGCCTCTTCGAAATGAGCTCCTCGGAACCCACAGAGGAACCTTGACTTCAGATAGAACTTGTTTCAAATCACAACTCCCACTTCCTTGCTGGGTGTCCGTGGGCAGATCACATGATGTCTCTGTGCTCCCATTTCCTTCTTTTTGAAATGAGGCTAATGCTATCTAAACGTGCAATGTTTTGGAGGAGCAGATAAAAGAATGCATTGCACTGGGCCTGACATGTCAGGGTGAAGCGACAAATAGTCATTGCAATTAAGGGACACATGACTGAGGCTTGTCCAGGGACTACGCATGCACAGAGCACCTGGTGGGGGGCCCTGGCAGGGCCTTGCCTGAGACCCAGGTGGGCTTCTGGAGTTTTTCTGCCCTGGGACAACAGGACTCAGTCTGCTGAGAGAGAGGGTACAGCGGCCCCCAGCCCTGACAGATGCCCTGTTTGGAGAAAACAGTCATTTCCCTGTTGCCCACCCTCACCCACCCCGCTCAGGCTGTTGCCATTAATTTAACGATTCAGACTTGGATGAATGTACTATTTGGAGTGGAATGGGGAGAGTGGAAATGGATCCTGAGATTCAGAGATTTCCCCGAGGATGGGGAGATAGATTTCCCAAAAGGTAAATGGAGCTGAGCCCCATGCAGATTGGAGGGATGAGATACCTGACAAAAAAACCAGGTGGGGAGGGCACAGTCGAGAAAGAAGAGTCTGCCACATGACCTTTGCGGTGGGAAAATTATCCTGGACACTTCGTTTCCTTCTCCAATGTTGTACGTCCCTGAAAGGACC
Organism: Neomonachus schauinslandi; assembly: GCF_002201575.2. Taxonomy (NCBI): domain Eukaryota; kingdom Metazoa; phylum Chordata; class Mammalia; order Carnivora; family Phocidae; genus Neomonachus; species Neomonachus schauinslandi. The sequence continues at coordinate 164,684,874 of NC_058407.1, read as the reverse complement.
CCCAAATCCACGTGGACAAACTGATCCAAGCTTGAGGGGTAACATGATGGAGAACGAAATGTCAGGAGAATGACAAAAGGGACGACCTGCCTGAATTGTCCTGGAGGTAAACGGTGGACTCTACACACATCCCCACCTCCCCAGGGCAAGCATGAATTATGAGAGGTAACACGGCTAAATCCAGAAGGCAGAAAAATATATTTTCCTGCTTGTGTTGTCTCATAGTTTGAGAAGTTCTTCTCTTGCACAGGAGAGCCCAGCCGCCCCATTAGCACGCAGAATCTTATAAGGTCCTATCCTTTGCCTCCTCTTTTCAAATGGCACCATATGACCTATCGGAAATAAGAAAGAACCCAGTCATATCCGTACCTCTCGGTGACATCCAAAGACCAGAGAGAAGCCTGGAATTACCACCTGTTAGGATACCACAACTGTCTCTTAAGGGTGAGTTACTGTAACCTGACTAAGCCTCAGTTTCCCCAACTGTAAAGTGGAAATAATAACTCCTACTGCATATGGGTATCACAGGGCTTCAGTGGGCAATCCTGGTTTCACTAACACACCTGTGTGGTGCCTGGCACATGACAAGGTTAATGTTGGTTTCCTTCTTCTACATCTCAGTCATGCTCACCAAGGTCAACTCCCTCAGCCTACCCGTGAAGAAGTGCTTCCAACAGCACGATGACAGGAGGTCAAAGCTGGGGGCCCCAAGGACAGCTTATCCAAGAGTACCTAATGGGGGCTCTTCAGAAAGGATACTAGGCCAGGAAACAGTTTCTAGGAATAAGGCACAGTATTATTGCCAGAAAGAAAAATTTACTAGTGGAAAACCAAGGTAGTTGGACATCATTCAAAGTTCCCCCGAACTGGGTTGGTTTCTAACAAGATGCAGGGTCCTGGGCAAACACCTATTGCTCGAGATGGATTAAAACAGACTCAATGAGATCTTAAGGGGGAAAGAGCCCCAAAGTAGCTACCAGAGGGGTCTAAGCAGTCTACTGCTAGGGCTTGGTGATGGGGAGGGGGTCCTGGGGGTCAGGGACTAATGGAAGGACAGCATGCGCCCCAACCTCTGGAGCGTTTTTATTTTTTATTTTTTATTTTTTTATTTTTTAAAGATTTTATTTTATTTATTTGAGAGAGCGAGAGAGAAACAGCATGAGAGGGGAGAGGGTCAGAGGGAGAAGCAGGCTCCCTGCCGAGCCGGGAGCCCAATGTGGGACTCGATCCCAGGACTCCAGGACCATGACCTGAGCCGAAGGCAGTCGCTTAACCAACTGAGCCACCCAGGCGCCCCTCTGAAGCTTTTTTAAAGAAACAGTTTACAGAGTGACCTTGGTCTCTCCAACTTTAATGAGCCCTGACCTCAGGCCAGTAGGTTGGGAACTCGGGCAGTGACCTCACCCCAGGCCAGCCAGTGCTGCCACGGTGGGCAGGAGGCTCCAAACTCTAGGGATGAAGCCTCAGGTGTCTCCTTTCTGGAACGACCATGGATGGGTTCTCCTGTGGAACACAGGATGTTGTCTTCTCCGCGGTCTCTGGAGGTTGTCAAGAGCAAGCTGGTCCTACTCGGCTGCCGGGTCCAGGAAAGGAAAGAGCAGAGGAGTTATGGACACGGCTTTGAGGGTTTTTTCATCATCTAAGGGTTCAATATTTAGAGTAATATTGATTCGATTTATCTAGTGTTGTAACGTTCCATTGGTTGCTAGGCAACAGAGTTCTTTCTTCTCTGTTTTCTGGGTGGCTCATGGGAGCTTAACTACCAAAGAGATTACTTTGTGTATATGAAACTAAATGGACCATAGGTGCCATACATAAGTGGAGGAATACTGTTTTACCGGGCAGTGCTAAGACCACGTTTCCTATCACATCTCAGTAATTGCAATTCCACCTCCTGAACAAGGCCCTTCATATTCACATTCCCCTACAAGATACCCACTGAGAACAATTTAACACAAAGTTGTGCTGATGCATAAAACCCTGTGTTGTGTGCTTACTATTCCATCCTCATAAAGTTCTAACCTGCACTGGGGCAAGGATGGATTTATTCCTCCCCATTCTGGTCCCTTCTACGTGCCCCCGCTCCTCACCCTGTGATAACCGAAAATGGCAGCCCGGATTATACAGGGCAAATTCAGGTTTGCACTTAAATCCTGGTATGGCCGGATAGTTCCTCGTTTCTCGTATCCTATCTTCTCCCCAGCTCACCCCCACATTGCCTTCCCTTGTTTGGAAGCTCTTTTGTGAGTCCTTGATCTCGACATTCACTGTTTCTTTAAAATCCCAAATCAGAAGCAGCAGGCAACCGAGGACTGTCAGCTTGGGCTATATGGTTCAGTGACTTGGCATTAATGACGTTTATTTTGGAACCTGCATGATGGCCTGACCTATTTTAGGATCTCTGCTTCAACCACTCCTTCCTCCCCCATTTTTTCCAATTAGGGAAGGCAAAAGAGATTGCGGGGAGGTTGAAGAGGGGGAGAGAGAAGAACCTGGAGCTTAGGGGTCCAGGAGTGACATCAGAAGCTGCCCATGCTGGCCATAGCATTGGAACTACTGTCATGAAGGTGACCTGATGTCCTGCTGGAAAGGCTGTGGCCACAAAATGGGGAGAGATCCCAGAGGCACTTCTCTGCTCGCTTTCCCGGGTGCAGCCCTAAGACATACACAAACCAGAGGTCACACTGGGTATTTTGCAGTGTTTTCCACTATGGAAAGACCGGTTCAGGAGAGGAATGATCTCGCTCTTCCAAAGAGAAAAGCTATCTGGAGAGGAGGGGAAGGAAGAGGTGGGGGGCGGGGGGGGGGGGGGGGAGGGAGAAGTGCAGGCAAGTAGCCAACTGCGCATTTATGAAGAGTAAGAATGTAAAACAGATGTTTTGCAGGAAAATAAACCATTGCCCTGGGATCATCATCATGGGCCTCTGGAGAATAGGGTTTCTCAGATCTAAGCAAATAACCCAGTAAGTCATTGAAAGCTTCATACTCATCATAACTAGCTCTGAGGAATGGCCCTTCTGGGTTGCCTGGTCCCCTGTCTCCACGGCTTTTTTTCTTGGCTGGGCAGTAGCCAGCGTGCCTCTGAATAGATGTCGTTCTGTCTCTCTAACTAGGAATGAGGTGTTCTCACCCACCCCCACCCCGGAGCTTCTTCTGTGCCATGGAGGGCCCAAGCAGCAAGACCTGGACCCCAAAAGGGAGGTGGGGGCTTTATAAGCCCTTTCCTACTGGCTTCAGTAGGAAAGAGTTATAAGAAAGCCAAGGACCCACGCCATTATGTGGAGACCCTGATGAAATACGGGGTTCGGTGGTAGAGCGCACCCATGGCTGCCACTATGGGCAACTCAGGAAAACTTCAGTGGCAATCAGGACGATTCTGTGCTTACACCAAACAAACAAAACACCAGAAACAGACCCACAAATCCCGACAAGAAACTGATGATTGCCAGAGCGGAGGGGGCTGGAGGAGTGGGTAAAAATGGATGAAGAAGAGTGGAAGGTACCGGCTTCTGGTCACGGGGATGGAAGGTGCAGTACCATAGGGAATACGGTCAAGGGTATCGTATTAGCGTTGTATGGTAACAGCTGCTAACCACCCTTGGGGTGAGCAGCGCATGATGTATACACTTGTCCAATCGCTATGTTGTACACCTGAAGTTAATGCAACATTGTGTGTCAACTATACTTGAATTTAAAAAAAAAAAAGATTCTGTGCTTGAATCACCTCGGACCTGCCAAGGGAATGAAAGGAACTAGAGAATGTGGGGTCCCAGCATTGTGTGAGACAGAAGTCAGAGGGGTGACATCTCCTCCCACTGGGTTTGAGTCTAGGAGGCACATCCTTGTCCCTTATAGAGCTAACAGAACTCAACTCTATCCAAGGGCACCACGAACATAAAGGGCCAAGCAAGTCTTCAGAGAAATAAGATAAAGAACAAGTGTCCACCGTGGGAAGTCATGAAAGTTGAACACAGTGATAAGTCCAGACAGCAAACCATTCCCTCAGAACTGAGCCAACAGAGCATGTCTCATAATAATATTATTTAAATCAACAGCTTTGGTGACCTGTGGAATTTACTGACAAAATCAGAAAAAAAAAACGGTCCTTCTTCCAGACATGCTGCTTTACCTTTCTGAATCTTCTTTTAGAATTTCACACGGCAGGTAGGCACCGAAATATTTTGGGTTCCAAAAATATTTTTTTCAAAAAGCAAGCTCAAAATATCAACCTGTCAGACATTGTCTAAAGTATTAGTCTGTGTGGTGGATGCCTTGCAGAGGCTGGTTGGATATTTGGCCAGGTGTCTTTTCTCCTTTCCTATTTCTTTTCTTTACCAAGTGTGTTTTCCTAGGACTGTGGTTCACACACTTATAATTAGCACAGAAAAACAGGGAAGGAGGTAATTCGTGTTCTTTCCTCATTCCTAGCAATGCTTTCACCTCTGGCTTAATATGTTACATATTGAGGGCTGGAGAGAATACGTAAGAAGGAGAGAAAGGAGAAGAAGAAGGAGGAATAGAAAGAGTTCCCTGCAAATTATATTTCCAGTTCCCAGACCCAGAAGGTCGTCGAACCCAAAATTGCCTGGCCCTACGTAATTCTGTCATGCTGAAAGAACAGACCTTTTTCTAAGTGGAATCAGGTTGAACAGAGGAATGTTGTGCCTTAAAATTAATTAAAATAAATTAATTCCTTAATGAAACCTACCATCAAGCATGAAAAAAACTCAAGGCTGCAAAATATTCATGTGCTGATCAAAAATGCGATCAGAGGGGCGCTTGGGTGGCTCAGTCGTTAAGCGTCTGCCTTCAGCTCAGGTCATGATCCCAGGGTCCTGGGATCGAGCCCCACATCAGTCTCCCTGCTCCGCGGGAAGCCTGCTTCTCCCTCTTCCACTCCCCCTGCTTGTGTTCCCTCTCTCGCTGTGTCTCTGTCAAATAAATAAATAAAATCTTTAAAAATAAATAAATAAATAAACAAAAATGCGATCATAGGGTCAGCAGCTGATGGAGCCTAATGCTGTGACTATCCACGCAGGTGGCTTTGAAAGACATCAACCCTTCTGATGGCTGGATCACAACCAACCAGTTAGTAGCAGCTTGGTTGCTCGGCTGAATTCAGCTGGTTTGTTTCGAAAATAACCCACACTCTGCCTAGCATCGTTACTTTTGAACCAGTTTGCTGGGTGCAATCTGCACCATCTGCCTGAGCTCAAATCGTGGGGTGGATGACAACCACAGGTTCGAGCCAAGCTAAAGAAGTTGGTTGAAGGAGAGAGTTCATGGAAGGTCCAGCAGCCAGGAGAGGATCAAACAAGGACTGCTGGCCGACAGCTAACTCCAATTTAAGAGGGATACCGAATCGAGACAGTGGAACTGCCAGAGAGAAACCCTGGTGGTTCTAGAAAATTCTATCTTACAATGTGCCATAGGAGCATAGTTTTTCCCGGGCCCCAGTACCCAGGATGCAACCCCAGAAAATGGGAAGGAGGAACCAGCAAGGCCGTCTGATCTCTCCGTGTGGGGATCTGGCGAGGCGGGATTATTATTCAGGGACATGTCAGCGCTCTCCTCCACAAGGAATGCGATTTCTATTTTCATAATCTGGAAGTTTTCAGGAAAAGCGCTCTTGATGGACTGTTTGCCTGACCTTTTGTGAGGTCCAGGAGAAGGGCGGAGAAATCCACTGAGAGCTGGCTGCTTATTCTAAACAGCTGGGGTGGAACTGCAATGACAGGAATGGAGACGTCCATTTCTGGCACCTCGCAAGAGTAACTCAGCTCCAGGGAAAGGCAGGAGCATGGACTCTCTTCTAATTAGTCAGAGAAGCTTTGGATGAGAACCCCAGGAGTCCCTTATCCCCAAATATCACTTGTCACATGAGCCCACGAGCCCACGAATGCACCCTGGATGAGATGGATGGGTGGTGCCCAGCTCTCACTCTCCCATGGGGTTCCCTTGACAGGCTGCTCTGGTGATTTAGGGAACCATCGGTGGCCCTGGTCTGATTCATCCCTTGGTGATTCATCTTTCCCAACAAGCTATGGCTCCCGTTTTGTAACGCCCTTCCATTCCTCTCCTTTGAAGAGAGACAAATAGGTGATGAAAGCCAGGCTTGAGAACAGAATTCCAGCTTTTTGCTGCCAGAACTAACCCGCAGTAAGAAGGAGAAATGAACAGACTATCATATCGATTTCAGGGAAGACGATGGATAGTGACAAAACAATGCCCTTTTGCAGCAGACATGATGCTTTTATTATTTTGCATATTGGTAGAAGTACCATGAACACCCATGGCAACATATGACCAAGTAAGTAGATTTTTCTACCTGAACCTTATGATTATTTAAAGGGAAACACATTTGTTTTTTTAAAGGAAAATTATGTTTTGACTCTTAAGTATATAGACCTATTAATACATTGAATGTTGCATTTCTGTCCATTAATACATTGAATGTTGCATTTCTGTCCTAAAAGATTTTACTTCCATTTTGAATTCTGTTACATATTGTCTGTTTTGGCTATTGTATATCCTTATGCCTCTTAGTTTTACAATATTTTAAGCAATATTTATTGTGTTTTTACAGCAGAAGCAATGCATGCCTTATAGTGAGCTTAGAAAAAGAAAATTTCCGGCTAATATAAAGAAAAAAACCCATTAAACTACTACTCAGAGATAATCAGGGTTCATAACTTGTTGAATTTTATGTATTTATTATAATGTACATATTATACAAAAAGTATGTAAACTAGGATCATCTAATATAAGGATAACACAGTAACATTTTGCTTTTGTCTATGAAGGGCCTTCATCCTAGCCACCTCTAATCAGCCTGTAATGCCCATCTATCCAGAGCGGGTTTCTTAGAGAAAGAAAGCACAAAGGGAAACTAAAGCAAAACCAAGCTTCTGGAATTTAAAACTAGGACTTTGCAGCAGACAATATCTCACAATCCCAGGCATTTTCTTAAAAAAGTTTTGTCTAAATCTTGTAATCTCCCCTACCCCCACATATCCCAAACCAACAGTTTTAATCATCCAGATTAGAGATCTTTTTTTTAAAAGATTTTATTTATTTATTTGAGAGAGAGAGAGAGCACGTGAACTAGCGGGAGGGGCAGAGGGAGAGGGAGAGGCAAGCTTCCTGCTGAGCAGCGAGCCTGACACAGGGCTCCATCCCAGGACCCTGAGATCATGACCTGAGCTGAAGGCAGACTCCCAACCGACTGAGCCACCCAGGTGCCTGCAGATTAGAGATCTTCATTTAAGAGAGGTCCAGAGAGAAAGAAGAAGGAGAAAATCCTGCCCTCCCGTGGAGATGTGCTAATTCCCCCCCCTTCAGCCTGAGAAGGGCAGGTACATGGAAGGACTAAGGTAACATGAAGAGCAAATGAGATTGTCTTTGTCTATTCAAGCTGCTATAACAAAAATACCATAGCCTGAGTGAAGGGACAAGGAATCTCTGGGGTCTCTTTTATCAGGGCACTAATCTCATTCAGGAGGGCTCCATCCTCGTGACCTAATCACCTCCCAAAGGCCCCACCTCCAGATACCATCACATTGGGGGTTAGTTTAAACATACGGATTACAAACATTCAGTCTGTAGCAGAGGCCCTGTGCCGCATTCCTCATCAAGGCCTCTGAAAAACGCTTCCTCCAAGGCTTTCCCTGTATCACGGTGGGGCACAGCCTCACTTATTTAGCTGCAGACCATTAATCACGTAGGGAGACACCCTGGCTCTCCTGGGCTGCCTAGGGATTTGGCAGAGCAAGGTGAGCTGGATGGAGGATGGGGGCATAAGCCCAGAGATCATTTTTTATACAAAGGATATCAGAGCACTGACTTTTTGAGCTCACAATATTGATTCACTCCAAATCAATTAGACAACGTCTTTGAAAAAAAAAAAAAAGATTTTCCAGGGGTGCCTGGGTGGCTCAGTCAGTAAAGCATCTGCTTTCAGCTCAGGTCATGATCCCAGGGTCCTGGAATCCAGCCCAGAGTCAGGCTCCCGGCTCAGCGGGAGTCTGCTTCTCCCTCCCTCTTCCCCTCCCCCGACTTGTGCTCTGTCTCTCACTCTCTCTCTCTAATAAATAAATAAAATCTTAAAAAATATATTTTTCCCCCCAAAGGGCAAATAGTTGGTAAATTTCCTAGATCCTTACATTTCCTAGACTATTTGGTTTCTACCTTCAACTGTGAATTAAAATTAAGCCAAGTTTAAAAATCCATGGATCTAAACATTTCTCCTGTAAAACCTGGTTTATTCCAACACCTTTTTATTATTATTCCAACACTTTTGGCATTTCGTATTAATGGGTAAAAGTCTGAAGCTGACTCATTTTTTGTTATCTTGAGGGAAAATTTATTTCTTTTCTGCCTGGATATTTGTATTATTTTGTATGGCTTATTTTAATTCTTAGAATTTAAAAAAAAAATTTTTTTTTCAGGCTATGAATGTGTGTGTATTGCCTGTATACAAGAAGCCATTTCAATCTTTAAATTCAATTTTTTTTCAAATTCATATAGATTCCTTAAATGTACTTTCAATTTTTACATATTGTTCCATTTGTTCAATTTCTTTCCTCTTTAAAACCGACATTTTATCTTTGTTTTATGTCCTCTATATCTGTCTAATTCTTCTTGCTTTAATCTATGACTTCTTTTCCCCTGAATTCTGAGAGAGCTTTGCAAGTTTGCCTTCCACATTATTGAGAATTTTTATCTTGGAAATACATATCAAATTTGACTTCTTCCTTTAACTCTTCTTTCCCCTTTTCTGTGTGTGTGTCAGCTGGTTAAATCTGAATCTATCCCATGAGCCCCTTTACCTCTGCTATTTCCTTCTTATGGTTTTGCTTCTTCCCTCATTAAGACCATGTCTTCCCGCAACGATTGTGGTCACCAAATAGTTTTCTAAAAGCTTCTTTTTGTCCTTGCAGTAAATATTTCCAGAACTGTATTTGCCCATTGAGTACACTGGGAGATGCTCCCTTTCCCTTATTCTGCAGCATGTTTTCCAACTAGGCGGTGTTAATTTGTTGTAAAAGTCTCATCTTGAAAATAGAAGAGTATAATTGGCATTTCTCAATAGATTTAGTGTGAATTTCTTTGGGTCCTGCTCACAAGACCTGAAGTGCCAGGGGGGGTCCCCTTCTTTGATCTTACTCTGGAGGGAACATTGGTTAGAATAGCTCTCAACCTTTTTTAGGATCTGATATGCATTTATCTGGCCCTAACTTTTGTTTTCTCCCACCACCACAGCTCAGCCCTGTACTACTAAGAAATAATGAAATACGCATTTATTGATTAGAAGGTGGATGCATTAAAAATCAGACCCCAAAGTTTATAATGGCTCAAACACAGTAGATACACATTTCTAACTTATTTAAGAATTCAAGTGTTCCTGCACAACAGGCAGCTCTCCTCCGTATAGTGACTCCAGGATTCAGGCTCCTTGCATTTCTATTCAGAAGACAGAAGAGAAAGAGAACAAGGAGGAGGCACAGTCTCTCTAAAAAGTCTTGGCCTGGAGCGAGCACAATTCACATCCACTCACATTTCATTGGAAATAACTCATTCTTGACCACATCTAACTGCAAGGGAAGCTGGAAATTCTTGTGTGTTCGAGCAAAAGGGAACACCTGTTTTGGTGAACAAGTCTGCCACCATGTTGGAAACTAGGACCACCAATACAATACACACTATCATATAGAATGTTTCTGCTTCCCTCCTTAGCAACATTGCTTTTCTTGGTTGCAAAAGATACAACTCTCAGTACACAACTACTATGACTTCTCTGTCTCCTTACTTCCTGGCTATTTTGAGTAAGATACTCCATCCATCCCAGGCTGAGCCCCTGGAATGCAAACTCTCTGAAATCATGCTAGAAATTAATCAGAGAAAATGAACAGGAGAAGAGGAAGTGTCCAACACAAACTAATCCCTTTTCTTTAATTACTTGGGAACACAATTAGATTTTTCTCTGGCAACAGAGGCAAAACAAATCAATCTCACTGAGTGAATGTACCTCTAGCTCAATAGTTCTCAAAGTGTGGTCCTTGAGCCAGCAGCATCAGCATCATCTGGGTACTCATTAGAAATGCAAATCTTCAGGCTCCACTTCAGACCTAAGGAATCAGAAATTCTGGGAATGAGACCTGGTAATCTGTGTTTTTAACCAGCCCTGCAGGTGATTCTGATACCACTACTCTGACTAATGCTTGGCTGTGACCTGGGTCATAGGAAAGTACCCTCTGTCAACTGGTCGCACATCCTCCGAGTTGCAAGCAAAACACTTAAGAAGGAATATCCGGAATTCTAATCTTGCAAAACTGCAAGTATAGAGCAATGATAGTAAAACTCACTGCTCTAATTGGACTGATGAGGAAAACCTAAAATTTAAGCCTTTGTTAAATAGGAAGCTTCCACCACTCACAATTGCCTGTTTGTTTTCCTTGGCACTGATTATCTAATTCTTTGTGCCAGATCAAAATCACCATCGGTGAGGAACACAGAGTCAAAATTCATCTGATGGGAAGGGATCTCCGAGATCATCAAGTCCATCCACCCATTTTATAAACTAGAAAAGTGAGGTCCAGGAAGAATAAATGGGTCTTCCAAGGCCCTGCCTCTGGTTGGAGGGAGAGCCAAAACTAGAACACAAGATCCCTAATTCCTGATCCAGCTCTCTTTCTGCTAACATCATCTCATGAGATCATGTTTGTAAAGCCCTCTGAAACACATAAAGTGTAAAAAGTGGTGGTGTTATATTAATATTGAATTGGGTCCAGATAATTTGAATTCCAAATCTTAAAGAGCCAAAGTTAAATGTGTGTGCAAATTTGTTCTGTAAGCCTTGTCCAAATGCAAATAAAAAATGAATGAACAGTATTGCCTTAGAATTATAGAACACTTTGGGACATTGATATTGATATTAAGAAATGTAATGAAAAAGCATCAGACAGCAGCCTCTGATAACTCCTTTTCAGAGGTTCCTCTAAAATGTCTGTGGTGCTGTAAAAACGTGAGAGAAATGTCCACTAAATGTCAGGTCAGTATTTCTGAATAGAGGAAGACAGTCTGCAGATTCCTATACCTTATTTCACAAAGAGAGATACCCACACATCACAGAAGGTGGGAAGCCACTTGACCCCTCCTTCACTGTCTGTATCAGGAGACTATAGCAAAAGCAACAAGAAAAGTGGACAGCACAAATAGTATTGTAGACGACAGTAGACAGGACACTTTCTCCATTTCCCCCTGCCCTGACCAGACCTCCTCGTTCAACAACCCTTCTGGAGACTGCAACTCCCATGATCCTACAAGGCTGACCGAGTCCGACTTTCCCCTTCTCAATGCAACAAGACCCACACGCTGCTCCAGACCTAGAACATTTCAGAGATTGAAAATGAGTGAGATGGTGATGGGGCTGTATCCCAGGTCACTGACCAATGGAGTTGAGTGCCCTTGGCTTGGTTCCATTGGTGGTCTGCTGCCTGGTGCCTGGCTGGCTCAGACAGGATTAGAGTGGACATGGCAGCCCCAGACACCTGGGGCGTCCTCTTCCCAGGAAGAATTTTCCTCCCAGTTTATTGTTTAGGTTGTTAGAGGAAATAGACTTATTTCTGCCTTGACTTTATCACTGGCTTAGCTGGGTCTTTGAATTGAGAATCTTTTTATTTTTTTCAACAGCTTTATTAATTATGTAGCTCACCTGTTTAAGGTGCATAATTCAGTGGTTTTCTCTGTAGTCGCAGATCTGTAAAACCATCACCCTAATCATTTTTAGAACATTTTTCACCACCTTGAAAATAAATCCTGTACTCTTTAGCTATCACATCCGGGACAACAATTAATCTATGTCTCTGTGGGTTTCCCTGCTCTGGAAATGTCATAGGAATGGAATCATAGAGTTTGTGGTCATTTGTAATTGGCTTCTTTCACTTAGCATCATGTTTCTGAGGCTCATCCATGATGCTGAAGAATATATCAGGGCTTCGTTCCTTTTTATGGCTGAATATTATTCCATTGTATGGATATACCACTTCCATTTATCTTTTCATCACTTGATAGACATTAGGGTGTTTCTACCTGTCAGTTATTATGAATAATTGAACTGGGAATATTAGAATTGTTATCTAGTCTGAGGGAAAAGAAATTTTGAGTAAAAGAATTCCCTTAATAACTGGCAACTTTTACATTGTTTAAGCCTACTAATTCAATGAATATTGAGCATCTGAAAGATGCAAACCAAGGTAGGAGCTACTTTAAGGTTATAGTTCTGAAGAATATTTGTAATGTAGCAGTGAGAAATTACCCAGGTAACCCTTATGATTGTGCTATGACCCTGGTATTGCTAGTCCTTTTTTTACAGAACATAAGCTCTGAAGATTCAGGTTCACCCATCTAGTGAGTAGAAGACAGGTCAGAGAACTTATAATTCAGTCTCTTGTTAAGATAGATTTTCATATAATTTTTATAGGGAAGAAATCCTTTTAGGAACATTTTCCTACAGTAGTTGAGACTTTGGCATTTCCTCATTCTCAATCAGAAAAAATCACATCTCTCCTAAATTCCAATAGCTCTTTTTATACTTTTTAAAATGTAATCACCAAGACAGCATGGTACTGGCACAAAAACAGACATACAGACCAATGGAACAGAATAGAGAGTCCAGGTATGGACCCTCAACTCTGTGGTCAAATAATCTTCGACAAAGCAGGAAAAAATATGCAATGGAAAAAAAGACAGTCTCTTCAATAAATGGTGCTGGGAAAATTGGACAGCTATATACAGAAGAATGAAACTTGACCATTCTCTAACACCATACACAAAGATAAACTCAAAGTGGATGAAAGACCTCAATGTGAGACAGGAATCCATCAAAATCCTAGAGGAGAACATAGGCAGTAACCTCTTTGACATCGGCCACAGCAACTTCTTTCAAGATACATCTCCAAAGGCTAGTGAAACAAAAGCAAACATGAACTTTTGGGACTTCATCAAGATAAAAAGCTTCTGCACAGCAAAGGAAACAGTCAACAAAACCAAGAGGCAACTCACAGAATGGGAGAAGATATTTGCAAATGACACTATAGACAAAGTGCTGATTTCCAAGATCTATAAAGAACTTCTCAAACTCAACACCCAAAAAACAAATAATCAAGTCAAAAAATGGGCAGAAGACATGAAAAGACACTTCTCCAAAGAAGACATACAAATGGCTAACAGACACATGAAAAAATGTTCATCAGCATTAGCCATCAGGGAAATTCAAATAATAACCACATTGAAATACCACCTTACACCAGTTAGAATGGCAAAAATTGACAAGGCAAGAAACAACAAATGTTGGAGAGGTTGTGGAGAAAGGGGAACCCTCTTATACTGTTGGTGGGAATGCAAGTTGGTACAGCCACTTTGGAAAACAGTGTGAAGGTGCCTCAAAAAATTAAAAATAGAGCTATCCTATGACCCAGCAATTGCACTACTGGGTATTTACCCCAAAGACACAGATGTAGTGAAAAGAAGGCCATATGCACCCCAATATTCATAGCAGCAATGTCCACAATAGGCAAACTGTGGGAAGAGTCAAGATGCCCTTCAACAGATGAATGGATAAAGAAGATGTGGTCCATATATACAAAGGAATATTACTCAGCCATGAGAAAGGATGAATACCCAACTTTTACATCAACATGGATGGGACTGGAGGAGATTATGCTAAGTGAAATAAGTCAAGCAGAGAAAGTCAATTATCATATGGTTTCACTTATTTGTGGAACATAAGGAATAACATGGAGGACATTAGGAGAAGGAAGGGAAAAATGAAGGGGGGGGGGAATTGGAGGGGGAGATGAACCATGAGAGACTATGGGAGACTCTAAGAAACAAACTGAGGGTTTTAGAGGGGAGGGGGGTCAGGGGATGGGTTAGCCTGGTGATGAGTATTAAGGAAGGCATGTACTACATGGAATACTGAGTGTTATATGAAAATAATGAATCATGGATCACTACATCAAAAACTAATGATGTATTGTATGGTGACTAACATAACATAATAAAATAAAATAAAATAAAATAAAATAAAATAAAAATATCACCTTTTGCCTTTTATTTCTTAAAGATCTTTATTTATTTATTTGAGATAGAGAGAGAGCAAGCATGAGTGGGAGGGGGCAGAAGGAGAGGGAGAGGGAGAAGCAGGCTCCCCGCTGAGCAGGGAGCCCAACGTGGGGCTCGATCCCAGGACCCTGGGATCATGACCTGAGCCGAAGGCAGAAGCTTAACTGACTGAGCCACTGAGGCACCCCACCTTTTGCCTTTTATCATCATATTTATGTTATCCCCTCTGCTAGCTGTTCATAGCAGAAAGACTAAACCCTAAGTCCCCTGAAATCTGCTGGTCATAAAGGTTCTGGGGTATTTTCTTCAGCAATATGGAATGATTCTACCATTAAAACCATATTTCTGGTTTTCTTATCAGTGGCTCCCTTTCCAGGCAGCTGGGCAAATCCAGTAGAAATGCTGGCCACATGGGCTCACCCTGGATGCTTTGGGAACAGCTGGAAGCCAGGGGCCCATGCAAGCGAACACCATGGAGGGTCATGTGTTTGCTAAAGGGGAACCATCATGAGAAAGGTAGCTGCCAGAGACAGGAAATGAGTAAGGAGTCAGGAGCCAAGGACATCAGGCAGAGATTGGAACAGGAGAGAATGTGGGATGAGTCCAGTGGGTTCATGACAAGGCCTATGGATGCATCGAGGTACCTGAAGGCTTATTTATAGCATGTCCTTACTTCCTGGTAAAAGGCAGAGTTGTCCAGATGAAGAAAACAGGGCACAATTGAATGTCCTGGACTATTACTGAGTCTAGTTTTTTTAGTTCATTTTCTAAGGGTATCATTATTACCATCTTCAGCGCAGAATTGCTACCTTGTAGGCTGCAAAGAAATGGAAACAAGCTAACTGTCCATCAGTTGGGACAAGTTAACTACAAGCCCATACAGTGGGCTACTGTTGGTTCTTCAAATGGTGGTGGAAACCTATACATTTTTCCAAGAAGATATTCATGATACAGTGTTGATTTTTTTAAAAGGTTGTTAAAAAAAAAAAAAAGGTTATAAGAAAAAGAAAAGCTCATAGATACAGAGAACAGATTGGTAGTTTGCTGGGGCGGGTGGGGGGGTGGGGGGAGGTGTGGAAGAAATTAGTGAATTATTTTGTTTTGTTTAAATAAATTGAAGAATTTATATATTTTTAAAAAATTACAAGATGCCATAAATATTATGCCATTCATGTAAAATTGTGTGTGTGTGGATATATGCTTGTGTGTGTGTTTATGCATATGTATATGTGTATAATTTTATGTCTCTAAGTGTAAAGGTAGTATTGAGACCTCTTGAGATTTAAAATTATATTTATCAAAACTAAAATTGCTTTCAGGATCAGTAGATTTTTCAGTGATTTTTTTAAACTTTTATTTTAGCTCTTTTCTATATTATTTTACCACTACTCTTATCCTTAAGACTTACTAAATGCCCAAAATTCATCAAATAATCTGCTTTAAGATAATATTATTTATTGGGCACCCACCAGCTGCTGGTTACATGATTTGTCTCATTGGAATTTTGCAGCAATTTTTTAAAGTATAATATTTTTATCTCCATTTTTTAAGTGAGGCAATGAAAACCTCGAAATGTTAAGAAATTGGCCCAAGGCCACATAGCAAGCAAATGGCAGAGGTGGGACAGTAGCTTAGGTCTAGCATGTTCTCCATCACTGTACTGAGCTGCTATGAAAAAGGCAAACAACTCGGGCCTTATCCAGTGAGAACTGTGACGACATCAGAGAGCATAATGTCCCTATGTGATTTATTCTCTGAAGCCATAATGAGCAAATCATCATGAACTTGGATCAGCCTTGACAAGAGATGTTCAGAACTCACAGGCCTATTCAAAATTGAATCGCTCAATCCTCTTTATATACCGATATCAGGTACTGAAGTGTAAACATAGCTGTGAATTCTTTGATATTCTTTCCATAGAGAAGCATTATCGGTGCTTCCTTCCCCTGAATCTGGGCTGGTCTTAGTGATGGAAATAATAGAAAACATTGGGGGAAAAAAAAACACTGCCCCTGTATCACTTTTAAGGCTTCTACTTTGCTCACTGGGATGCTATGCCTACTTTTGAGTCCTGAACCACCTCAGGCCACCCTGACTGAGGAAGCCCAGGATACAAGAAAGTGGTCCAGAGCAAAGTCCCTGCAGACAACCCAGCCACCAGCCAGCATCACCCACCAGACACCTGCTGAAGATGCCCTTATACAATGCTAGCCTCCAGATGACAAATCACCCCCAGCCATTGAGTCTTCCCAGCTGAAACTGAGACACCATGGATCAGAGACAAACCATTCCTCTCTAATTCCTGACCCACAGATTCCATAACCATAATACAATGGTTGTGTCATGCCACCAAGTTTTGGAGTGGTCCACTACTCGGCAGCAGTAACCAGCACGGACCCCAGCTCCCATGCCTGCTCATTCCTTCAATAGCTGTCCATTTTACTGAATTCTTACCAATTGGATTTAAGGCTTGGAGGTTATTTGGACAGGAGTTATTGGCTCTGATCTCTTTTTCCATAAAACTAGGACAATCTGCAAGCTCCCTGAAGGCAGGAATGAGTTTGTCATTTTGACAGTTGTGTTTCAACAACAGCCCCGTGCCTGGAGCATACGAACAGGCTGCTCTGGTTATCTATCACGTTTGTAAAGCCACTCCAAAACTTAGTGGCTTAACACGAAGGCCAGCAAATTATGGTCTATAGGCAAATCCAGTCTGCCAGCTCTTTTTCTAAATAAAGTTTTATGGGAGCACGGCCATGCCTGTTTATTTACATATTGTCTACAGATGCTTTGGCAGCAGTGACAAAATTGACTGGTTGCAACAGAGACTATGAAGCCCTCCTTCTAAACCTAAACTACTTACCATCTGATCCTTTACAAAAAGTTTGCCAGCCCCTGGCTTAATGCAATGATGATTTATTATTTCTCCCAATTCTGTGGTTGGCTGGGCTCCGCTGAGCAGGTTTGTTCCCTCTGAATGGTCACTGATGAGGCTTCTTCCCTCCCTCCCCCCCCACCTCCACCGAGATCTGGGCCAGTGCTAAAACATTCCGGGTGGTCCATTCACACATCTGGGGCATCTTGATTTTCCTCCATACAACCTCTCTCTGGCTTCCCGACATCCATTAGTCTGTCCCAAGCTTCTTTATTGAAACTTCCAAGAGAGAGCAAGAGCAGAAGCTACCAAGCTTCTCAAGATCTAGGTCCAGAACCTACCCAGCATCACTTCTATTGCTTTCTGTTGGTCAGAACAGGTCACAAGTCAGTTGAGATGGAAGGAGAGCGACTCTCCACTCCTGGTTGGAAGGAGCACCATGGAAGTGGAGAGAGAGCAGAAACTGTGGGCAGCCATCTTTGGATCTGCCCCATAAAGCATGCAGTAAATATTGGCTGAATGAATGCAAGAGAGCTCACAAAGGCACAAAAGTAGAAAGAAAAGTGAGCAAGTAAAATGCAAGGCCTTGAAGGATATGTCCTAGCTTATCCATATAGGGAGGCCAGGTCTCCACACACTGTCAGCATGGAGACAGGGCCAGTGGAGCTGAAAAATGCACAGGTTCCAGGTAAGCACAAGAAGAAAGTGAGAGAAATCAGGAACATAGTCAATGACATCATTTGGGGATGGGAGGCTGCAAAGGGGAGGTGGAGGGGAGATCAGATACTGGGTCTACACATCAGGAGACACCAAAGATCCTCAGAACAAGTACAAGAATCAGACTTCATGGGTCAATGTCAGACAAGTGCTAGAAGTAACTGATGGGGAGGCAAAGGAATGGACTTCTGTGAGTTTCCGCAACACATTGATGAATGTATGGGGTGGCCTTCTTTCATACTAGTGGTGTGTCAGACCAGATGGCTGACCTCGTGGATGCGATTCCTCAGGCTTATGAGTTGTGTCACAACAGCATCTGGCGAAAAAAAATGACCCAAACCCAGATAATAGGCTTGAAAGAATTTGTCACACCCCGGGAAAAGAACATAGCGTCTTCAACAACAACCAAAAAGTGTTACCTTCCAATGGTATACCTAGGTTGCAACTAAGAGGGCCAACAACTCAGCTGGCAAAATGATTGGAAGAAGATGATCCATGTTCCTTATCGCACTTTATTCTGTGAAGAGCTTAAAATGTTCCCCATTTTACAAAGGAGGACACGGAGGCTTACTGCATGTAGTTAACATAAAGAAGAGACAGGATTTGGACCTGATTCTGCCTGACTCTAAAACAGTCATGTTGCTTCCCCGTGGAATACAGGAATTGCCATATAAGGAAAAAATAAAAATATGAGGTTTTGTCTGCCTAGAAAAGTGTGTCTCAAAAGATGTTCTGTGAAATACTAGTACTTTGAGATGACCCCCTCCCAAAAAAATAAGGATCCTGGTTGGGGGAAAGATGGCGGAGGAGTAGGGGACCCTATTTCAACTGGTCCCCAGAATTGAGCTGGATATCTACCAGACCACTGTGAGCACCCACGAAACCAGCCTGAGATGTAAGAAGATCTGGATCTCTACAAACAGAATATCGCAGGTGGTGGTTTTGAGGTACGAAGAGGAGACCCGTGATTCTGCGGGCAGATATCGGAGGATAAACAGCAGCGGGAGGGTGCGTGGCCGTGGGGATCCTACACCGCCGGTGAGTGACAGCCTTGCGCGCTGCAGACAGGGCACAGACTCGCAGACTGGTAGCGTCGGGAAAGGACTTTAGGGCAGCCCCCCGGGGTGGAGAACCAGACCGGCGGGGTCGCGCGCACGCGAACAGCAGCCCCCCAGACAGAAACCGGAGCGACGGTCGCGCGCACTTGAACTGCAGCCTCCGAGAGGGAAACCCAGTGCGCCAGGGTCGCGCCGGTGAACTGCAGTCCCCGGGGTGGAAACCCCAATTGGCAGAGTCGTGCATGCGCAAACTGGGAGCGGCTGGCGGTTTTAGAAGCACAAAGGGCAGAGACGTGCCCCGACCTGGAGGCAGGACTGGGGGCGCTGCGGAGGGGCGCACAACCCAGGAGGCTGCAGTTTATAGCAGCACGGACAGAAACGGAGACCGTATGGCCTGGAGAGCTCACTGAAGAACAGACTGAGGTCTCTCTGCTCTGAGGCAGAGGGTTGGAAACCGTCTCTTCTGCTCTGACTCACGGAAGAGACGCGGAAAGCCGCCAGGGAAAGCCGCCAGAGAACAAAAGCCCCAAAAACTGATTCCCACTGAGCCCATCCCCTGCCACAGGGGCACAGGGCAACTCCGCCCAAACACGGTTGCCTGAGTAACAGTGTGGCAGGCCCCTCCCGCAAAAGACAGGCTGGGAAAACAAGAGGCCAGCAACCCTAAGGTCCCAAGAAAACAGGTGCATCTTGCTTGGGTTCTGGTCAATAATTTGGACTCTATACATTCCCTCAAACACCCATCAACAGAATGACTAGGAGGAGGAGCCCCCAAAACAGAAAAGACTCAGAGATTATGATTTATGCTGCAGATTTACAAATGGATGCAGATATAACCAAGATGTCAGAGATGGAATTCAGGCTAGCAATTGTGAAGACGATGGCTAGAATGGAGAAATCAACGAATGGCAACATAGAGTCTCTAAGGGCAGAGATGAAAGCTGAATTGGCAGAATTTAAAAATGCTGTCAATGAGATCCAATCCAATCTAGATAATCTAACAGCTAGGGTAACTGAGACAGAAGAGAGAATAAGCGATCTGGAAGACAGTATAATAGATAAAAAGGGAAAAGAGGAGGCCAGGGAAAAACAACTCAGAATCCATGAAAATAGAATCAGAGAAATAAGTGACACCATGAGGCGTTCCAATGTCAGAATAATTGGAATCCCGGAGGGAGTGGAGAGAGAGAGAGGGCTAGAAGATGTATTTGAGCAAATCGTAGCTGAGAACTTCCCTAATCTGGGGAATGAAACAAACATTTGAGTCCTAGAGGCAGAGAGGACCCCTCCTAAGGTCAAGGAAAACAGGCCAACACCCCGGCATGTAATAGTAAAACTTGCAAATCTTAGAACCAAGGAAACCATCCTAAGGGCAGTTAGGGGGAAGAGATTCCTTACGTACAGAGGGAGGAACATCAGAATAATGTCAGACCTATCCAGAGAGACCTGGCAAGCCAGAAAGGCCTGGCAAGACATATTCAGGGTACTAAATGAGAAGAACATGCAGCCAGGAATACTTTATCCGGCAAGGCTTTCATTTAGAATGGATGGAGACATGCAGAGCTTCCACGACCGGCAGAAACTGAAAGAATATGTGGCCACTAAGCCGGCCCTGCAAGAAATATTAAGGGGGGTTCTATAAAAGGAGAAAGACCCCAAGAGTGATCTACAACAGAAATTTACAGGGACAATCTATAAAAACAACGTCTTCACAGGCAACATGATGACAATTAATTCATATCTTTCAATAATCACTCTCAATGTGAATGGCCTAAACGCTCCCATAAGACGGCACAAGGTTGCAGATTGGATAAAAAGACAGGACCCATCCATATGCTGTCCACAAGAGACTCATTTTGAACCTAAAGATACATCCAGACTGAAAGTGAAGGGATGGAGATCTATCTTCCATGCCAGCGGACCTCAAAAGAAAGCTGGGGTAGCAATTCTTATATCAGACAAATTAGATTTTAAACTAAAGTCTGTAATAAGAGACACAGAAGGACACCATATCATTCTTAAAGGGTCTATCCAACAACAAGATCTAACAATTGTAAATATCTATGCCCCCAACATGGGAGCAGCCATCTACATAAGCCAACTGTTAACCAAAATAAAGAGTCATATTGATAACAAGACGTTAATTGTAGGAGACCTCAATACTCCACTCTCAGCAATGGACAGATCATCTAAGCAGAAAATCAACAAGGAAACAAGAGCGTTGAATGATACATTGGACCAGATGGACCTCATAGATATTTACAGAACATTCCACCCTAAAACAACAGAAGACTCATTCTTCTCGAGCGCACATGGAACTTTCTCCAGAATAGACCATATACTGGGTCACAGATCAGGTCTCAACCGATACCAAAAGATTGAGATTATTCCCTGCATATTCTCAGACCACAATGCTCTAAAACTGGAACTCAATCACAAGAAAAAATTTGGCAGAAATTCAAACACTTGGAAGCTAAAGACCACTCTGCTCAAGAATGTTTGGGTCAACCAAGAAATCAAAGAAGAACTTAAACAATTCATGGAAATCAATGAGAACGAAAACACATCGGTCCAAAACCTATGGGATACTGCAAAGGCGGTCCTAAGGGGGAAATACATAGCCATCCAAGCCTCAATCAAAAAAATAGAAAAATCCCGAATTCACCAACTAACTCTACACCTTAAAGAACTAGAGAAAAAGCAACAAACGACGCCTAAGCCACGCAGTAGAAGAGAAATAATTAAAATTAGAGCAGAAATCAATGAATTAGAAACCAGAAACACAGTAGATCAGATCAATGAAACTAGAAGTTGGTTCTTTGAAAGAATTAATAAGACTGATAAACCACTGGCCAGACTTATCCAAAAGAAGAGAGGAAGGACCCAAATTAATAAAATTATGGATGAAAGGGGAGAGATCACGACCAACACCAAGGAAATAGAAACAATTATTAGAAATTATTATCAACAACTATATGCCAATAAACCGAGCAATCTGGATGAAATGGAGGCCTTCCTGGAAACCTATAAGCTGCCAACACTGAAACAGGAAGAAATTGACAACCTGAATAGGCCAATAACCAGTAACGAGATTGAAGCAGTGATCAAAAACCTCCCAAAAAACAAGAGTCCAGGGCCTGATGGATTCCCTGGGGAATTCTACCAAACATTCAAAGAAGAAAGAATACCTATTCTACTGAAGCTGTTTCAAAAAATAGAAACAGAAAGAAAACTTCCAAACTCATTCTATGAGGCAAGCATTACCTTTGCCTGCCAAACCAGGCAAAGACCCCATCAAAAAGGAGAATTTCAGACCGATATCCCTGATGAATATAGATTCCAAAATCCTCAACAAAATCCTAGCTAATAGGATCCAACAATACATTAAAAGGATCAGCCACCACAACCAAGTGGGATTTATCCCCGGGATGCAAGGGTGGTTCAACATTCGCAAATCAATCAATGTGATAGAACACATTAATAAGAGGAGGGAGAAGAACCATATGGTCCTCTCAATTGATGCAGAAAAAGCATTTGACAAAATACAACATCCTTTCCTGATTAAAACTCTCCAGAGTATAGGGATAGAGGGAACATTCCTCAAGCTCATAAAATCCATCTATGAAAACCCACAGCGAATATCATCCTCAATGGGGAAAGGCTCTCAGCCTTTCCCTTAAGATCAGGAACACGTCAAGGGTGCCCACTCTCACCACTGTTGTTCAACATAGTACCAGAAGTCCTAGCAACAGCAATCAGACAACAAAAAGAAATAAAAGGTATTCAAATTGGCAAAGAAGAAGTCAAACTCTCTCTTGTCGCAGACGACATGATACTTTATGTGGAAAACCCAAAAGACTCCACCCCCAAATTACTAGAACTCATCCAGCAATTCAGTAATGTGGCAGGATACAAAATCAATGCACAGAAATCAGTTGCTTTCTTATACACTAACAACGCAACTGTAGAAAGAGAAATTAAAGAAACGATTCCATTTACAATAGCACCGAAAACCATAAGATACCTCAGAATAAACCTAACGAAAGAGGTAAAGGATCTATACTCTAGGAACTACAAAACACTCATGAAAGAAATTGAAGAAGACACAAAAAAGATGGAAAAATATCCCATGCTCATGGATCGGAAGAATAAACATTGTTAAAATGTCTATGCTACCCAGAGCAATCTATACCTTCAATGCCATCCCGATCAAAATTCCAATGACATTTTTCAAAGTGCTGGAACAAACAATCCTAAAATTTGTATGGAATCAGAAAAGACCCCGAATCGCCAAGGAGATGTTGAAAAAGAAAAACAAAGCTGAGGGCATCACATTGCCCGATTTCAAGCTATATTACAAAGCAGTGATCGCCAAGACAGCATGGTACTGGTACAAAAACAGACATACAGACCAATGGAACAGAATAGAGAACCCAGATATGGACCCTCAACTCTATGGTCAAATAATCTTCGACAAAGCAGGAAAAAACATGCAATGGAAAAAAGACAGTCTCTTCAATAAATGGTGCTGGGAAAAT
This sequence comes from Neomonachus schauinslandi, assembly GCF_002201575.2. Classification (NCBI taxonomy): domain Eukaryota; kingdom Metazoa; phylum Chordata; class Mammalia; order Carnivora; family Phocidae; genus Neomonachus; species Neomonachus schauinslandi. Next base: position 164,661,562 of record NC_058407.1, on the reverse strand, counting down.
TGGACAGCCACATGCAGAAGAATGAAACTCGACCATTCTCTAACACCATTCACAAAGATAAACTCAAAGTGGATGAAAGACCTCAATGTGAGACAGGAATCCATCAAAATCCTAGAGGAGAACATAGGCAGTAACCTCTTTGACATCGGCCACAGCAACTTCTTTCAAGATACATCTCCAAAAGCTAGTGAAACAAAAGCAAACATGAACTTTTGGGACTTCATCAAGATAAAAAGCTTCTGCACAGCAAAGGAAACAGTCAACAAAACCAAGAGGCAACTCACAGAATGGGAGAAGATACTTGCAACTGACACTACCGATAAAGGGCTGGTATCCAAGATCTATAAAGAACTTCTCAAACTCAACACCCAAAAAACAAATAATCAGGTCAAAAAGTGGGCAGAAGATATGAAAAGACACTTCTCTGAAGAAGACATACAAATGGCTAACAGACACATGAAAAAATGTTCATCATCATTAGCCATCAGGGAAATTCAAATCAAAACCACACTGAGATACCACCTTACACCTGTTAGAATGGCCAAAATGGACAGGGAAAGAAACAACAAATGTTGGAGAGGTTGTGGAGAAAGGGGAACCCTCTTACACTGTTGGTGGGAATGCAAGTTGGTACAGCCACTTTGGAAAACAGTGTGGAGGTTCCTCAAAAATTTAAAAATAGAGCTACCCTATGACCCAGCAATTGCCCTACTAGGTATTTACCCCAAAGACACAGATGTAGTGAAAAGAAGGGCCATATGCTCCCCAATGTTCATAGCAGCAATGTCCACAATAGCCAAACTGTGGAAAGAGCTGAGATGCCCTTCAACAGATGAATGGATAAAGAAGATGTGGTCCATATATACAAAGGAATATTACTCAGCCATCAGAAAAGATGAATACCCAACTTTTACATCAACATGGATGGGACTGGAGGAGATTATGCTAAGTGAAATAAGTCAAGCAGAGAAAGTCAATTATCATATGGTTTCACTTATTTGTGGAACATAAGGAATAACATGGAGGACATTAGGAGAAGGAAGGGAAAAATGGGGGGGGCGGGAATTGGAGGGAGAGATGAACCATGAGAGACTATGGACCTGAGAAACAAACAGGGCTTTAGAGGGGAGGGGGGAGGGGGGATTGGTTAGCCCGGTGATGGGTATTAAGGAGGGCACATACTGCATGGAGCACTGGGTGTTATACGAAAACAATGGATCGTGGATCACTACATCAAAAACTAATGATGTATTGTATGGTGACTAACGTAACATAATAAAATTAAAAACTACAAATAAATAAATAAATAAATAAGGATCCCAAGGTAAAAAAGTGTGAGAGCTGATACCAGGTAGAGCCCCCTTTTGAAAGTCACATGATCATTCATATAGTTAGACAGAAATCTATCTAAAATCCAAATCTTTTTCCATGTACCATCCACGAATACCCTCAAGAATTAGCGTTTTAAGGAGCATACTTTGAGAACATTCTATCTAGGAAGAAGAAGCAGTGAGACAACACTATTCTTATAACCTCTTTAGATGTATATAACCATTGAGAACACGTTTTTGGCAACCACCAGAATTTGGAGTACCCCCGGATGGCTGTAACAGTTTTAAGACAAATGAAAAGAGGTCTCATTCTTCACAGTCTAAAGTAAGCTTACAAACCTGGCTGCTACATTAAATTAAAATGTTAAAAAGCTATAATCATGTTATTAAAGAATAGAACCTTCTGGACTCCAGGAGTGGCTGCAGGTGTCAGAATTAGAGACAACATTGTCCTGGGTGCGCCACTGTTCCAGGATTTTGCAGAGACAGAGAGCCAGTCTGGCCCAGTTGACCTGGCTGGTCCCCTAGTATCTACTGTCTAATCCGGAGAGGATACCTGGCAAGGTCAGCCTCTTTCACGTTTACATAATCCCAGTAACTCAGAACTGACAGGCCACTTACTTGTGCATTGCTGGTGGAAATGTAAATGCTGCAGCTGCTATGGAAAACAGCATGGAGTCCCTCCAAAAATAAAAATAGAATTGCCATCGGACCCAGCAATTCCACTTCTGGGTATATGCCCAAAAGAATGAAGAGCAAGGACTCAATGAGATATGTGTACCCCCGTGTTCACAATGGCATTATTCTCAGTAGCCAAAAGGCAGAAGCAACCCCCTGTGTCCATGACAGATGAATGGATGAAGAGAAAGTGATACCACATACAATGGAATATTATTCAGCCTTAAAAAGGAAGGACATTCTGGCACCTGCTACGGCGTGGATGAACCTGAGGACATTATGCTCAGTGAAATAAGCCAGTCACAAAAGGACAAATACCGTATGATTCTGCTCACAGGAGGTGCTTAGAATAGTCAGATTCATAGAGACCGAAGGCACCAGGATGGGTGCCAGGGGGAGGGGGGAGGGAGACCGGGGAGTTCCTGTTTAATGGGTACAGAGTTTGAGTTTCACAAAACGGAAAGAGTTGTGGGGGTGGATGGTGGGGGTGGCCGCACAACAATGCAAATGTATTTCGTACCACCAAAGTGTACCCCTAAAAATGGTTAAGATGGTAATTTTTTTGATATGTATCATTTAGACAATAAAAAAGAAAGGATTGGTGTGGGGGCTAGATTGCATTATATTGCATCTGGCAAAGGAGGAGGGAGCCTTTCTAATGCAGAACCTGAGCCCCAGCCCCTCCACACTCCCAGCTAGAATCAAACAAGGCCAGCGTGGGGACCCTCCACCCAGTCCTGGGAACTGCTCCTTGCCCTGGGGAGGGGGTGGAGGTTGGGAGGGTGCCGGCTGGTCCACACCCATGGCAGCTGCTGTGGTTAGTCACCCGCCACCCAACCCTGCCAGTCCGGGAGCAAGGATCCCACACATCTAATTTACCACTGGCCTCATGGTCCTTCACTTCCTGCAAAGAGGAAGGTTTCAGGCTGAACAAAAGAAAGTTTAAACAACAACAAAGCATCGCTTCAAACCTCATGAAAATAGGTACTGAAAGAAATAAGCAGCCCGGTCTCTCCTTTCTATTTCCTCTTTTTGCCAAAGGGGCATTGCAGGGCCCATGAGACCTGGCTCTGGAGGGGACCCCAGGATAGGTCATCCTCCAACAGGGGCTCGGATTCACTAGCCTCTCGGATGAGAACTGGTCCTTGAAGCCTCTTAGAGCCTGTCCAGTTTGTGTGAACCCCGCTAATCTTCTGCCTGCCATTAGTTTGTCAACTTCTCATACTTCTAGCCTGGAAATAAAGAACATTTCTGAACGGTGGCAAGATAAAGGAAATGGTCATCAAAGCAACAACAAAGTGCCATTTTACCGCTATAGAATTGAAAGGAAGGAAAGAAAGAGATCTGTTTTAGTGAAATCATGTTGAAACAAGAACATTCAAGCATTTCCTGACAGCATTTTACATTGGTACAACTAACTACTCAAGCAACACAGTGCTGTGCATAAGGAGTAATACAAATAAATACACCTTTTCACCCAGTAACTCCACTCAAAGGATTTGTTCTCAAGAAATAAGAAACAAAAAGCTACATGCATTAGAATAAGGGTCTCAGAATAATGTCCCAATATTGGGAAATTGCAAATAATCTAAATACCTAGTCATAATTGAATAGCTAAGTAAGGTATGAGAGATCAGCTTGGGGGCATCTGGGTGGATCCATCAGTTAAGTGTTGGACTCTTGATTTCAGCTCAAGTAATGATCTCAGGGTCATGAGTTTGAGTCCAGCATCAGGCTCTGTGCTGCACGTGGACTCTGCTTGGGATTCGGGATTCTCTCTCTCCCTCTCTCTCTGCCTCTCCCCCAGTTTGCACACATGTTCTCTCTCTCTCCAAAAAAGAAAAAAAGAAATAAATATAATTATGAAGAACATGTCACATTATAGAAATTTTCTAGTAAAGCATTAATTAAGAAACACAGAATTTACATTTATATATATACACTCTGATTATAAGTATATAAAATATATGCATAGAGACCTACTGGAATAGAATTTAAAACTGAAAATTGTTGCCATAACCAGGCTGGTAGAATTATCAGTGACTTTTCTTCCTTTTTAAAATATTTGGTCTAAATTTCAAATTAAACATTCTTATCAGAATGACTTAAGAGCCAGAAAGCACCACCAAACTTATGATCATTCTTCATCATAAAACCCAATTTTCAAAGATTTATAACTCAGATATTTCATTATGTATGGAACATACAGGCAGAGAGAGAGAGAAATATCAAGCAAATACATGCCTTAAGAGATTCATATTTCAAATACTGTATCCTAGACTGAGCTAGGCATTGCCAGGAAGCCCAAAAATGTAACAATGTAACACTGTGGAAACAGTTTTGTGGCTCTTCAATAAGTTCAACAGCATCACTGCATTACCCAGCAATTCCACTCCTAGGTATATACCCAAAAGAACTGAAAACATATAGTCAAACAAAAACTGGTACATGCGTGTTCATAGCAGCACTTACTGGCTGTAGCCAAAAGGTGGAAACAACCCAAATGCCTATTAACTGATGCATGGATAAACAAAATGTGGCACATCCATACAATGGAGTATTACTCAGCCATGAAAAGGAATGATCTACTGATATATACTACAACATAGGTGAACCTTGGAAACATTATACTAAGGGAAAGAAGCCAAACACACAAGGCCGCATATTTTATGATTTCCATTTATGTGAAATATCTAAAACAGGTAAATCTATATGACTGGAAATCAAGTTAGTGGTTGCCAGGGGCTGGGACAAGAGAGAAATGGGACATGACTTCTTACTAGGCCTGAGGTCTCCTTCAAGGGTGATGGAAATGCTTTCAAACTAGATAGGGGTGATAGTTGCATGACATTGACATGACATTCAATGTACTGAATGTGGCTGCATAGACACTTTAAATTGCAAAGATGGTGAAGTATATGTTATGTGTATTTTGCCACAATTAAAAAAAAAAGGCAACACTGAGTCCATGCCCTCAAGTTCATGACCCCATAGCCAGGAGGTAGGCCCCAGGCTGAAATGTAAGAATAGTAGCTGCAGTTGTATCCACAATGCCTACAGTGCCCTGACTGGGTATGTACTTGCAGAAAAATAAGAATGAAAAAAGAAAGACGAGAACCGAGGGACGAAGGGAGGGGGTGAGTAGCCTGGCTCATATGTTTATTGAGTTACGCACCCCATACAACTGTACCTTAGAGTTCTATGTCCCTTCTGAATAGTTTGAGGGCTGTAATCACATCTCCTGCTTAAGGATTGCCTTCATTAAAATTCTAACATTGCAGCCATACTCTGCTTGTAGAAGTTCTGGGCACTTGAGTTAAATAGACAAGTTGCTTTTCCCCCAGAGACATGTAAGACAACCATTAAATGCAATTGTCAGTACTGGGCCAGGTATGACCGTAAGCAAATCACTTACCAACTCCCTGACTCCATTTTGTCTATTCATGAATAGAAGCTGCTCTCTGACATGATCTCAATACCCCCTTTTAGCCCCTGTGCAATTCATAGCCTATAGGTTAAGAACAGCACCTCTGGAATCAGGTTCCAGCCCTGACTTCTAGAAACCCCAGACCTTCACTTGGTGGCCAAACTGGTATCTCAAAATTAACGTGATCAAATGAAACTCTTGACTCCCACCAGCCTGCTCCTCCCCACGTTTCCCATCTGTAAATGGTAGTGTCATCTACCCAAATGCTCAAATCAAGAGTCCAATGTTCCTCTAAATCCTCAATTGTTCTCTCTTTATCTTACCTTCTCTGTCCATCAGCATGATACCCATGCACATTTTCCCTACCTGCAATCCATTCTCCATACTAGAATCAGAATTTTATTTTAATAATTAATTCTCATTGTACCACTTACTTGCTTCAACAGCTCCTTACTGTATATATAATAAAATCCAAACTTCTAGAAAAGGGAACCCTTGTGCCCTGTTGGTGGGAATGTAAATTGGTACAACCACTGTGGAAAATGGTATGGAGATTCCTCAAACAATTAAAAATAGAAATACCGTTTGATCCAGTAATTCCACTACTGAGTATTTACCCAAAGAAAATGAAAACACTAATTTGAAAAGGAGTATGCACCCCTTTATTTTTGCAACATTATTTACAATAGCCAAACATGGAAGCAACTCAAGTGTCCATCAATAGATGAATGGATAAAGAAGATGTGATATATATGGTGGAATATTACTTGGCCATAAAAAAACAATGAAATCTCACCATTTACAACAACATGAATGGAGCTGGAGAGTGAAAGTAAGTCCATCAGAGAAAGACAAATACCATATGATTTCACTTACATGTGGAATCTAAAAAATAAAAAAATAAAATAAATAAAAAACAAATGAACAAACAAGCAAAACAAAACAAAACGAAAAGACTCTTAAATACAGAATACAAACTGGTGGTGGCCAGAGGGGATGTAGGTGGGGAAATGGACACAGTAGATAAAAGGGATTAAGAGGTACAAACTTCCATTTATAAAATAAATAAGTCACAGAGATAAAAGGTACAGCATAGGGAATATAATCAATAACACTTTAATGAGGTTGTTTGGTGTCAGATGGACATTACACTTATCGAGGTGAGCATTGAGTAATGTATAGAATTGTCCAATCAATATCTTGTACACCTAAAACGAATATAATATTGTACTTTCATCATACTTCAATTTAAAAAAATCCAAACTTCCAATAATGCCACAGGCCCTTTGTGACCTGCCTATGTCTCTTCTCAGATCTCATTTCCACCCTGCCCTCAGTCTCTACTGATGAAGCACACTGGCCTAGCTCCTTCTTTCACCTGGGTCTTTTCACTAGTCATGCTCTATCCCTAGATGTTCTCCACCTTCTTGGCTCCTCCATTAACTTGCTGATCCCAAACAAAACAGTACCACCTTGGTGAGTATTTCCATCACCCACCCAAATTAAATTACTTCACCAACTCACTCAACTTGAAATATTTGCAAAAAGCTTAAATATTGTTCTTAGATTATTATTTATTGGATTTATTTAATTATTTATCCTTTATTTATTTATTGGTGTATTAGTGTTCTCCAGAGAAACAGAACCAATGGAAGAGATAGGTATAGATGACTGATAGACAGTTGGCTATATAGATAGAGACAGAGATATAGGTTTATTATGAGGGACTGACTCATGTGATTACAGAGGCTAAGAATTCCAGCAATCTGTCATCTGCAAACTAGAGACCCAGGAAAGCTAGTGGTATAATTCAGTCCAAGTCTAAGGCCTAAGAACCAGGGGAGCCAATGATGTAAATCCCAGCCTGAGAACAGAAGAAGATGAAGTGAGATGTCCCAGTTCTAAGAGTGAGGGAGAAAGAAGGGATAGATTTCTCTTCCCTCTGCCTTTTGCTCTGTTCAGGCCCTCGATGGATTGGATGATGCCCACCCACACTGAGGAAGGCAGATCTATCTTCCTGAGTCCACCAGTTCAAATTCTAATCGCATCCAGAAACACCTTCACAGACACACACAGAAATCATATCTAATCCAGGCACACCATGCCCAGCCATGTTAACACATAAAATTAACCATCACAATTGGATTATTACCCTTTTCCTGCAGAGAACTTTAAGTACCATGACAGCAAGAACCTTCTCTGTACTTTTGACTTCTATATCCCAACATCCAGGACAATGCCTGACACATACAAATGTAACAGCTATCTATCTATTGCTGTGTAACAAATTATTCCAGAGGTTGTGGTGTACCATGACAAGAGACATGAATTATCTCCTACAGTTTCTGTATGCCAGGAATTTGGGATCAGCTCCACTGAGTGGTTCTGGTTTAAGGTCCCTCATGAGACTGTCACACATTTATTTCTATGCTATCCTCTTGGTCATGTAGGTTAGTCCTATTCACAGCAGGACAGAGACTACAGTCTCCTGGTGAACACAAGGAGGACATCTTTGAGGCTGGTGACCACACTAAGTGTTCAATTAATATACAGTTGACCATTGAACTGCATGGGTCCATGTATATGTGGATTTTTTTCAATAAATACAGTACAATGCTGTAAATCAATTTTTTTCCCTCACACAGTATATAATACATACAACACAGTCCTATCGGTAAGGCTTCTGGTCAACAGTAGGCTATTAGTAGTTAAGTTTTGGGAGAGTCAAAAGTTATATGCAGATTTTTTTACTGTGTGGGGGGTCGCGCCATTAACCCCTGCATTGTTCAAGGGTCAACTAAATGTATATTGATGAATAGTCATGATTAAATAGTAAAAAAAAAAAAAAAGAAAGAAAGAGTCTGAGTGTTTGGATATACACTGGTGCTCACACTAGCTCACTGTGTGGTTTTGGCAAATGATTTAACTTCTCTTAACCTCAGTTTCCACATCTATAAAATAAAATTGCTTTAAGTATTAAATTACATATTCAATGCAAAAGCACTTAACATGATGTGAAGCATATAATAAGCGCTCAACAAATGTTGGCTATTTTTAATTGTAGTTACTATTAATTCTTGGCCGTAAGTCTCCTCCTTAATACTCCTTATAAGGGTTCATTATTAGAAGAGAGAGAAACTCACGCATCTACAGAAAAATGTTCAAATTATTTTATATGTGTGAGAAAAATCCAAAACATTTTCAAGATTGCCCTGGAAGCAAGATAATTCGCAACAGACTATTTTAAGATTTACTGGAAGGAGAATATCAAGGCCACTGGAGAAAAGTGATATTTGGGAAAATTGGATCAAGATGGCAGCTGAGCACATGCTTTGGTCGCTCGTCCTACACAGGAAGAAATAGGAAATCAATATTATTGCTGGAATATAAGAAAGTGTGCCATCAGCAGACCAAAGACTTTTAGGAATTCATAAAAAAGAGAAAGCATATGGGCACTGTAGATAATAGAAAATATCTATGTTGGGCACTGCCCCCAGTTCTTGGCACAGAACTCCTAAAACCCTTGTAAATTCCTAAGTGATAAGAGCACTAGAAACATCTTTTGCTCTAATGAGGTGATTCTGGGTGGGCTCCTGGCTGGCTCCTGGTTGGGGGCTGGTCACTAGAAAGACCAAGCTATGATTAGAAGCTTAGAATTTTCAGCTCCACCCCTCATTCTCCAGAAAGAGGGGAGACGGGCTGGAAGTTGAATTAATAATTGATCATGCCTATCTGAGAAAGCCTCATAAAATCCCAGTAGCAGGGGGTTCAGAGAACATCCAGGTGAGTGAACACATGCATGCAGGGAGGGTGACACACCCCAACTCCATGGGGATAAAAGCTTCTGTACTCAGGACTCTCCCAGACTTTGTCTGTATCTCTTCATCTGGCTGTACATCTGTATCCTTTATCATCTCCTTTAGTAAACTGATAACCGTACCTAAGTGTTTCCCTGAGTTCTGTGAGCCACTTTAGCAAATTAATTGAACCCAAGGAGGGAGTCATTGGAACCTCCAATCTATAGCTGGTTGGTCCAAAACACAGGTGACAGTCTAGGCTTGCAACTGACATCTGAAATATGTGTGTGTGGGGGGGGGGGGATGGAGGGACAGTCTTGTGAACCGAATCCTTAACCTTTGGGAGCTGATGCTATCTCCAGCTAGATAGTGTCAGAATTGAGTTAAATTGGTAGACACCCAGTTAGTGTCACAGAGGAAAACCTCCACACATTTTGTGACCAGAAATGTCCGAAGTAAAGTGTTTGTGTGAGTAGGGAAAAAAAAAAAAAAACAACCGAAAACAACTGAACTGAAGTTTTCCCCTACAACAGAAGGCAGAAAGGAAAGACTGGATTTTTCATCTGGGGCACAACCATACATTGTTGTGGTAGTGTCTGGTGGTAAAGACTGTTTTGAAGGCATTGAATGCATGTTATTTAAGTTGTTTCATCACTAGGAGTCTATCTTAAAGCTACATGCTAAAACATGTACTAAAAAATTACCTGTGTGTGTTTGTAAGTATATTCACCAAAACATTTTTCTATAATTGCAAAAAATTAGAAATAACCAGAAGGTGTATGAATGGTCATCATTAAAGAAATTATGAATGGACTCTTTAAAACAGAGAACAAACTGATGGTTACCAGAGCAGAGGTGGGTGGGGGAATGGGTGAAATAGGTGAAGGGGGTTAAGAGTACACTTATCATGATAAGCACTAATATACAGAATTGTTGAATCACTATATTGTACAACTGAAACTATTGTAACACTGTACATTAACTATAATGGAGTCAAATAAATAGTTTTGAAAACTAAAGAAATTATGAAACACTATGCAGACATGAAAAATTATAAAGAAGCTTCATATGTACTGACATCGAAAGTTCTTCAGAATATGTTATTCCTTATTTCTTACTATTATTTCTTATTTCTTCATATTTAAAAACAGGTGAAAAGAGCAAGTTGTGAAACTGTGGGCAAAAAAAATGTAATGCCACTTTTGTAAAAATAAAATCATGATTAAATATATAATACATTTGTGCATGCATGTGTGTGTATAAATGCACAGAAAAGAATGAGAAACTGTGGGCAAAAAAAATGTAATGCCACTTTTGTAAAAATAAAGTCATGTACTTATGATTAAACATATAATACATTTGTGTATGCATGTGTGTGTATAAACGCACAGAAAAAAAATCAGAAACTTAAAAATCAACCTCTTAATAGCAGTGAATCAGAGTTCAGTCAGGAATCACAAACCACCAAAGTTATTTCAACACAGAGAATTAAATACAAAGAAGGTGTTGACTTGGTATAGAGTTCTTAACTAGGTAACTGGAAGTTACAACAGAGGTAGCAACTACAGGAAGCACCTACCACCTCCAGGGCTGGAGGAACAAAGAGGAGAGACTGGAATTATTTAAACTTAAGAGAACTTAGAGGAGTAGCCATGGGGGCCCCAAGCCCCTGCAGAGGGGAGAATGGCAAGCTGATGCTGGTGCTTCTGAGGGGGCATAATGAAGCTCATCTACAAGAGCTGGAGGAGCTGCAAACCAGATTCAGCCACTTCTACAGGAGGAAACTACCGCTGTTGGGGGGCGGGGGGGGGGGGGGGACTAACAAGAACGGAAGTCCACAGGGAGCAGACAGGAAGTCCACAAAAAGCAGATAGGAAGGAGCAATTCTCTACTTCCTCCTCCCCTTTGCAGTCCCCCTGCAGCCCACCTTTGGCAGAGCCTGGCAGAGCCTAACAGAGCCAAATATGGTTTTCAGAGTTCCTCCTCCAGGATCACAGAGCAAACTAAATACTGGAGTCAACGACTCCACACAGAGTGAAAATAATTCCAGTGGTGAAGGGTCTTCCTGAGAAGGTGTTGACAAAGCTTTGAGACTCGAGGCAGATGCTTTTGCAAATTCTCTGAGATGTAATGAGCAATTACCTTCTATGGTGAGCAAAATGCCTCCAAATCCATGGACCATTATTCAGAAGCAAGGTAGGGCTGGAAGCTAGTAATTCAATTACTCAAGGTAGCGCTTCTCAACTCAAAACAGCAGATATTTCCACTTCTGTGGAGCAGGAAGAGTCTTTTATGTTTAATTTTTATCAAGCTGTGAAATGAGGTTTTAGCTGTGGGTATCTCATTGATGACAGCCATGCTCAGGAGGCTCTGTCTCCCCAGTGTCTTTAATATCATGCCCCCACAGTGTCCCCCATTGGCAAGAGCACATGGCCCAAATGAGAGAGCAACTTTTCCCTTTAAAACTTCCCAAAGAGTTTTCTTTCCTCACAATTTTTTTTTCAATTTTATTCATCCTATTATCTCAGAAAGTCCCATTCAGTATCAGTAATCAGTATTAGACACTCAGCAAAAGCATGTCTAAATCAATTCAAGCTTCAAAGGAGCCAACCTGCCTTTTCCATACTGAGGGCTAATGGGATTATGGTGTGTGTGTGTGTGTGTGTGTGTGTGAGAGAGAGAGAGAGAGAGAGAGATGAAATAAAGACAAGGTTTATAGTTTTGCTTTTCCAAGACACCTGAAAAAGCCAACTGACACTTGAAAATAAATAAAACAGATTTCCCTTAAAGGAGAGAAGCTGATGTGCATCAGAATAATAGCATTCTCTGAGTCAGCCCTTTGGGTTTCTGTCCAGAGTTAGGTTCATTTGTGTTTTTTGGAAAGCAGAATGGTAGAAAATCTAGTGCCCTCCACACCCTCAAGCATAGAACTAGGAATGGCAAAACTTCTGTTGGTTTTTCCACAGACCCTCTTGGCCTAAGCTTGTAAGCTGACATCCAGAGAAGTGAAACAATCTACCCAGAGCCACACAGCTGTGAAGAGGCTGAGCTAGGCTTAGACCCCCAAGTCTCTTAGTTCCCTGTTGCCCCCCAGGGCTTTTCCATCTTAGTGAATGCATACGGAACAAGAAGGAGAACATGAAATGTTCACCAGGAGTCCCCTTGGGATCAGCAGACCGTGTGTTAGGAAGAAATAGTTGATGATGCATTGAGAATACAGTTTAAAATCCAAAAGGTAAGTTCAAGGGATTAAAATGGAGATTTACTGACTTCTATCCTGAGTATGGGAATGCAGTTCAGGGTCAGGAACTGTGATAGAATAGCTTTGCTTAATAGAGTGGTTGGCAAAGTAAAATTTGGATTAGAGGGTCATAACCCTGGGGAAAAGAATAGAAACTAGCAAAACTGTGCATTATTTGGGAAAGAATGGGGATGGGAGGACATTAGTAGCTTGGCCAGAGATGAACTTTAGGGAAGAAAAGTATCTAAGAGGGATTCTTAGATTATTGGCTGAGTTGCATGTATTATAAACTCCTATGTTGGTTAGGGCAATGTTAGCTGATGAAACAAACAAACCCCAAAAGTTCAGTGTTGAACATAATTTCTCACTTTACAGAAAATTCTAAGACAGATGCTCCTAATCAGTGAATAGCTATCCTCCACATGGTGATTCAGGGACTCAGGCTCCTTTACCATGTGGGTCTGCCACCCCCTAAGGCCTTTGAGTTTTTTGCTTCCAGCTGGTGGGAAGAGAATAAGACGTTGGAGAAGGCACACCCACTTCTTTAAAACTCATACTCAGAAATGATACACATCATTTTCATCCAGATTCCACGGGCACAAACAAGTCACGTGGGATCCCCTGGATTCAAGGGAGCTTGGAAAGGTCAGATCTCTCTGTAGGATCTGCCAGATGTGAAAAGGAGACCAAATTGTGGTGTGTGGCTAGATACCACTGTAACATTCCTTCCTGCATTCCTCCTAGAAAATCTTCATCAACACCTGTATCACTTCCTAAACTTCTGAGAGGCTAGATTGTTTGGGGAGAACTTGAAATTCTGTGACTGGAGTGAGGTGGGAAAATCAATCTGTCTAAGAGACCAAGGAACAAGACAGTCGTGGACATCCGGCTCACACATATGTGCAGTGCACACCTCCTGGGCACATTTGTGTGTACAGGTTAGTAGCAGCTCTTCCAAATGAGTCCAAACTGGAATTCAGAGCCTTGCAATTTCTGGAACTAGTTCACGGGATGTAAGCTATACACGAGTTGCCACGTAGTTGTGTAGGAGATTTGGGTTGTAATTTTGACAGGAGAAGCAGGGAGAAACTTTGTCCAAGTTTTCTTGTGTAGAAGTGCGTGGAAAGGAGAATAATGAAGAGGCTGACAGGGGAACTGCCCAACCAGGCCATGTGGATACATTTTTAACCCCTAGAAAGAGAGGACATAGGACCGGAAGCTGAAGATGCTGTTTCCATAAAGGTTGTGTTTCATAATACATGGTAGGGTTCCACTTCTTGGATCCCTTTTATCTGAGTCTAGCCGTGTGACTAGTTTTGACTAATGAACTGGGAATAGAAGTGAGGTATATCAATTTCAGGCTGAGCATTTAATTTCTGGTGACGATCTGCCTAGGCCCCCTTTCCTTCTGCCAGAGTAACTTGCAATATTCAAGACGGTAACCACCCCATCAGCCTGCCCCCTGGCCTGATATACGAACAGGGCACAGTCATGTGGTAAGGGAACAATTCACCTTTGCTGTTTGGGGCCTCTGGGATTTCAGAGTGTTTGTTATTACAGCATAAACTAACCTCCCTTGACTAATACAAAGGTCCTGGTGAGACTGTAGACTAAAAATGTGCCGCTTTCACAGTAGAAGACAAAGTATAACACAGAGCAGATGGATGGGCATTCTCCGTACTTTCACATCCGAGAACAGCAATGCCAGTAACTGCAGTAACGATGAAACAGTGGTATCATCCACCATACCCAGCAGAATGGAAAGAAAATCATATTCTTGAGGATCAAGAAACAGGTGATGATGTGACCGGGACGCCATCACTGCTAGTTGAGCTCATTGCAGTTAACATTTCCACATAGCATTCTCTGAGTCAGCCCTTTGGGTTTCTGTCCAGAGTTAGGTTCATTTGTGTTTTTTGGAGAGCAGAATGGTAGAAAATCTAGTGCCCTCCACACCCTCAAGCATATTGTTTCAATTGTTTCTAGAGGCAAAAACCCAGGAGGGGGCATCCAGTTGGCTGAGTAGAAGTCACATGTTATACACAAGAAACAACAGGTGTTGGTGAGGATTCAGAGAAAAAGGAACTCCTGTGCACCATTGGTAGGAATGCAAAACAGGATGGAGGTTCCTCAGAAAGTTAAAAATAGGACTACCCTATGATCCAGTAATTCCACTACTGGGTATTTACCTAAAAAATATAAAAGCACTAATTCAAAGGGATACATGCACCCCGATGTCTATGGCAGCACTACTTACAATAGCCAAACTATTGAAGCAGTTCAAGCGTCCATCGATAGATGAATAAAGATGTGATATATATATAATCTCGAATATATATTATTCAACCATAATAAAGAATGAAGTCTTGCCATTTGCAACAACATGGATGGAGCTAGGGAGTATAATGCTATGCGAAATAAGTCAGTCAGAGAAAGACAAATACCATATGATTTCACTCGTATGTGGAATTTAAACAAAACAAATGAGCAAAGGAAAATGAGATCGAGAGAGAGAGAGAGGCAAACCAAGAAACAGACTCTTAACTATAGAGGACACGCTGATGGTCAGCGTGGGGGGATGGGTAAAAGAGGTGGTGGGGATTAAAGAGCATACTTATCATGATGAGCACTGAGTAATGTGTAGAATTGTTGAATCACTATATTGTACACTTGAAACTAATACAACACTGTGTGTTAACTATACTGGAATTAAAACAAAAAAACAATATAAATAAATAAAGAGATGGGGGGAAGGTCACATATTATAATACAGCTTGCAAGGAGCCAAGAGACAGAGGGTCTCCATTTTATGCAGGCAGAGCCCTTCCTCTGATCCTTCAACATCACACTCAATGAGAGAGTTCTCCAACACAGGAAATGACCTGGATACTAGAAAGCAAAAATAAAGATGACAAATCCCTTTACAAAGGGATTCCATAGGTTTGCTTTGACCCTGACTCTGCCCCCTCTCATCCCTGCTCTATTTTTTTCACAGTTGGAATTCTCAGCCTCAGATTCTCCTACTTTAGGATTTTTCTGTAACAGCCTTTGTGGTTGAAAAGAGAATTTTGTATTCACAACCTACCGAGGTAACAACACGGATCTTTTGACTAGGAGTTTCATGACCCACCTTCAAGGAAGCATTGTGCGATGCCCATTGGGTTCAAACTCTACCAACAGGTAAATGTCTTCTTGCCATAAGCTGGATGCCCAGTGCATCATTCTGCCCTCAGTCCCTTCAACTACAGGCCAAGCAACTTTGAACAAGTCAACTCCCTTAACCCTGGATCTTCACACCTGTAGAGGAAGGTTAACAATCCCTGTCTTACAGGGCTGTTATGAGAAGTAAATGCAATAACATTTGAGAGTGTCTGACAAGTGCTCAGCACATAGGAGGGTCTCAAAAGATGGTTGTTCATTTATCCTCTCTAAAAATTTCTAAACTAGTTAGAAAGACCAGACGCATCTTTTCTGTGAGTCGAAAAGGAGTTTTAAAATCATGCTATTCAGGAGTTTTTAAAAGGGATTCAGCTGCGTAATTCCCCTTTGCAAACACATGGAAACCCAAAATGTAAAACAAATAAGGCCAAACTGTTCTGGCTGAGGCTGTGGAGGAGCTTGGAGTCTGACCTGCTTGAATGATTCATGTCACTTCCTACTGTCCTTGCTGCATCCCCGAAGCAGCCCTCCCACCCCTCCATTGACCTGGAGGGCTCCATGAAGCACAGACAGAAAGCCATTCTCTACCCCAAACATTTATTCTACCGTCAGGGAAAATGAGGTTCAGAGAGAAGTAATTTGCTCAAAGAGTCCTTAAGAACTTCGCCACCCAGGGCGCCTGGGTGGCTCAGTCGTTAAGCATCTGCCTTCAGCTCAGGTCGTGATCCCGGGGTCCTGGGATCGAGTCCCGCATCGGGCTCCCTACTCGGCAGGAAGCCTGCTTCTCCCTCTCCCACTCCCCCTGCTTGTGTTCCTGCTCTCGCTGTCTCTCTCTCTGTCAAATAAATAAATAAAATCTTTAAAAAAAAAAAAAAAGAACTTCGCCACCTTTTGAAAGTCAGTCACTGCTGATACTTAAAAACTCATCTGGATGATGGAGAGATAAGTAATAAAGCAAGTACAATAAAATGCTAATTGTAGGATCTGAGTGCGGGTATCTGGGTGTCCACTGTAAAGTTCTTCCAATGTAGCAAAAATTTCTAGCCTAGAATGTTGGGGAAAAATCTGGAGGAGAAGCCTAAAACTTCATGGTCAAGAGGCCAATCAGGTTTCTAGAAAGTAAAATGGTCTCAGGTTTACAGTTTATCTACCTCAAGCTTTTTACATCTTTATGTCTCTAAATTTTGCACTCATGTGTGGGTATATTTAAGATTTTTCCTTGTCGGGGCATCTAAGAAGATAATAGAGCGTATGCTGGCTATGGATTTCTCTTAGATGCCAAAACTACCAAAAGAAATGTGGAAAAGCTTTTAAGAGAGTGAGTTTACAGAAGAAATCACATGAGTGATTTAGAAAAGCTGCAAATTTTGGACAAAGGAATCAACTGCAGGAGCTAGAAAAGTAGTCTTATTTGAGAAGGTGATCTTTCACAGATTCTGTGAGTGGATTAGGGAATAATAATGAATACAGTAAAAAAACAAAAACAAAACAGTAAAGCTAAAAAGCAAATAACACTTTTCATGTAAAGAAAAAAAAAAACAGATTTCAACAAATAGCTCTCTATTTTCAAGAGGGAAAAAAGACAAAAAAAAAAACCCCACAAAAAACGAGTGGTGGCCCTAAAAATAGATCAAGATTATCCAAACTCTGAATAACAAGAGTCCCTGGAGGAATAGAGAAGGTAAGTAACCTTGAAATCTTAATTAAGGAAATAAGTGGGGAAACATTTCTTAGATCTATTAAAGGGACCTCAGCAGACAAATGGAAGGAAATCACATGACCCTGGCCAGAAAAGGCCCTAAAAGAAAAGCCCAAATCATGTCATTATAAACAGTGTTAACAGAAGGAAAGACACAGAAAGAAAACAGGGTGCCGAGAATAAAGGGTAATTAATTGGGAAGGAATGAGCAGCTAGTATAGAGGGAAGGAACCAGGATTTGGAGTCAGCAGATGAGTTGCTACTTTGCGTCCGTGTGGCTTATTCATCCCACCATGTTATCATAGCCAGTTCATTCCATCTTGTTATTCAGCCCATCTATGAAATGGGATAACTGTATCTGCCTCCCACAGTAGTTACAGGAATTGAGCGGGATGATCCATATTGGTGGTCTTCCTACCTACTCAAGGGCTGCCGTGATGGGGTGAAGGGGTAAAAGGAGCTCAGAGAAAGGGGTGCTTCTCTATCCCAGCTCTCCCAGTCAAATCACTCCAATTATACCAGTTTCCAACTATTAGTCTGCTTCATAAGACTTTGTTTGCAGAGAACCTGCTATAAGAGGGAAAAAAGTGTCAAAACCACTAACCAGAGTGAAGGTATTTGATGAAATGGAAAGTCCCGATCTAACGTATTAGGATCTATTCCTTCACACATTCATCGGATACAGACTGTGCCTGGAACTGTACTAAGCACTGAAGAGATAGCAGGGAGCAAAATAATGGGGAAGACAGACAGTAAACACAAGAACTGATAAATACATAACGGGTCGAGTGTTCCAAAGAAACGCTCAAAGGATTGGGATCCTTTGACCCCAATCATGGTCAAAGGATTGGGTGGTTGAGGGAGTTCTTTTAACAGGGTGGTTAGAAAAGACTTTGCTGATAAAGTGATGTTTGAACAGACCTGAAAGGAGGGGCTGAATCATGCTCACATCTGGTGGAAGAATGTTCCAAGCACAGACAGCAATAAGGGATAAGAGAGATAAAGAGGGGATCCATGAGCAAGATGACATAGGGCCTTGCCATCCACAGAGAGGACAAAGCATTTCATTCTGAGTGAGATAAGGAGCTACCAGGGGGGTTGGAACAGAGGGGAGACATGATCTTATTTGCATTTTAGATGGATCATTCTGGCTGCTGTGGGGAGAACAGACTGCAGAGTCAGAGTGGAAATAAGAAAAGAGAAGAAGTAGAGATGTCGGTGGTGAGCAGTGCTGTATTCAGGATGTATTTTTAAACGCGAGCTGGCAGGATTTGTTGGTAGATTGAATACGATGGGAGAAAGATGAGTCTAGGGTGGTGCTGAAGTTTTTAGCTAGATGACTGGCAGATTGGACTTGTGGAGGTGAGAACAGGGGAGATGTAATGCAGGGGAATTTGGGGGGGGAAAGGAGAAGAATCAGGAGTTCTGCTTTGGTGGCTTTAGTTGTGAGATGTCTCTTTGACTTGGAGAGGACACGTCAGCCAGACAGCTGGAAATGCAAGCCTGGATGTGGGGGCAAGGCTGGTGAGAGCGCACCTCATCGTGCGTGGACACTACTGAATCTTCAGGGGGGACGGGGGCTGGAGACATCTCTAGGGAATAAGGACAAGTGGAGAAGGGGTTAGCAGCACTGAGCAAAGACTACCTTCGAAGTATAATCTTTAACCTATGGCACCTGACCACACGTTAAAAGGATGAAGTTTACCTACATAGGTAATTTAAATATTGTACTGTGTCATCTTACCATATGAACTTGGAAAGATAAGAGGTAAAGAAGGAAAAACATGAAGGTGCGGTTTCCAAGACACAAAAAGTCTAACAAAAAGTAGGGCTTAGGAAGATGGGAGAGACTCGAAGGACGTCTCCCACCCACTGCAACATTCAGGTCCAAAGCAGAGTTGGAGGTTCAAATATATCAAGAATAGAAAGAAAAACAAAACACGAAAATTTGATCTAGTTAAATAGGTTTAATTGTGGAACAATATTATACTGGTGGGAAAAGTGTCCTTCTGATTGTCTTCAAGTAGAAATAGAAAAGCTCCAGGTATTTAAAGGAAATAATATTTGTAATGAGAGAAAACAAAGAACTTCATTAAGTAGAAAATAAGACAGGTTGAGGGAGAAAAGGATAAATATGATAATACCATTAAACAGTAATAGGCTGCATTCACCTTCTAGTTTTAAATATCATCTACTTAGCAGCCCTGAAAGAGCCTTTCCCAACTTTTAATTAAAATGTCTTTAAAAACACAGAAAAATTAAAATTCACAGCTCCATGAAAAACCAGGACCAGTTGCCAACCTATTTCTCCATAGAATTGGGGAGATCTTCCTTTATGAAAACGGATATGGGAATGGAAGAAAAAACACAAGTGTGGGCTCCCTGGGGCTGAAAATAGATATATGGCCTTCCTTCCTTCTTCCATATTTGCTCTCTGCTTCAAGGTCTCTGTGTTATCCAAAACCTGAGCGATATCCTCTCTCTTGCAAGAATGCTGATTTTTTTTTTTTTTTGACCATCAGAGTGCAAGTCCTCTTCCTCTAAACTCTACCTCCCCTAGCCCAAATCTTTTCAGCATTCAGTTGAGATCCACCACTCCCAGAAGATAACTAGATGGGACGGCTCATGGGAGCACAGGGGTCTGAAACATTCTAGAAGGTAAAACCTTGGGGAAGAAGGTTCCCAGGAAGAGCCATTGAAGAGCTAGGGATCAGAGCAGTATATTCCGGGAGGAAGGGTTTCACTTCCTACACGTGGTAAACCACAGGTCTCGGGAGGGAAAGGTCCCACCTTGGCTAACAGAGCCTCCCTAGAGTAAATTTGCCATACATTGGAGGTTGGTCTTGGGAGCTGTGTTCACTGAATCTGTGAGAGGGATGTTTGACCCAGTGCAAAGTGAATTCCAGTAGGCAATGCACATATCCAACCATGAGTAAGAACCATGACAAAGAATCTGCCCCTTCTGTCAAGGATAAGAGTCACCACCACCCACACACAAAATAAATATAATCACCATCAGCATCAAAGACCTAGTGAAACAAAACTGTAGACCCAGTGGGAAAGAATTTCACTACCGAGACTAGAAAGAAGAAGCTAATCACTAAAATAAAGAAGGGAGGGGCGCCTGGGTGGCTCAGTCGGTTGAGCATCTGCCTTCAGCTCAGGTCATGATCCCAGAGTCCTGGGATCAAGCCCCGAGTTGGGCTCCCTGCTCAGGAGGGGAGTCTGATTCTCCTTCTGCCTCTCCCTCTGTGCCTCCCCCTGCTCATGCTCTCTGTCTCTCTTGCAAATAAAGAAATGAATAAAATCTTTAAAAAAATTAAAATAAAGAAGGGAATTTTAGAAAACCTATTTTTGACAGGCCACAGCTGATCTCTACGTCCCATGAATGGAAAGCCATAAAAAAAAGAACAGACAGAAATGAAAACAACAAAATAAGAAAGGAACTAAATGAGATGAGAAAACCTTGTTGAGAAATTTGAAACGTCACGGGCAAGGGACATAACTGCTTTGTTCCACATTCTATATGCCCATATGCCACTGGTCTATGTTCCAAAAGTTGCCACAAGTCCAACCAAAGCACCAGAGGACCATTATTTCACATCACAAATATTAGAATATGTTGCTGTTCGTGTAAAAGTAGTTCTCTATCAGTAGGTTATAGATCTTGATCTTTTTGGTTAATACTCTGATAATCTAATCATAAGCTATCAGATTAATCATCATTAATAATCAACAGTTCACGTTTCTGATGAATTGGATGCAATCGGGGAAACAGGAACGTACACGCAATGGAATAAAATCAAGTAGATCATATGCGATGTTAGAGACTGACCGTGTCCCCCAGAATTCATATGCTGAAACCGAATTCCCAGTGGGATGGGTTTTGGAGGCAGGGCCTTTGGGAGGGGATTAGATCAGGAGAGCAAAGCCATCATGAATGGGATGAGTACCTTTACAAGAGACCCCAGAAAGCTCCCACCAGATGACGTTATAGTAAGAAGAGAGGGTCTAAGAACCAGGAAGCAGGCTCTGACCAGACACCAGATCTGCCAGTACCTTCATCTTGGACTCCCCAGCCTCCAGAACTGTGAGAAATAAATTCCTTTTTTTTTTTTTTAAATAAACCACCACATTTATGGTGTGTTTGTGATAGCAGCTTGAAAAATCTAAGACATGGAGGTCACTACATGACTCCAGCCTTATTAAGGTTATGCCCTAAAGAGTTAAGTTAATGGCACTTGTCCAGATTTGGAGAAACATTTAGGGCCATTTAAAACCATTAGGATCAGTACCTCTTTTGGTTTGGATACACATGCACTTGTCGTCCTCTTGTTCAAAATAACTCCCTATGCAAAATAACTCCCTATGCTATCAATGTCTCTCCATCCCATTAGGTAAGGGATGTAATAATTGTACAGTACTTTATCCTGCTCAAAGTGTTTTCACATCCATTATGTCATTAGAGGTTCGCAGCAACCCAGAGAAGTAGATCAGGTGTCTGCCTGTGTCCATTCTGAAGAGGGAAGTAGCAGAAAGAAAGAGCACCATGGCTTCCCAGCACACGGAGGGGAAAAGACAGTAGATTCGTACCCCTCCTCCTAACGCTTAGCTCCCCTTCCAGCCACAATTCAGTTTCAGGACACAGCGCTCCCACCTAGCATGTGACTCACGGAGACCCTAGCCTGCAAGCATGCCGAGGACTTCCTCATAAGGGCTGGCTGAGAAACTTCTAGAATGACAAGTGGCTACGATCCTTAAAAACTATAAACAAAAGCATGAGAGGTATGGATCACTTTGGGGGAGTAAGGCATACAAGGGGTATGGAGGGATGGTTCTGCACTATTGGTGTGTTCTAGTTCTTGGCCTGGGTGCTGGGACATGGGTATGTTCACATTGTGATCGTTCATTGCACTGCATATCCCCTTATGATTTGTGCATTTCTCTGTGTCGAAGTTATGGGTTCGATAAAAGTGGGGATCACTTTAAGGCCCAGATACCTTTCTAATTCCGTGCTTGCCTTTTCCTCTCTGTCTCTCGGTGTCTTGTATTCTTTTTCTCTCCTCTCCCAGGGTGGATCACCCTACTTGTTAAAACTGTACTACAGCAAATGTTGGTAAATGGTGTGCCTTGTGGTAGTGATTAAGTCAAATCAAACACATTTGTCACTGAAGAGATGGCCTCCAGGTGTTTATCTGGGAAATATAATTGAATACTAATGGGATAAACACTAAGTTGCCAGTTTTATTTTCACTAAAGGTGTGGGCTACAATAAGAGAGGGTGAATTTCTCTACATTTAAATACAAAGAGAATTTTTTTTAATATATGAAATCTCTTTGAGATTTAACCCAGGTGACTTCATCATCACCTCATGTCACTCCCATCAAAGAGAAATAAATAAGAGGATATTCTTATTTACATGGTACAATTGGTACTTTACTTTAACCCCAAACTTGCTATGCTCTCGACTTATGGAAGAACCCATCCACACATTTCACTGCATTAGCTCAGTCTGCACTGCCCAGAGAGGCTTGTTACATCCTTGTCCTTGAACCACACTCAATATCACATAGCAGTTATCCAGAGTTGGACAGAAGTGATAATGGGCTCTGAAAATATTTGCTAAATAAACTAAAAAGTAGATTTATGATGTAAAAGACCATGATGTTGCAAATGGAGGCGAACAGTTTGAACAAAATTGTTTTACAAGGAAAAAAAATTCCTGATGACATCCTATAATACTTCTGAAATATCCTAAGCATGCTCCAAACTGAATCACAAACTCGAGCACCCCCACCCCAAGGATGCCTGCCATCTCAGAGAGGTGAAGTACATTCCAAAAAAAGTAGCAAACATAGACCCAATAAAGACACCCAGACAGTGTGGCTAATTTGGATCAAGTATCTTTGGACTAGTTGGTCTTCCAAGTTACAAAGGTGTAAGGTGCAGTTTCCAGCGACCCCCGCCCCGCCTTTTTTTTTTTTTTTTTTTTTGGATGAAATCTCAGACACAGAACAGTTAAGCAACATCCCCAGGATTCCAAAATGTTCACCCAGGTGCCCAGGACTGTTTTGTGACTGTCCATGAAGATAACTAGAAATCATACAGGTCATGCATTAACAGGGGTGGTGTAACAGGAAACAAGATAAGTTTGTACTAAGGATGCTGGCGTAACCAAGGACCACCTCTTGAGAGTGGACTTGGCCAAGACCCAGGGACCAAACAGACCACCAGTGGCAGGGATAATTGGAGGAGGATGCAGTGGAGTAACTGGGCAGCCCATGCAGGTGGCTATCATTATCTGGGAAGTCTAGCAATAAAGCTGTATCATCAGAGGTCTTGTAGAAAGGCAGAGCCCAGGATCTGGAAAGTCCATCAATAGGCAATGGGAACCAACTTCCAAAAGGGCTACATGGGTTTTGGACACAAGAGACCTTGCAGAATCCCAAGACCATCCGTGCTCAGAATTCAGGTCCTTGCCTTTCTACTCCCTCCTGTGTATCTTTTTGCATATGACCCATCACCTCCCACGGTTGAGAAAGGTTTCTCCAAATAAGCCAAAAACATGAAGGGAAAGAAGATAATGAATCATTAAGTTTCCCCCCACCACCACCTCTCCCGGGTAGCCATTCAGCGTTGTCTCTCTGGTCAACATGAGTCTATTCACTGATCAACAATTTTTAGCGACTCTCCTTGAATTAGAACCAGAGAAACACACCGTTAATAGACATTTTTTTTTTTTTTTTTTTTTTTTGCTCTGTCAAACCACTTTTGCCTTTTCCCCTCAACTATGTTTCCATTCAAAATTCTTTAACAATACACACAAAGGGGAAAAAACTGGGTCGGCACGCATGCTAATAACAGTGTGTTCAGTTCTCCTCAAGCGCAGCGTGCTAACAGAATCGTGTTACACTTTTGTTTTACCCTTAGCTCTATTCTGTAGCACACAGTTATGCTCTTGCTTGGCAGGCACAGCAGAACCAAAGGGATTATACACTTAGCATCTGGAACTATTCCACTATCATCATAGACCAAAATCTGCACCCTGCCTCTTCCCTCCTGCGCCAAGCCAGTAAAATACGAGGGAACTATACGTTTGCACATCCAAAGCAGCCCCATCAGAGGAAGCCAGCAGGCTAATGGGAATCGAATGTTCTAGAAGCTGGTGACTTGTTCTGGAAGTGAAACCTGCCTGTGGCTTGTGAGAGGGGAGAGGACTTGGAAAGACTTAGGTGATAGGTTTTTAACACCGTCAGGAGAAACATTCAAATCCTCAGATTCATGAGTACAGCACCCTCACGTCATTTCTCCAGAAAATGGGGCATAACTCCAGACTCTTCATGAGGCAGGTAAACAAAGGCCAGCCGAGCAGTGCTCAAACTCTGGGGAGTTGCTGGGCTCCCTCATGCCACCACCCACCCCCTATTGATCTCACACAGGCTGGGTTGCCAATTCCTACCCCCGGATGGATTTCTGCAAGCAGGGAGCTGTGGGGTCACTCAAGGGTAATCAAACCCCCAGAGGTGAAATTGTCATGGGCAGGACATCACCTTCAAGGCACTCAGTCTTTGATGGCATGGGAACTGCTTCTGGATGCCTGGCCCCCACTGCAAACCTACCCAGTTAAGAGTCCCCGAGGATGGGACCCCGGCATGCCTGATTGTTAATAGCACTGAACATTGGCTGTGCCCCCCACCCCCACTGTTGCAGAAAAACAAGCCCGCAGCACATACTGGTTTGTGGATTCATTTCCTTTTCATCTCCTTTCTCAACTGTACCATCTGCGACAGTGAGTGATTTCTTCTTTGGAGAGGCTTCCATCACAGAAGTATTCCATGGGAGGACATCTGATTATAAATTAAGAGAGAGAAAATACAAGGGTCATGCCTCCTCAAGGAATCCATTAGCCCTCTTACCAATCTTTCCCACCTCCTCCGCACTCCAGCTGACTCGTGCCAATATGGAAAAGGGAAGAGCTTTACCAAATAGAGTGTTCAGGTCCTGGGTGTTCAAATAAACAGAATTTTCCTACAAAAGGGGAACCAACACTGTAGGATCCTTGTAAAGTGTGTGCCCATGGGTCCAAGCCCAATGCAAATCACACCCTGGCCCCATTTGGAGGGCTGGCTGTGTGCGGGGCGGGGGGGCGCCGTGCAGCGCAAGCCAGGGAACTCAGAGACCATGGCCTCTGCCTTTGCCCAGGAGCTCCGGGAGTCTGGGCAAGTCCCCTCTCCCAGGAGCCTCAGTGTCTGAGGTTGAAACAAAAGGAGTTGGCTCATCTATGACTGAATATTCACGTACTCACCTTCCCTCCTCCCTGACCTCACCTTCTGATCTGTTCCATCCTCAGACGGGAGGCCTCAACCAGGAGCATCTGGGAAACCTGTGGGTGAGGCAGAGATTTGGCCCTGGTTGCTGTCTGAACTCATGTCTCCCTCCTGACAGGGCCCACCTGGCCCAAACCCAACCCCAGACCTGACCTGGAGCAGGAAAGAGGACCGAACCCCTCCAGGCCAGCATCCTGACATTCAGGATTGATTCCCATGTCCTGAGCCCCCTGGCCTGCCCTTCTCTGGAGCCAATTCTGAAACCTAGACCAGCACCCAAACCAGACCTACCCAGAATCTCACCTTTTCTTTGTTTTCTGCTTTAGGCCAGCTGCTGGACATCTATGGCATATTTCAGGCTTCATCTTGACCTGAAGCCCTAAACCTAAACCCCAACCCAGTCAGTCACTTGGTCTGTTTCCTCCTGAGAGGCGTTTTTTTTTTTCCATTTTTTTTCCTTTTTTTTAAATTAACATATAATGTTAATTAATGTTATTTGTTTCAGAGGTACAGGTCTGTGATACATCAGTCTTATACAATTCACAGCACTCACCATAGCACATACCCTCCCCAATGTCCATCACCCTCCCACCCCCCTCCACTCCAGCAACCCTCAGTTTGTTTCCTGAGATTAAGAGTCTCTTATGGTTTGTCTCCCTCTCTGGTTTCATCTTTTTTCATTTTTCCCTCCTTTCCCCTATGATCCTCTGTCTTGTTTCTCAAATTCCTCATATCAGTGAGATCATATGATAATTATCTTTCTCTAATTGACTCATTTTGCTTAGCAAAATACCCTCTAGTTCCATCCACGTCGTTGCAAATGGCAAGATTTCATTCCTTTTGATGGCTGCATAACATTCCATTGTATATATATACCACATCATCTTTATCCATTCATCTGTCGATGGACATCTGGGCTCTTTCCATAGTTTGGCTATTGTGGACATTGCTGCTATAAACATTGGGGTGCACGTGCCCCTTTGGATCACTACATTTGTATATTTGGGATAAATAGTAGTGCAATTGCTGGATCATAGGGTACCTCTATTTTCAACTTTTTGAGGAACCTCCATACTGTTTTCCAGAGTGGCTACACCAGCTTGCATTCCCACCAACAGTTTTCTCTGCATCCTCACCACCATCTGTCGTTTCCTGACTTCTTAACTTTAGTCACTCTGACTGGTGTGAGGTGGTATCTCACTGAGATTTGGATTTGGATTTCCCTGATGCCGAGTGATGTTGAATACTTTTTAATGTGTCTGTTGGCCATTTGATGTCTTCTTTGCAGAAATGTCTGTTCATGTCTTCTGCCCATTTCCTGATTGGATTATTTGTTCTCTGGGTGTTGAGTTTGAGAAGTTCTTTATAGATTTTTGATACTAGCCCTTTATCTGATACGTCATTTGCAAATATCTTCTCCCATTCTGTCGGTTGTCTTTTGGTTTTGTTGACTCTTTCCTTTGTTGTGCAAAAGCTTTTTATCTTGATAAAATCCCAGTAGTTCATTTTTGCCCTTTCTTCCTTTGCCTTTGGTGATGTTTCTAGGAAGAAGTTGCTGTGGCTGAGGTCAAAGAGGTTGCTGCCTGTGTTCTCCTCAAGGATTTTGTTGGATTCCTGTCTCACATTCAGGTCTTTCATCCATTTTGAGTCTATTTTTGTGTGTGGTGTAAGGAAATGGTCCCGTTTCATTCTTCTACATAGGCTGTTCAATTTTCCCAACACCACTTGTTGAAGAGAATGTCTTTTTTCCATTGGACATTCTTTCCTGCTTTGTCAAAGATTAGTTGACCATATTGTTGAGGGTCCACTTCTGGGCTCTCTATTCTGTTCCATTGATCTATGTGTCTGACTCATTTTTTGTTATCTTGAGGGAAAATTTATTTCTTTTCTGCCTGGATATTTGTATTATTTTGTATGGCTTATTTTAATTCTTAGAATTAAAAAAAAAATTCCAGGCTATGAATGTGTGTGTATTGCCTGTATACAAGAAGCCATTTCAATCTTTAAATTCAATTTTTTTTCAAATTTATAAAGATTCCTTAAATATACTTTAAATTTTTACATATTTTTCCATTTGTTCAATTTCTTTCCTCATAAAACTTACATTTTATCTTTGTTTTATGTCCTCTATATCTATGTAATTCTTCTTGCTTTGATCTATGACTTCTTTTCCCCTGAATTCTGAGAGAGCTTTGCAAGTTTGCCTTCCACATTATTGAGAATTTTTATCTTGGCAATGCATATCAGATTCCTTGATTTCTTCCTTTAACTCTTCTTCCCTCCCACCCCCCCGCCCCTTTGTGTGTGTCAGCTGGTTAAATCCGAATCTCTTTTCTTTCACTTTTCTTTTTGATAAGTCTGGCCAGGGGTTTATCAATCTTGTTAATTCTTTCAAAGAACCAGCTCCTAGTTTCGTTGATCTGTTCTACTCTTCTTTTGGTTTCTATTTCATTGATTTCTGCTCTGATCTTTATTATTTCTCTTCTCTGCTGGGTTAGGCTTTATTTGTTGTTCTTTCTCCAGCTCCTTTAGGTGTAGGATTAGGTTGTGTATTTGAGAACTTTCTTGTTTCTTGAGAAAGGCTTGTATTGCTATATACTTTCCTCTTAGGACCGCCTTTGCTGCATCCCAAAGATTTTGAACAGTTGTGTTTTCATTTTCATTTGTTTCCATGAATTTAATTCTTATTTAATTTCCTGGTTGACTCATTCATTCTTTAGTAGGATGCTCTTTAGCCTCCATGTATTTGAGTTCTTTCCAACTTTCCTCTTGTGACTGAGTTCTAGTTTCAAAGCACTGTGGTCTGAAAATATGCAGGGGATGATCCCAATATGTTGGTACTGGTTGAGACCTGATTTGTGACCCAGGATGTGATCTATTCTGGAGAATGTTCCATGTGCACTAGAGAAGAATGTGTATTCTCTTGCTTTGGGATGGAATGTTCTGAATACATCTGTGCAGTCCATCTGGTCCAGTATGTCATTTAAAGCCCTTATTTCCTTGTTGATCTTTTGCTTAGATGATCTGTCCATTTCAGTGAGGGGGGTGTTAAAGTTCCCTACTATTATTGTATTATTGTTGATGTGTTTCTTTGATTTTGTTATTAATTGGCTTATATAATTGGCTGCTCCCATGTTAGGGGCATAGATATTTACAATTGTTAGATCTTCTTGTTGGATAGACCCTTTAAGTATGATATAGTGTCCTTCCTCATCTCTTATTATGGTCTTTGGTTTAAAATCTAATTTGTCTGATATAAGGATTGCCACCCCAGCTTTCTTTTGGTGTCCATTAGCATGGTAAATGGTTTTCCACCCCCTCACTTTAAATCTGGAGGTGTCTTTGCGTCTAAAATGAGTCTCTTGCAGACAGCATATTGTTGGGTCTTGTTTTTTTATCCAATCTGATAGCCTGTGTCTTTTGATTGGGGCATTTATCCCATTTACATTCAGGGTAACTATTGAAAGATATGAATTTAGTGCCATTGTATTGCCCATAAGGTGACTGTTACTGTATATTGTCTGTGTTCCTTTCTGGTCTATGTTACTTTTAGGCTCTCTCTTTGCTTAGAGGACCCCTTTCAATATTTCTTGTAGGGCTGGTTTCGTGTTCACAAATTCTTTTAGTTTTTGTTTGTCCTGGAAGCTTTTTTTTCTCCTATTTTCAATGACAACCTAGCTGGATATAGTATTCTTGGCTGCATATTTTTCTTGTTTAGTGCCCTGAATATATCATGCCAATCCTTTCTGGCCTGCCAGGTCTCTGCGGATAGGTCTGCTGCCAATATTTCTACCATTGTAGGTTACAGACCTCTTGTCCCAAGCTGCTTTCAGGATTTTCTCTTTGTCTTTGAGACTTGTAAGTTTTACTATTAGATGTCAGGGTATTGACCTATTTTTATTGATTTTGAGGGGGGTTCTCTGTGCCTCCTGGATTTTGATGCCTGTTTCCTCCCCCAAATTAGGGAAGTTCTCTGCTGTAATTTGCTCCAATATACCTTCTGTCCCTCTCTCCCTTTCTTCTTCTTCTGGAATCCCAATTATCCTAATATTGTTTCTTCTTATGGTATCACTTATCTCTTGAATTCTCCCCTCGTGATCCAGTAGTTGTTTATCTCTCTTTTTCTCAGCTTCTTTATTCTCCATTATTTGGTGTTCTATATCACTAATTCTCTCTTCTCTGTCATTTATCCTAGCAGCTAGAGCCTCCATTTTTTATTGCACCTCATTAATAGCCTTTTTGATTTAGACTTCATTAGATTTCAGTTCTTTTATTTCTCCGGAAAGGGGTTCTCTAGTATCTTTTGCTTTTTTCAAGCACAGCTATCTTTATAATCGTCATTCTGAACTCCAGTTCTGACATCTTACTAATGTCTGTATTGAATAGGTCCCTGGCAGTCGGTACTGCCTCTTGTTCTTTTTTTGAGGTGAGTTTCCATCTTGTCATTTTGTCCAGAGAAGAATAGATGAATGAGAGAACAAAATGCTAAAAGGGTAACAATGACCCCAGAAAAATATACACTAAACAAATCAGAAGAGACCCAAAACCAGGAGGAAAAGAAAGAAAGAAAGAAAAAAAAAGAATATGATCAGGCTGGTGAATAGAACAGAGCCACTCACTAGACTCTGGGTGTATTTTGGTCTGATAGAAGAAACTGCCTCCCAAAATTTTAAAGAAAGAAAAACTTACATATATACAAAAATAAGGGTAAATACGATGAAGGGATGGAATCTGACTGTAAAGATGAAAATTAAAAAAGATTTTAAAAAAGGAATTGATAAGAAGTTGAATGAAACAAGAAAGAAGAAAAATTAAAAAAAAAAAAAAAAGGAGAGAACATGATCAGGTGGGAGACTAGAACAAAGCCATACATTAGATTTAGGGTATATTTTGGTCTGTTAAAAGAAACTGTATCCCAAAATTTTTAAAGAAAGAAGAACTTATGTATATACAAAAAATAAGGTTAAATACAATGAAGGGATGGAATATGTAAAAACCAAAATTAAAAAAGATTTTTAAAAAGGAATTGATAAGATGTTGGTTGAAAAAGGAAAGAAATTTTTTAAAAAAGAAATAGAAAAAGAAAAAAATAAAG
Source organism: Neomonachus schauinslandi (assembly GCF_002201575.2). Classification (NCBI taxonomy): domain Eukaryota; kingdom Metazoa; phylum Chordata; class Mammalia; order Carnivora; family Phocidae; genus Neomonachus; species Neomonachus schauinslandi. Next base: position 164,630,807 of record NC_058407.1, on the reverse strand, counting down.
AAAATTTAAAAAATTAACTTTGAAAGACTAAGGAATCAGGGGGGGGAAAAGCCATGAATTCTATGTGCAGTATTCCCCTAGTGCTGGAGTTCTGCTGTTCTCATTGATCGGTAAACTTGGTCTTGGCTGGCTGTTCTTTTTTTTTTTTTTTAAAGATTTTTTTTATTTGACATAGAGAGACACAGCGAGAGAGGGAACATAGCAGGGGGAGTGGGAGAGGAAAAAGCAGGCCTCCCGCCGAGCAGGGAGCCTGATGCAGGGCTCAATCCCAGGACCCTGGGACCATGACCTGAGCCAGAGGCAGACGCTTAATGACTGAGCCACCGAGGCACCCCTTGGCTGGCTGTTCTTGCTGATCTTCTGCGGGAGGGGCCTGTTGCATTCCGCCTCTGGCAAATGTCTTTGCCGGAGGCGGAATTGCCCCACCCTTGCCCAGTCTGGGCTAAGTCATGTGCTCGGGTTTGCTCTCGGGAGCTTTTGTTCCCTGCAAGCTTTCCGTACAGCTTTGGAGGCCGAGAGTGAAAATGGCGGCCTCCCAATCTCCGCCCTGGAGGAGCCAAGAACTCGGGGGCCCCACTCCTCAGTGCGCCCCCAGAGAAAAGCAGTCAGTCACTCACATCTCCCCGGTCTCCAGCTGCACTCCGTGCTCACCCGGCCTGTGACCGTGCGTTTCTATCTCTGGCACCCGACCCCGGGGTGGAGTCTCCAAACCCAGCAGATCCCTGCGGTGCACTCCCGCGCCGCTCCTCCCGGGGGAGGAAGGTGAGTCTCCCCGGATCTGCCGCTTGTTGGGTCCCTGCTGGAGGAGCAGTGGCCCGACTGTGCCACAGATCACGGTTTATGACAACCCCGAGCTGAGAGCCCGCGCCTCGGCTCCGTCTCTGCAGCCGGCTTCCCTGCTCCGTTACCTGGGAGCTCTGCCACACTCAGGCACCCCTGGTCTTTCTGTGACCCCGAGGGTCCTGAGACCACACTGTCCCGCGAGGGTTCCACCCCCTGCTTAGCCACTGGAGCTACGTCCCTCAGCGGAGCCGGCTTCTAAAAGTTCTGATTTTGTGCTCTGCGGCTCTATCACTTGCCAGAAGCGGCCTATGGAGGCCCCTCCCCCGCTGTCTATCCTCCCGAATATCACCTCGGATTCACTTCTCCGCACGTCCAACCTTCCAGAAAGTGGTTGCTTTTCTGTTCAGAGAGTTGTTGCTATTCCTTTCTTCAATCTCCTGTTGAGTTCATAGGTGTTCAGAGTGGTTTGATCCCTATCCAGCTGAATTCCTGGGAGCAGACGAAATCCAGGTCTCCTACTCCTCCGCCATCTTGCTCCACCCCCGAGAGGCATTCTTGATGCCAAGGGTCTCTAGGGCTGTCCAACTAGGGGAGCCCTGCCCCCATTTCCTAGGGGCCCCATTGCCCCGCTCTGCCCACCTGCCAGTGCCCCCTGGGAAGTGCCCAGGGAGTGCCTGGCTTTTCTCCCATCTGCCCCTACAATCCCTGCAGCTGGGTTCATGGCCCCAGAGTCTGGCTTACCCTGGCAGGTAGGCTTGGTGCTGAGTCCCAGCCTCCTCTGGCCTGGCTCATCACTCATACCCCAGGTAAATGAAGCCCTGCCTCTCATCTTGAGCCTGGTCCTCAAACCTGTTGTCTTCATCTCCTTTAGGAAATGTGCTCCCTTGACTTGGAGGTATACCCATTCTGCTGTCACCCAGGGCCCCTGGGGCTTGGACACTATTGAATATCCCCACCTCCATCAAATGCTTTGTTTCCTCAGAGACTGTATTAGTGTCCCTTTGCTGCTGTATGAGTGATCACAAATTTAGTGGTTTAAACAATGTAAGTTTATTTTTATTTATATGTGAATATTATCTGGAGGTCAGAGTCTCAATGGGCTAAAATCAAGGTGTCAGCCAGTTCCCTTAGAGCTCTAGGGGGGATCCATCATCCCTTATCTGTTCCAGCTTCTAGGGGCTGTCCACATTCTTGGTCCATGTCCCTCTTCCAACTTCAAAGCCAGCAATAGCATCGGTCTGACCTCTGCTCTCATCCTCACATCTCTTTCTCTCTCTCTCTCTCCTGCCTCCCTCTTTCCTTCCAAGGACCCCTGTGATTACACTGGGCCCACGCAGAACCACCTTCAGATCCTTAACTTAATCACATCTGCAAAGTCTCTCTTGCTGTGTAAAATACCATACCCACAGGTTCTGAGATGAGGATGTGGGCAAAGATCTTGACAGTTCTCTCTCCAGTTCTTTCTCCCTCTCTGACCATTCCACCATATTTTCCATCAGTGGATCTCTATTCCCCTTAAATATGGGTGTTCCTAGAACTTCACTGTGGTCCTGTTTCTACTATACACACTCCCTGTTCACTCACACACAGTCGTGGGTTAGGTCTTTCACCCATAGATTCCCAAGTACAGGTCTCCAGCCCAACCCTTTCTCCTGAGATTCAGACCTATACAATTGTCAGACTCTGGTCCTCTCCCTGGGTAGATGCCAAGACCAGTGTTCCCAATGGGTGCTGGGTCCCAGCACAAAGTCAAGAGTAGCCAGTGTCAGAGCCTTGGCAGGGGGACCTCTGGGGGTTGTTTTGTTCCTCTCTGGTGCAACGATTGAAGAGACAAAGTTATTCTTGGGGAAGAAAGAAGTATGGACAGGCAGAAGGAATAAACACAAACATCCTAAGTTTAATAATCTTACTCTCTTAAGAGAGTAGGTCCCTTTTCCATGAGGGCCTTATCCAATACAAGTAACTTAAAAATAATACAAGGAAGAAAGTATACCAGATAACAACGGAAATGACGATACTTTATTGAGAAGCTTCCAGGGATTGTGTTAAGCATGGTACATAACATATTTTATCTCATTTAATCCCCACGAGAAGCCAGTGAGGTATTTTTAATATCAAGTGAAGAAAGTGTGGTCTGGACACAAACCTGGTGAGTAAATCACTCACCAAGCTCCTACAGCCAGTGAGAGATGGAGCTGGACTTGAACCAAGGTCTGCCTGACACCAATGTCCACGCTGTCAACACTGGCTTCCCTTCTCCCACAAGGCAACACTGGTATTTTGGGTATGTTTTGTCTTCCCGTGGTCACTCCAGAATTCTGCAGGTCTGGAGAGAAAAATCTATGGCTCTCTATTCACTAGCACACATGCCACCATTTCTCAAACTCTGGGGTCAGATGATCCAGGCTATTGGCCTCCAAGAGGGTTGGAGTCATGAACATGCCCTGGGGACAGATTGCCTGGGAACTGTTTGCCCAGTCATCCCAGGCCCCCAGCATGCCTGTGTATAATTTGCACTGTTTGGAGGAAATCATTGCTGGCTATTGATTCTGGAAGCAGCTGAGACTAAAAGGGAATGAACACAGCCCAGTAATAATGCAGTGAGGGAGGAAGCCGAGAGGGGAACCCATGGGCTCACTTCACTCCTCGGTGGTCAATAGGCTGTTTACTGAGACTCATTACTCTTCTGCTCCTGGATTCCAACAGCATGGGCATCACCAGGAGCCTCCTGATTGCTGCATTATCCTAATGGATACAGACTGTACCATTCGGGAATAGTGGTAGTCTGCTGGAGAAGGTCATTGAGAGGATGGGGCCACCAGTTGGCCCGCAAGCTGGACCCGGGCAATAGGAGGCATCTCACCCCCTCTCCTGTCCTTGGAATGTACGTTCTGCCCACCATTCCCACTGTGGAAGCCACTCCAAGGATGCAGCCTTGAGAGGTGAGGTGTTGTTGAGACCATTTGGACTGTGTACATTAAGGCACACAGTTCAGTACTGAACCCCACTAAGGTTACTCTATAAACTTCTAAGATGTAGTGGGCAGGGCACCTGGGTGGCTCAGATGGTTAAGCGTCTGCCTTCGGCTCGAGTCATGATCCCAGGGTCCTGGGATCGCGTCCCGCATCGGGCTCCCTGCTAGGCGGGGAGCCTGCTTCTCCCTCTGCCTCTGTCTCTGTCTCTCTCTCTCTCTCTCTCTCTGACTCTCATGAATAAATAAATAAAACATTAAAAAAAAAAAAGATGTAGTGGGCAGGTGCAGAGATCTAATCATCTTGGTGTTGCCCAAGACAAAACTCATATGTAAATCTCCTTGCTTAGTCAAACTGCTACCTACCCATCTGGAGTGGCCTGCCTCTTCCTATGGTCTCTTCCCACCCTCTATGAATGGGGCTGGTTTGTGAACAAACATAGGCCCCCGGGGAAGTCCTGAAACGCTCAATAGGAGGTAGCTCTGTGCTATAATCCTGTAAGGGGGGACAGATGTGCACCTTCTAACTTCACATCCCGCACCTTCCTCCTCCTGTCCACACAGCACTTAGATGATTCATTCTGCTACAAAACTGTTCTAAGAAAAGATAGAACAAGAGAAAGAGAGACAGGGAGGGAGGGTGAAAAGGAAGGAAGAGAGGGAAGGTGGGCGGGAGAAAAGGGAGAAGGGGAAGAAAGAAGAAAGGAAAGAAAGGAGGGAGGGAAGTGGGGAGAACACCCTTCCCCTCTGCTTTGGCATATCATTTTTTCATTATCCCAACACCCACTGAAGTGTCTGAGTACCTTGTAACTCACAATGGATTATCAGGAAAAAGGAGAACACATTAGAACACTGCAGAATTAGAAGCTGTGTCTGCCAATTCTTAACCTCCGACAAGCTTTTGTTATAATAAAGAAATATTAAGGGGGTGGGTATAGTTGTGACAGAAGTCCTTCTGTCTGAAAAGGACAAGTGTGGAGACAAAGAGGGTCAGCAGGTATCAACAGGGCAGGGGTGAGAAATCCCAATGGTCAACTGCCAAGTTTTCAAAGCAAATTTGACCTTCTCTACTATAAGCATTGAGCAATTTCTCCCCACGGGTTGTACCCCAATTCATTATTTGATAGCTGTCTAGTAGTTCTTTAAACCTGGAGTTCCCAAAAGATTTGTAGCAGAAGGAAATGTGTAATTTCTTTTTTCTTTCCTTTCTTTTCTTTTCTTTTTTTTCCTTTGCTTTTCTTTCCTCTCTTCCCTTGAGTGAGGCAACACTTTTGGGCTTCCCATGCATGATTTTAACTCCCAGTACAAATAATTGCTCTTCCTGGCTGCTATGTCAAAAGGTGTTCCTCCAGATATATTTCAGAAAAGCATGGGCTCACTACACCACAACCCATAAATACAAGAATGGACTGAGTGTCCACTGTATGGCAAGCAAGTAAAGGAGTAGAGAGCAGGTCACTAGGTCAGAATGAATGGCATGGTGCTGACCTCTTCGTAGTCCTCATAGGTGATATCCTGAATGACAGAGAAGTTCTATCCCATGTCAGGCCAACGATCCTTCCAGGCCCATGTTCTGGCTCTGAAGGTGGCATCAAGGAGCACTTGAGGAACAATAGTGTCATTACAAGCACCACCTTCAACATTCCAAGTTCCCTTGACTGACCTGGTGACACCAGGCTGTTGCACCTGACATGATGCCTGGCGCAAAATGGTTCTCATTAAAAGAGACCAAGCATGGCAAACCGTGGAGGTCAGGCATGGAAGGCCACCGCATGGGTTTAAAAGCATCACGTGCCCATTCTATGCCAGGCACTGGGAGATATACTTCACACACATCAGTTCCTTTGAAATCCCAATGGGTCCAGGAGGTAGGTCTCTTTACAGATGAACAAATGAGCACAAGAGGTAAAGAGACTCATCAAGATCTCTGAGGCCTTCCTGCTCCTCTCGGAAGCAGCACTGATGCATGCACCTGACTTTGGGGAGAGCCTGGGAACACTGGAGAATCAAGCAGTCAAGCCCCAAGAAAGAGAAGCATTGACGTAGCTTCTATATCTGCTCTTGGGAAATCTCTGGGTGCACACACTGAAGAGCATTCGGGAGTGACTGCTCATCCAAACCAATGACACAATAAGGTCTACTTTGCCTCAACACTCCACCCATCAGGGGCCCGAAGATGTCCCGTAATTCCTTCCTTGGTTAACTGTGGTCAGATAATTTTTATTATCGTGACCTAGACTCTGGTACGTAGAAAGAACCCGTTTCCTACCCTGGAGGACACAATACTTGAGAGAGTGTTACAGTACCCAAATGCCTCTTCTTTTACTTTAGTTAGTTAATAGTTGTTGATTAAGAGCCTACCATGACCAGGGCAGTGCCAGGCACTAGAGATACAATAGTGGACAAGACAGACATGCTCTCTGCCCTCACAACAAACAACCTGGTAGTCATTCCATTTCAAGAGGGACACTTGGCAACCTAGAAAGTGCCCAGGAGGAAAGCAGATGGGAACAGGTCAAGAAAACCACATGACAAGATCAGCTAAGATATTGGTAATTTTTGAAGTTGAGTGACAAGTACATGATGAGCATAGCATCATACTATTCAATTTTTGTGTTTGAAAACTTCCATCTCAAGAGGTGGTCATGTGGAAAACAAAGTAAATATATTGTGTGTTGTCCAGAAGGCTAATAAATACCCCCCTTAAATTGCTTAGCACTTTTGAAACCAATGTGGTCACACTCACTCCTCTCCAGAGTGGTACAAAGTAATCGGGGCAGGGGGGTAATAACTAGCCCAGTTTTATGAACAAGGAAAAGACTAGATTCACAGAAGCTCAGAGGCAGAATTCCATTCTCCATCCTAACGTTTGACTTGATTACAATCCCATCCACCACAACACAAGTCAAGGTTAGGGGGAGATAGGTCTGAGCCTAATGCGAACAAGAACTTTTAAAGTCTGAAGATGGTGCAGGCATCCTTGAAAAGTAGTGAGTCTCTGGTCCTAGAAGTAACAAGCAGAAGATGGTGGAAGCTTCTCCCACTAGAAATGACTTGGAGAGATTTCTGTTAGAGGTGGAAAAGTGGATTGAAAGCTTCAAGGGGGCCCTCCAACTATTAATTTCCTGTGGTCCTGGAGATTTCAAAAGGCTTCTTTGGTTTTATTCATTGGTTCCTTCTCAGGGAAATATGGTTGTGGGGGAGGTCATCCAGGTCCCCACTTGTGTACTGACAGGAAGAACACCAAAGTAAAAACAGCTCCCATTTAATGAGCAGGAACCCTCTGTCAGGCACTTGCTGAGTTTATATGCATTATCTGACCTAATCTTCACTAAACCTCATAGGTAGATACCATAATTATATTCGAGGCATGGAGAAGTAAAATAACATCCAGCTGACAAAAGATTCTTGGCCAGAATCTTGGAGATAGCAAACCTTGAGTTTATGGAGAGAGACGGCACCGCTCCTGGGAGGATCTGCTCCCTCTTCCTTTGCTTAGAATTCTCTAGCACCCGGGAAGGCCAGCTCAAGACAGACAAGGGCACTTAGGGAGTGGAAAGGAAAAACAAAGGCACCTGCAGAGCCAATTAGTGAGTTGAAATTCAACTCCAAAACCTTACTGTTGGTTCCTTGAGCTAAAGTCGTGAGCTTTGATCACAGTTACTAACTCGTGAACAGCTAGGACTGGCCTCAGTTCCCCGTAGGGAAAGGTAAATATTCTTGGGGTAGTGCAAACATATCACTAATGGTCTAAAATGGCCTGTAATGGAGGCATAATTTATTTGGGGAATAAGCCCCCTATAAAGGTAAAAGGTTGTTATTTTTACAGCCTGAATGCCTGATCTTTCCAGCGGCAGCCAGAACTCTTCAGAACTCTTCCTCAGGCACTGACAGCACCCGCAGGGCAGATAAAGAATGAAATACTAATTTCCCAGCCAAAACTCCTGCTTGGTTCCTCCCCCACTGGGGAGGTGAGTGTCACCCACTATAGTTTTGCTCTGAAAGGGAGGTGGATAGGTGAGGCTGAGAAGGTATAATTACAGGTAGAGCCAGGAGCATCTTGGATTGTGATACCAGGCGAGGCTTTCTCTGCTGAGTGCACCCCTGAAAGAACCTTCCCCACCACCTTTATCAAAACCACAGTCAGGGGAGCACCCCTGTTATTAAATGCTGCTCGGCACGTCTGCACGGAGGCATAATCACAGGTGGTAGGCCTGGAGGGGAAGCTGTTCAAGGGGAGGGAAGAAAGAAAACACAAGGATGAGCTGACTCAAAACACAGAAATGAGGTGTAAAAATTCGATTAGAGACCTAGGGAAGGGGCGAGGAGATGAGGACGCGGCGGAGGGGTGGGACTCCGAAGTTTTCTTTAGTTCTCCTGTGGGTGGGTCGGAGTCTTTGTTTTTCAGTCCTTGGTGGTGGAGGGCAGAAGGTTCTAGAAAGGTAGGAAACATGGGAGAATGTTGTCCTGGCGTGGTCACATCTCCCGGCCCCACCTGCTACAAACTTCAGTGAAGTAATAGAACAATAAACCAGAGAGCTCTCGGCAGCCTGCCTGACCTGGCGTTTGGCAGGTGCACCAAAAACACAACAAGTGACTTCACAGGATCCAGACACTGGGACATTAAGTAGGATTTGTGAACCCAGAGTCATGAGGATGGGCCAGTGAAAAAAGGCAGTTGGTAGGAGTGTCTCAGTCACCAAATAATAAAACCATCTTGGAGAAGGGATTAGCAAACCCCACTGCATATTGACATCACCTGTGGTGGGGAGTAGGTGACTCAGGCATCCCCTCTCCTTTTAAAGCTCCCCCAAATGATAACTTCTAGTCACCGCCTTGGAACCATTACCATGGAAGAAGCAGGGCTTGTGCTCTGCCACCCATCCCCCCCCCCACCCATCTAACCCTCCCCAACCTTCAAGGCACAGCTCAAATGTCACACCAGGAAAACAACCATTCCTGAGCCCATAGGAGTGAGTGCACAGTAATGAGCTAAGTGCACTAGGGAATACAGATAAGACAGCCTCTGCCCAGTTTATAAATGCAGGGAGGGAGAAAGCGTGTGTCTGGTACAGAGAGGAGCTCAATAAATATTTAGGAAATAAAAGAATGAGGGAGTAAATAAGTGAATGACTTAACAATAGTACATGGCGCATGACAGCCTGGGAAAATAGAAGCAGGTGTAATGTGCAGAGTAAGGAATGCTCGATGGGGTGGGGCCGGAGGGGAGGTGCACTTCATAAAGGTGGTAGCCTTTGAACTGGGCTTTGAAGAAAGGGTCGTAATAACATTTAATGTTTGTTCAGAGCTTTAAACTTGATCAGTGTTTCGCATACATTAACTCATTTAGTGGCTTTTAATAGCGCTCAAAGTTGGCGTTTTGAGCCCTACTGTAGAGGTGAGGAAAGGTCAACTGACTTCATCGAGATCGGGAAGCTAGTGAGCGAGGAAGCCCAGGACCCAAGCCTGGAATCCGCTGACCCTGTATGACATCGCTGAGGGATCAGTCCACAAGTCACCTAGGGGGAAGGACATCCCGGGCCAAGAATGTAGTAAAAGAGACCCGAGGATGTCAGGCCCGGCTCAGAGCCCTGCCCAGAACTGAGTGCAGTTTTCCAGAATGGATCTGATTCATTCAGGACTGGCAGAGTAAACCTGTCCCCTTGCTCATTCCACACAGTTTGCCTCTTTGAAACCAAACTAAAGTTGCTTTATTGTGCTTTTTCCTTTCCTTCTCTCTTCGGCAAACTTCTCACGACATTAATGCACACCGAGATTATAGTCAACTAAAACCTTTTTTTTTAATTTTCACACTGGCTAAACCAGTTCTCCCCCAGAGCTACAGCTGAGCAAGTTAAGGTGCATGTGCATGTATTTTATGTGTCAACTTGACTGGGTTCAGGGATGTCTGGATAGCTGGTAAAAATCTTATTTCTGGGTATGTCTATGAGGGTGATTTTAGAAGAGATTGGCTTTTGAATCAGCCGACTGAGTAAAGAAGATCGTCCTCACGGATACAGATGGGCATCATCCAATCCACTGAGGCCCTGAATAGAACAAAGAGGTAGAAGAAGGGCGAGATGGTTCTCTTCGCTTGAGCCAATCGCTATAATAAATTTCTATTCTATTCTATTCTATTCTATTCTATTCTATTCTATTCTATTCTATTCTATCCTATCCTATCCTATCCTATTCCATTCCATTCTTATAATCTCTCCTATTGGTCTGTTCCTCTGGAGAACCCTGGCAAATACAATGCAAATGCACAACTCCATCATTCCAATTAAATTCCATAGTCTTATGTTTAGCCGAGCATGCTGGCCTCATGAGATGGATCTGACTCTCCTGGTTGTCATCTGGCATACTGACTCCCGATACCCTTTCTATAACACCCAAGTCACTGATTCCAAACCACAGAATGGAACACGATCCTGAGTGGAACCCTGCAGCTCATCTTCCTGAACCCCCTCTCTGGCCTGCCACCAATTTGCTAATCGACATCTTTGGGGTCCTGATGTTCAATCTATTTTTAATCCATCCGATTGGAATGCCACCCAACCCAAATTTAAAGCTCACAGGGATATCCAATGCCTTGGTAGAATCCATGTATCTTCCACATTTTTACAATCCAACAGTTGAGGGATCCCATCCAAAAAATTAAATGAAGATAGTACAAGATCCCTTTTTTCTTAGTGCATTTGTGTATTTTTCCCGTTGACCATCACTTCTCTTTCTTTTTCTTTTATTATGTTATGTTAATCACCATACATTACATCATTAGTTTTTGATGTAGTGTTCCATGATTCATTGTTTGCATATAACACCCAGTGCTCCATGCAGAACGTGCCCTCTTTAATACCCATCACCAGGCTAACCCATCCTCCCACCCCCCTCCCCTCTAGAACCCTCAGTTTGTTTTTCAGAATCCATCATCTCTCATGGTTCATCTCCCCCTCCGATTTCCCCCCTTCATTCTTCCCCTCCTGCTATCTTCTTATTCTTTTTTTTTTTAACATATAATGTATTATTTGTTTCAGAGGTACAGATCTGTGATTCAAGAGTCTTGCACAATTCACAGCACTCACCATAGCACATACCCTCCCCAATGTCTATCATCACTTCTCTTTCTACAAGCTCATGATGCTGGCTTAAAACCATGTGCTTATTATACAGCATTTCCCTAGCTCATCTGACTCACAGCTCTCTTCAGAGAGCAGGACTCTTTGCCATGGGTAAGAATCCATCTTGCAGTGTTTTTAGAGGTCAGTGATTCCAGAATGTATTTGTATGCAATTATTAATATCATAATAACACCTTGCACTTGATATGGGGCTGTGCGGTTTACAAGGCTCTTTCCTGTACAATCTCATTTAACAAACAACTACCTTAGGAAAAAGGCAAGGATTCTGCTTTATGGCAGAGAATAATGAACTCTAATCATTAATGTCCCATCCAGCTCTAGGACAGTTGAGTCTAACAAGCCAGTGAGAGTGTATTTTCCCCTTGAGCACTGTGAAATCCAGGTAATAGGAGACTAGGATGCTAAAGGCCATCACCTCTATGTTACAGTGATTACTAGAGCAAGGAGAACATTCTACAAGCCATTGATCCCCAACAGCATGGGCAGCCTCTGTTATGACTTAGACTATATAATGTACTATGCAGCAACTCTGGGGTTGGGGCACAGGAATCCCTGTTTCAACAGGCCCTCCTGGTGATTCTGATGCATGTTCCCATTTGAGAGCCTGACTTAATGGAAGTTCAGTAAACATTTAGTCTATAGATGAAATACTGGATTGCTCACATGGTCACTTCACCATCAGCACGGAACTGGAGCTCTCTACTACTGAAAGGGCAGGACTCTCAAAAATTACACTCCTGTAAGAGGACCTATCAGAAGGGCCCAAATTCAGAGGCCCTGTTGCCAAGGACAGTGGCAGATTACTGGAAGACAGTGAGGAGTGTCAGGTACAATGGCACCATCTGGGGATATATTGAAGTGGCTGAACCAGCCCTGCTTGATTCAATTTCCTGGGACCCCCCACCCCCGACCCCGGCCAACACACACACACACACAGGCAATGTCACAGAGCAAAGCATAAGCTGATTCAACTCATTCTGGCCTCCACAACAGGTATACACAGGGTGTCTGCCTACCCCCGACCTTTTAAGTCAGGACCAAAATTCAGGTATGTAATAAGGGTGACCAATGGTCCCAGTTTGCCCAGGCCTGAGGGGTTTCCCAGGAGATGGGTCTTTCAGTGCTAAAACTGGGGGTGTCCCAGGCAAATCGACACTGAGTGACAGACCTAGGCTGCTCCCAATGGGTTTGCCACCCCAATCCTGAGCCCTCTCTAATCAGAAGATTCAATCCATATCAGTTTGATTCCCAGCCCATTTCTAATTCTCTGCACCTGCTCATCACAGTTGGCCCCACTGGCCTTTGACCATCAGTTTTCCCTCTTGCGTTTTGAGTAGATCCTAAGCTCTAGTTCTTGCCAATGCAGACAAACTCACAGGACACAACCCCGGTTGGTCGATCATCAGGTCAAGCACTTCTTCTCACTCCCATGCATCCACAAGAGGGATATTTCAGCACTCGCAAATGAATGGGGAGGTCATAGAAGAGAAGACATCCAACTCAGATTCCTTTACAAGGAGATGCATGCATAATTAACTGTTTTGCTTTCCAATTAGTAGTAGTATCAACCCGTTAACTTCTTACCCAGCCCATCCCACCTCCAACAAGTTTGCGTGTATAGACATTTATACAAACTGACTCCTTAAGGCAATTGTAAAATGTGAGTTCGGGGCTTGTGTCTTTGGGTTGTCAATGAGTCGACAACACAAGACAGAATTATAGAATTGGGATCTCATCGACCCTTCCCCGAGGGCCTCTGACATAGGAAAGGAAACCAGGTCAGAGAATAGGCAAGCAAGGGAGACTCAAGGATCTGAGATGGATGATGCCAGGGTCTTCTGAGGCTGTGATGATGAAAACAATCAGTATACCTCACATGCAGAGGACACTCGGGGCACATCACATCTTGCAGCCCACCAGCCATCTTAAATTTCTAAGCATTCTTAACCTATAAAAGGACGTTCACAGATACGATCGCCAGTATGACCCCACAACAAATCTGAAACTAACCCGATGAGACAGAGTAAAAGGTCCCATTGTCATGTCTCTGATGAACAACTGAGGCACCGAGGGAACACAGGACTTACTACCCCAACAGCTCAGACAACTGTTTATGTTGCTTTCAGCTTTGTGCGTCAGGAATTCTCAGCCGAGAGTGCATCCTTACACCATGTGGCACCAGCCTGGGAGGCAGGGACTGGAGAATCCACTCCCAAGATGGCCCCTTCACTCAAGTGTGTGGTGCCTTGGTGTTCCACGGCCTCCCTTGGTGTTCCACCCCTCCTCACTCCAAGGGTGGCACATCCTCCAGGACCTCTCCACATGGCTTGCGCTTCTCACAGCGTGGTGTCCTCATGGGAGACACACTTGGATGGCTGCTGGTTCCCACAGGCAGGGAGTGGGAGCAACTGGGTCAGCAAAGAGCTATGCCCAGAACTGGCATAGTCGCTTCTACTCTATTCCACTTGTCAAAGCAGTCGAGTCAAAGTGGGGGGATGCCACACTTCTCGATGGAGTAGGGCAAAGTCACATTGCACTGCAGTGTGTGGAATGAGAGATTGTTCTGCCTATGTTTTCCACAGACCAGAACTTTGATTTCCTGAATCCCATTCCCTTGTGTTTCCCAACAGATCATACTTCTTAATATGTACCAAGTAGAAATGATGCACATATATTCACCTTCGCAGAACCTAAGTGCTTTACGCACAGCTCTGGGCATCCCTTGTATATTTATCCCCCAGAAAACAATTAGAGTTTAATGCCATTTTTGGCAATTATAAATTCACAAGTTGATAGTAAATACTTTTTTTTAAGCCCGCAAAACATACATTCAGAATCAGCTCATTTGGGATTTGTAGTGATTTTAGAAATATGTTTGCAAATCAAATGATCAATTCAACAAAATTGGAAGGGGGATGTTTAATCTACTTAAGAAAATTAACAGTGGGTATTTGGCAATCACTTTATCAGCATTGTTTGCATGTAAACATTGTGCTTATCAATGATTCTTATCTAGTCATTAAAGTAGGCCTTGTAGTTGGCTAAGCGCTTGTCATAATTCTACAATTTTCACTCACTAGGGCTGGCCACCCTCCAAGATATTCCAATTAAGAGTTTATTACTCTGTCACACTTTCAGGGGCCTGTGTTGACATATAGTTAAATTCTATCTAGAGGACATATCCCAGACTACAGCTGCTCTGCTTCTATGGGATTTTTTTTTTTTTTTGGGTCTTGTTTTTCTAATGAAAATAATCTATTGATCCTGTTCATAAGAGAAGCACACAGCTCCAAATCATTACCTCCTGGCAGTAACTAATTTTTGAGTCTTCTCTGCTTCACCACACTCCTTAATGGCAGTTGAATAAATATCTAAGATGCAGACTTCTAGTCCTTTCTGAAGGATAGCGCCTTCCTTCCAAAGAGGAGGCAAAAATCAATAAAACCAACAAATATTTACCGGGCACCAACCAATGTGCTGAACACCAAGCCAAGGACCATCAAGATCTCTGTCCTCAAAAAGCTTACCACCCAACCATGGAGACAGTACAAGCCACAACCTCTACCCGACCATTGACCTTACCCCCTCTCGAGTCGTGGCTCATAGGACTGGGAATGAACACGTGACCCAAAGACAGCCAGTGTGGCCCACAGATGTGGAGCCTGGCTCAGGTAGATAAACTGGTCCAATCCAATGCTCACCAGATTTTTCACTAAAAGACATGGAAGGCTTTGCCAGCAGGAGTGATAAACACTGGGACAGAAAGGTCATACAGATTCAGGGGCTGGGGCTGACTTTTTTTTTTTTTTTGGTTGTTTGTTTTGTTTTGTTTTTTCAGAAAAAGCCAGTCTGCAGAAAGAGTAGCGTTGAACAAACCAGCAGCATGTGGCCACAAAGACAGACAGAGATAGAAAGAGAACAAAACCCCAGTTATCTTTCTGGTTCCCAGCCAGAGTTCCCCAAAGGCTGGTTCTAGTTAGATTTCTTCTTGGATTCTGACATCCCTCTTTACAATACAATAACCACCTTTTGTGTTTGAGCTGATTTGCCTACGTTCTATGACCTGGAAGAACCTCATGTCTTCATGTGCTAAATGCCACATGAGTGGTTTTGACAACTCATGCAACCGGTGCTCATCTGACAAAGAAATGGCTTTGGGCTCTGGTTGAGGATTAGAATGAAAAAGTTGAACACAATTTGAAACAATGCATGTAACACCAGCTCTTCGTGAGCCAAGAGACCCTTCTGATCTTTACAAATTGTATAAAACGAAAACTTCTGACAAGAGTTGTCAGGAGTGGTTGTCTAGGAAGAACTGGATAGCTGGAGGACAAGAGCTGGGTGGAGACTTAATTTAGGCTCCATCCTTTTTGTACCTTTTGGAAGTTTGTGACATACACAGAATGAAAAAATAAGAAATTTAATTTATTTTTTTTCACAGAACATGCTGCCATAAACAAATCAGGTAGCCTGTGTTCTCCTGAAAACATCGCACCCTGGAAAAATGTTTCGTTACTTGATCTGGCTACTGGGTCTACCATAGTCTGGTTCAAACCTATTTTTCCCATCCTGCTGTCAACTACCCATCTTCCAGAACCCTCCATTCCAGTCATTCTGGTCTCCTAGTGCAAAACTTACCTTTTAATTTTATTTTTTGAAATATTTTTTATTTTTGAAAATAAAAAGTAACACTATTCTTTTATAGGTACATCAGTATAATAAATCAAATCGGAGCCAATAAATACATATTTCAAAAAACCCTAAAAAAAATAATAAAACCAGACACAAATGTAAAAAAAGAGAGAAACACCATACGATCTCACTTACATATGGAATATAAAAAACAAAACAAATGAAGAAACAAAAAAATAAACAGGGTTTAAATATAGAAAACAAACTGGTGGTTGCCAGAGGGGAGGTGGGTGGGGGATGGGCACAACAGATAAGAGGGATTAAGAGGTGCAAAATTCAGGTTATAAAATAAATAAGTCACACAGAAGTGCAGCATAGGGAATATAATTAGTAATATTGCAATAACGTTGTATGGTAATATATGGTGACCACACTTATCGTGGTGAGCATTGAGTGATGTATAGAATTGTCAAATCAATATATTGTACACCTGAAACTAGTATTACATTGTATGTCAATTATACTTCAATAATAAATTTAATTTTTTAAACATTTATTTATTTATTTGAGGGAGAGAGAGAGTGCATGTGAGTGGGGGGAGGGGCAGAGGGAGAGGGAGAGAGAGAATCCCAAGCAGACTCCCCGCTGAGCACAGGGCCCAATGTGGGGCTCGATCCTACGACCCATGAGATCATGACCTCTTCTGAAATCGGATGCTCAACCAACTGAACCACCCAAGCGCCCCTTCAATAATAAATTTAAAAAAAATTTTTTTTTAAGTAGTCTTCTACTTTCCCTGCTCTGAGATTTTGCTTTTGCTGCTCTACCCACCTCTTTGTACTCCTTCCAACATCTGCATCACACTAACCCCCCTGCACCACCCACCTGCTCCTCAGGCCTCATGCAAGGGTCAGCTTTTCCTCTCCAAAGCACTCCAAGATTAATCCAACCCACTTTTCCCGCCACTGCTATAGATCCTACAGGCCATCTGTCACTTTTTTATGCCTTTCCAACTAGTTCACTTTTCCTAGCCCCACCTGGGGAATCCCTAGTCTACACCTTCTCTTCCTTCCCCTGCTGTTGTGATCTCAGCATGCCTCAAATTGAGCCTTCCCAGGCCAAAGGGATGAAGCTAAAAGGAAATAGCACAGTTTTGATGAAGATTCACAGACAACAAATAAGACAGCTAGGGTCTAGTTGACAAGGCACTGAATCCTGGCTTTACTGTTGAGGGAGCATACCAAGTCACTTAACCTTCCAACCCTCGGTCTCTGTATCAATAAAATAAAGAGGGGATAATCCCGATCCCACAAGACTATGGAGAAGAGTAAAGGGAGGCAAATACATGGAAGAATCAGGCACTGTGTGGTCATCCTTGGCTTTAACTGTTGTATCGAGTGGCCACTGATTCACTGTATTGCCATATAAGTCCTCTTGGGCAGATGGTAGTTTTTTGGAGATCAGACACCATGACCTATTTCTTCAAATTCCCAAACTTACTATTGTACATAAGAAGTTCCTGGTAGATATTAATTGATCAAGTGAAAGCTGTATACTGAAAACTTTTATTAGCACACACACACAAAATCAGAAGACTCATGTTCCAATTCACTCTGCTGCGTAAATCATTCACTGTGTTCCCATAATCTTTTCGAAGAGCTAGTATAGTCAATTTCCAATTATCTGTGTCAGTGGGGAACAGGCATAGTCTGAATAATGAAACCCACAAATAATCCATACATTTAATTTTAGTAGTTGCTTCCAGCCAGTATGGAAATTTCCCACTGTGAATGTGACTATTCTTGCTGCCCCTCCTTTCTCTCTGGTAGGGGCAAATATTGCCGAAAGGCATGATCAGCGGGAAGAGGGAAAACCCAGGGTCTAGACGATCTGCAGGCTGGCTAGTAAGCCTTCAAATAATGAAGCCTGGCTCTGCTTCATAGGAAGCATTGCCTGGTGCATTGCAAAGGACACAGTGGTATCATAGGACCTCGCCCTAGATTCCAACCACAGCGACATCCTGACCCTTCATGGTCACCAGCTATGCATGACCCTGGGCTAAATCAGCCCAAGTGGAGCCAACTCCTCATTCTGGAACAGAGACTCACGGGGCAAATAGCCCAAGAATCACACCACCCTGTGCCAAATCTACTGCAGTTAATTAGCAAATAGTATCAAACACATGCTATGACATGCGCCAGTTATACATACATGTGTGTGTGTGCGTATTATGCGTGTACACAAAGTGATGACTGTGACTTTGAAAGATGAAATGGACTCAGGAAGATACAGGCCTGATTTGAGAACCCCTCCACAAGGCCACTACTTAACCAGGATCTTGAGTGCAAATGTCACTTGGGTCTACTCATTTCAGATGACTTTCTTAAGGATAGCCACAAAGCAGTTTGTTATTGTTCTAACCTGAGCCAAGAGTTAATGTGCTTTAAATATATATAAAAGGGGGGCGCCTGGGTGGCTCAGTTGTTAAGCGTCTACCTTCGGCTCAGGTCATGATCCCAGGGTCCTGGGATCAAGTCCTGCATTGGGCTCCCTGCTCGGCGGGAAGCCTGCTTCTCCCTCTCCCACTCGCCCTGCTTGTGTTCCCTCTCTCACTGCCTCTCTCTGTCAAATAAATAAATAAAATCTTTAAAAAAAAAAAAAAAATATATATATATATATATATATAAAAGGATTAATTTACTTCCCCTAATACCCCCCTGAGTTGTAAGCTGTTAAACCCAAGGTTGCCAACAAGCAGCCTGAGGGCTGACTCTGGCCCCAGAGCGCTTGTTTGGCCCCCCCAGCGTGGGTGACTCCAAGTCACCAGCACCTCCTCCATTCCCTACTTCTCCCTGAACTGAGGACACCTGTGTCAATTGCTCTTGTCCCCTGACATCTGAGCCCTCCACTAATTTACATTATCCCCCTGGCTTCTCTCAACTTCTGCATCTTTATTTGGGGTCTACTGTACTTTCTAAATTGCAGCAAAAATAGCTCCCATCCCATAGGCTCTCTCTACAATGTGACTTTGATACCCTTCCCATCAGGAGATGGGGTCTAAGTTCCTCCCTCTTGAATTTGGGTTTATCTGTGGACTACAGCAGGAGTGACACTTACATGACCTCCAAGGCCAGGGCAGTTGCCACCCGTGGGTGCCAGAGTCAGCTCACGCCAGCTCTCAGGGCCAATTGTGCACATCTCGTCCCAACTGTGTTCAGCGGCTTGAAATGGGCCACAGTGGGAATATCTACCCCATAGAAATCAGCAAACGCTAAAAATCAGGGCTTTCCCAGCCAAGAAACCAATTGCTAAACATTTCCCAGCACACTGCTCCCTTGGTTCTCTGTGGGCCCAGCCACCATGCTGTGAGGAAGCCTTCGCAGCCAGCAGCAAGGCCCACATGGAGGGAAACCAAGGCCCCCGGCCTCAACCCTCACTGCGCTCCCAGCCCACAGCCAACACTGACTCACCAGCAATGGAAGGGGGCCCCTGATGTGGCCCAGCCTCTGGCCACATCACCCCAGCTGACACCACAAGGAGCAAGGGCAAACCTTCCCCACCATCTCACTGCAGAAACATGAATAAAATTGCAAATCCGTGAGTACACGTTAAGGTTTGAGCTGCTTGTTCAATAGCAATAGTGAGCAGACCACAGCTCCTGGTAGCAAGGAGTAGCTTGCTTTGCCCTGCACGGTCCCTTTCACCTGTAGCCCGCCAACCTCATGCTTCCTTGCTGGTTCCCACTATTTCACATTCTCCACTAATGCAGGCAGACTTGGCCATTTCCTTGTATCAGGGTTGACGTCATCCGCTCAGAGAATTCCAGAATCTCTGTCCCTGGCTGCTCACAGCAGCATGAGCTGGCGCTAGTCTGAGACCGTTTTCTGGCATCTCTTGCCGTGGATAGTCCTAACTGGACTTCAGCAAAGCTGAAACTAAGGGATTTCACTCTTCTGTACCCAGGGCTGTCATCTGCAATGCCTTGTCCCTGGGTGTTGCCAGGCCCCTGATATTTTGGACAGAATTGGGAAAACATCCCCGTTTAGTGCTACCTGAAAAGTCTCCTTCACTATCATTATTACTGACCCTACCTCACTTCTCATGACTCATTCTCACACCCTTGCTGTGGCTGGACAGAGCCTTCTAGCTCCCATTGTGTTCCTGCCCACGTGGGGGTTACAGCACGTCTGAGAGACACGCAGTGAGTAAGATTCTATCTTTGCCTGCAAGGCCTGCCGTCTACTGAGTATGTGCACTCAGGGAACTGGGAAAGACCTCCCTCAGTCTGCGCTTTAAAGTTAGACTAGGAGTTTACTGGGCAGGGAGAGAGAAGGAGAAGGAGGAGGAGGAGGAGGAGAAGGAGAAAGACAAGAAGGAGGACGAGGAGAAGAAGGAGAAGGAGGAGGAGAAGGAGAAGAAGAAGAAGAAAAAGAAGAGGAGGAGGAGGAACAAAGGAGAGTGGGAGGAGGAGAAGAAGTAGAAGGAGGAGGAGGAGGAAGGAAGGAAGGGGGAAGAGAATGGGCAGGGAAGGAAGGAAGGTTCATTAATTCTAAGCCGAAGGGCAAACATGGAAGGAGGCAGACAGGGGAAGAGCGAGCCCTGGGATGACACTGGAGCACGAACAAGGCACATAGGCGGAGGGCTCAGAAGATGGCTTGGGGTCAGACAAAGGGTGAATCTCATTCCTCAGGCAATGTGGGGTTACTGCAAGTAAGACAAAAATGGCATGATCTGATTTGCATTTTCTAAAAATAACTCTCTTGGAGGCAGAGTGGAAAAGGGCTCAAAGGCGGACTTAATTGCCCCTCCAAAGAGGCCAATCCGAGGGCTATTTCTAGGCAAGAGGTGATGAGGGGCCAATCCGAGGGCTATTTCTAGGCAAGAGGTGATGAGGGGCCAATCCGAGGGCTATTTCTAGGCAAGAGGTGATGAGGGCTAAAATGACGTGTGGCAGACAGTTGCAATAGAGGAGGGAACTCACTTATGGAGTAGAAACCACAGCACTTGCTGAGTGCTTGCATCTGGAGGCTAAAGGGAGGTTTTGAAGGATGGGAGTGTATGGCATAGGGGCATAATAATAGTTGTGGTGATGGCAGCAAACACTTATATGGCACTTCCTATGTGCCAGGCATTATTTTAAAGACTTCACTATATTAATCCATTTAATCCCCACATGAGTCTTATGAAGTAGACATGACGATGATGTCAGTTTTACAGATGAGCACACTGAGGCCCAGTGAGATCAAGTCACCTGCCCGCTTTTATCCCAGGGCTGGAGTATCATCAAATCCTGCTCTTAGTGATGTCCCAGACCTGCCTCGCCCAGGAATGACTCTGGGAAAATGATGCACAGGGCAGTCAGCAGAATGCAAAGTGGCAGGTCCAGCACCAGCGTAGGGGGAACAGAAATAAGGAGGTGAGGGCTACTCAAAGGGGCTTTAATGGAGGAGAAAGCTAGGTAACAAATTGAGTCTAAAGAACAGCCAGCTCTACTTCCTGGTGTAGCCTCAGCTTCCGGCTCTCTGGACTGATGGCCACAAAGCTCCCATGCAAACTTGGAGGCTCCTATCAAACCTGGCGACGGTCCTGAGCAAGTCAGGGCGGCCACAAGTAACCTTAGTGCAGTAACCTTAGTGAAGTCAATCTCCCAGTGCTCAGACCCTGTGCCCCAGTCCCTGTCCTGGCAGGCCCCTCCCCTAGTTCCCCATTGATGCCAACCAGACCCTGACCCAATCCCTCGGGGAAGCCCCAAGGAGCAGCAGCTTTGCCTCCCTCCCCCTCCCAGTGCCTGCTTACAGTCCAATCCCTGGCTCTGATCACATGCCCCAGCAGGTGCTCCGGGGCCTGCCTCTGGTCGGAGTCCGGCCCACGCTGCTCCACCTAGCCCAACTGCCCCATCCTGGCTGCCACCCAGATGCCCTGCCACCGAGCAACCCTGCCTGGTGGGTCCTTCAGAGCCCATCCCTTCTAGAATCGATAATGGCGCTGGCAGATGCTCTCTCTCAGACATTGTGCTAGAGCTAGCTCAGCTCTCACCCTTGCCTGCCCTATGCTAGGTGGCTGCCCTGTGTGCCCAGTGACCCCCACCCCACCCCCGCACCCCCCCACCGCCCCGCCCCATCCCGGCAGACCCGATGTTGGGAAAGGACACCGGGCCCCGGATAAAGCCATGCGAAGCGAGGCCCAGCCGCTGGAAGGAGGGAAGTGACGGCAGAGTCAGAGCTCCAAGCGATGTTTCTAGCGGGAGAGGAGGAGTCATAAACGCTGGCAGTAGAGAGTCGCTGGAAGGGCGTGGAGACGTTTTGTTCCCTTACTTCTGGGTGGATGAGATCGAGGCATCGCCACTCCTGTCGTGCAGGCAGCTGTGCCTGTCAAACCATCTGCCCCACAGACTGCCAAGGGACGCACGCAGGGCTCGCATCTGCTTGGGAGTGGGGAGACCAGGCTTCTGGGACTCCAGGGCCGAGATGCGGTGCCGCCCATTCCAGCTCGCCTTTCCGGTGGGGCCAATTTGCCACGCACAAAGCCCAGGAGCTGCTGATCTGAGGCCATTTGTGGGTGGTTTGTGCTCACTAACGAGGATCGGTAGTCAGGGAGGGCACCCCTGATTTCCATAGCCAAGCATGACGTCTGCGCGGAATTCTAAGTGAACTTCCACAAAGCCTAAAGACATAGGACACTTTATCTCATGACATAGCTTCTAAATCGCATCACAAATTCTTAAAGTGTCCTGTGGCAGCAAAAGACTGGGCTTTGCGGCCTCCTACGAGTGGCTGTTCTGGGTGTTTCTTAATGGCACCGAGATTTGCAGTTGCTGTCCCATATGGAGAATGAACGAACACTCCTTCCTATGTGCCTTCTTTAGAGTCCTGGCTTCCACCCTCCTGGGAAAGTTTAACAATGCATGGCCCATTGCAGACTATTCTGGACAACAACAATTAGCAAGCCAATGCAATGAGGAAAGTGATAGATAGGCAGATGGATGATAGACTGAGCAATTGGTTGATTGATGGACAGATAGATAAAAATCTCTACCTACTATGTCAGGCCTTACCATTTGGGAAGGGTGAAATGGGGTCACATTACAGTGAATCCAAACTCTCCCAACTTACTCAAGAAGAAGAGTAACACTTGTCAAAGGATCCTGCGGTTATTTCTGGCAGGCCACAGAGGGGGTACTGTGTAATGCCCCTCAAGGAATATGTCACCAGTCCCTGTGTCAGAAACTAATGTTTCCCCGGGATGCTCCTAAAGTTACCAAGGGTGTTGGGCATTGTGTAGACTCCTCCGTAACTACACACTACTCATGGTTCCCACTAATGGTCAGAGACCAGTATGTTCTCTAGAATCTCGCCACTAAAAGTGTGGTCCCTGGACCCTGAGCAACAGCATCACCTGGGAGCTTGCTAAAAATGTTTAGGTTCTGGGGCGCCTGGGTGGCTCAGTCAGTTGAGAGTCTGACTCTTGATTTCAGCTCAGGTCATGATCTCAGGGTCCTGGGATCGAGTACCGCGTCAGGCTCCCTGCTCAGTGTGGAGTCTGCTTGAGGATCTTCTCCCTCTCCCTCAGTCCCTCCCCCGGCTCATGCTCTCTCTCTCAAATAAATAAATAAATCTTTAAAAAAAAAAGAAAAGAAAAAATGTTTGGGTCCCACCCCCAGAGATTCTTATTTGATGGGTATGGGGTACATCTAGTCTGCTTCTCAAATTTTAATGGCTGAGGGATCACACAGGGGCCCGGTTAAAATACAGATTTTGATTCTGTTGGGTCTGTGTTGGGGCCTGAGGTTCTGCATTTCTCAGGGCAGTACTGATGCTTCTGGTCCTCAGACTACACTTTGCAAGAAAGTGGAGAATAATTTTCTTAGCCTCTGGTCTTGAGTCCTCCACCCAGTGGCCTCAAACCCAGTAAAGGGTGTTCATCCTGGCCAGCCAATCTCGACACTAGCAAACAAAACAAAACAAAACAAAAAAACACTATGACAGAGGAAGGGACTGTTTCCAGCACGAATCTACGCACTGAGTTAAAATTATGCCTATAGGTACTCTCAAGATCTCAAGGAAGCTTACAGAAAATTAAAGGAATGTTTAATAATCCCTAAAGAGTTAAACCATTCATTAGAAATCAGAAGTCTCAACCCAAACACAATTTGGAACTGGCTAATGCGTGATGGATCTTAGACACAAAGTCAGCATGGGCTTCCTAGCAGCACAACTGGGAACTGCCCGGGGCACAGAACTGCTGAAGCTCACCCGTTGGGTGCTGTTCCTCATGTTCGGTGACCCTAAAGAAAAGCTCACATCGTCTCCATGCCCTCCTTCTGCCTCTCTAGCCCATCCTTCCGGTGCCTGAAGCTGCCTCCCCCCTGATCGTGTACAACAGTCCCCTCATGCCTCCCCACTTCCAGCTCCACTCACTCTCCCACCGTCCACCTTCCCACACACACAACACCTCATCCCTTCCTGCCCTAATCCAAGCCTTCCCTTAGTTCTTCATGGCCTCCGGGATGAACCCTAAGTTCCTCAGTCTGACACCCGGAGCCCTGTATGCCTTGACCCCAAATGACCATATTCCCCCCAGATCTCTCCCTCCATCCTCTGGAGGTCCATGACAAGCCTGGAGTCCAGACCGGCTCATGCCCATTCCCAAATCTCTCCAGGCATTAGCTCATTCCTTTTCCTCCACCCGAAATGCCCTCTGTCCTTCCATGTCCTATTTGGTTCCTTTGTACCTGTCAGAGCAATCATTGCTCTGAAAGAGACAGAACGAACAGTGAAAAGCAGGAGCCAGCGCTCCAGAGAAGTGGGCTCCGCCACTGAGCATTCAGGCTGGAAAGTGTCCCGAACTGAATGAACTCCAAAGGGCATCTAAGAGCCTATTGGCTAGACCTTGAAGCCAGTAGCAAGACTGGAGGACCTGAAGATGGACAAGGTGAGTTATGCTTCCCCAAAATGCAAAAGCAATCTTCAACTATATTTGACAAGCTAAAGGGCAAGGGCACTAATCAATCAGAAGGCAGCGCTGGCCTGGCGTCCTGGAGGCCCCCTGAGGAGCTGGGGGACATCTAAGGAGCCTGGGGGAGGAAAGGCTAGAGGAGCCAGGATGGTGGGGGGTGGGAAGGGGTGCTCCAGGGGCTGCCTGGTTCCTGTTTGAAAGCTTCCCTCATTCCCACCCCTAGAACTGAGAGCATGTCTTGCTTTTGCCAATTTTCTGAGGCAGATAAAAAAGATTAGAATCCTGCCTCTAGGGCGCCTGGGTGGCTCAGTTGGTTGAGCCACTGCCTTCGGCTCAGGTCATGATCCTGGAGTCCCTGGATCGAGTCCCGCATCGGGCTCCCTGCTTGGCAGAGAGTCTGCTTCACCCTCTGACCCTCCCTGCTCTCATGTGTTCTCTGTCTCTAATAAATAAATAAAATCTTAAAAAAAAAAAAAAAAAAAAAGAATCCTGCCTCTAAAACCAAGAGGAATGCAAACAGGCGTGCTTCATGTTGATCCGGGAAAGACTCTAGAAAGGATGGGTTTTGAGCACTTAAAAAGAAAGCAGCAAGGGTTCATTAAGGATGTGCTATGCCAGGTTAGCCCCGCATCCCGTTTTCCCAGTGGGTACAGGAGCCCTTGATGTCAGGCTACATGTGGTCTTTGGCATTGCAGACTTTCCTCTCCACACATCTGAGGCTGCTGTCCCCCTACCCCCCTGCCCTGCCGCTCCTCTCCCTCTGCCAGTACCCAGAACCAATGCTGCCCAGAGGCAAAAAGCCTTACCTCCTGGGGCTCGGCAGTGGGACGCTGTTGCTCATTATCTGCGCCTGACCTCATGCCCAAGTCCAGATAACTGCCCTATCCCCTGTGTTTCAGTTCAGGGAGAGGGACCTCAGACCTTGACCTGAACACCTATTCTAGCAAGCTGCCTGGTGCCCTGTCCCCCTTGGCCTCCTCCTCCCCAGATTAAGAGCCCTAACTCTGAGCCCTACATTAACTATGAGAGCCCTGCCAAATGGCAACCCCAAAGCCAGCCAGCTTCCCACCCAACCAGATCCTCCTACCAGGACCCTCAATTTGCACTATCAATGTGGTCTCCTCTTCATGGTCATCTATGACTAACCACTTGCCTAGACTGGCTGCCATTAGGAAGGTACCAGAAGAAAACTCCCCTGGGCTCCTCATATGGGTCTGTGCCTAATCTGGGTTCTTCTCTACACTTCCAGCTCTTCTGCAAGGGACCTGGTCAGATCTGGCCAAAATCAGAGGGGAGACAGATCAGGGGAATGTGGTCAACATGGTGTACTAGCTTCATCAGGGTCTCTTGTGGTCTTTCAATGCATAAGAAAGGCTAGTTATTAAAACAAAAAGTGGAGGTGCCTGGGTGGCTCCGTCAGTTAAGCGTCGGTCTCCTCCTTCAGCTCAGAGTCTGCTTGGGATTCTCTCTCTTTCTCTTCCTCTGCCCCTCCCCTCGCTTGGGCTCTCTCTCTCTCTCTCTCTAAAATAAATAAGCAAAATTCTTTAATAAAAAAATAAATAAGGGGCGCCTGGGTGGCTCAGTCGCTTAAGCATCTGCCTTCAGCTTAGGTCATAATCCCAGGATCCTGGGATCGAGCGAGGAGCCTGCTTCTCCCTCTCCCTCTGCCCCCTCTCATGCTCTCTATCTCACACACACACTGTGTCTCAAATAAATAAATAAAATATTTTAAAAATAAATAAATAAGTAAAACAAAAAGTAATTTCTATTCTCATTGAATGACTATTGGAAAAGTATTTAACAGCTTTATTGAGCTATAATTCACATACCACACAATTTGGGATTTAAAGTATACAATTCAAAAACTTTCAGAATATTCACAGAGTTGTATAGCCATCACCATAGTCAATTTTAGAACACTTCCATCATCCCCAAAAGAAACTGCATACCCATTAGTTGCTGTTCCCTAACCCCCCACCCCATCATCCTTAGGGAAACCCTTCTGTCCACCTTCTGTCTCTATATATTTCCCTGTTCTAGACATTTTATATGAATGGCATCATATAATGCATGGTTTTTGTGATTGGCTTCTTTTACTTACCTTAGTGTTTTCGAGAGTCATCCATGCTGTAGAATCTATCAGTACTTCATTCCTTTTTGTGGTGAATAATATTCCATTGTATGGCTGTAGCACATTTGTTTAGCTATTCATCAGTTGATGGACATTTGGGTTGTTTCTACTTTGAGATCTATGATTAATAATCTGCTTTAAACATTCGTGTACAAGGTTTATGTGAGCATATGCCTTCATTTCTTCTGGGTGTATACCTAGAATTGGAGTTGCAGAGTTATATGGTAACCATATGTTTAACTTAAGAGACTGTCAGACTGTGGAAGAATATTTACTTTAGAATTAAATCAGTCAGAAGGAACACTGGCGAGTACACCACAGGGATCTGTCCTTGGCTTGTCTTAACCGAAGCACTTGACAGAACCCGGCTAAGAATATTGGGTATGTCTTCATCAATACCTATGGTTTTCCTTTTCTCCTACCCTCACCACCTGCCAAACTCCTCTGAACAAAAACTGCACGTCCCTTGGATCGTGGTCTCCATCCAGAACTGGACCCACATCCTGTGTAAGAGTCCTTCTACTTCGATATTCTAGACTCTCTTCCTCTACTCCCTACCCACCACCTTCCCTTTTTCTTTTAGGAGATGGCTTTGCTTCCTCGTCCCAGTGAAAAATAGGATCCATCAGGTGAAACTTATTCACATCTATATCCATCCTTTTCCCCTCCCCATCCCAGTGGGTGAGCTCTCCCCACGCTGTGTGAGGCTGTCCTACCACATAGCACCTGAAACTCCTTTCTTCCTCTTCCTCAGAGCCTTTACTCCATGATTATCTTCTCAATTTCCTAAAATTCATGTTCCTTCTTCCCCATTGTTCATTTTCATTGCCCTTAAATAAGTTCAAGTCTCTCCCATTAAAAAAAAAAAATAGTGTTATTCTTATAGGAAATGCTTCACACTAATTGTTCCTCCCATAGCTAATACCCCATCTCTCTGTTGCCCTTCCAAGTAAAGGTCATTGGAAAAGATGTGCAGTAACTTCTCAGATCCTCTCTTCCCACTTATTCTTCAACCCACAATGCCACCAAAACATCCTAGCAAACGTCAGCGCTGCCCTGTCTTTTGCTAAAGCCAGTGAATGTTTTCCAGTCCTTATTTGAATTGACCTCTCTTCTTAAAACCCACCCTTACTGCCCCTTGATCTCCTTCCCAGTCTTCTCAACAGACACTGTCCCCTGCTGCTCATTTTCTCTTCTCTCACTCTGCAGGTTTGCACCCGTTCCTATTTTCTCCTGGCTTTGAATTTTGCCTCAGTGTGATTGCAACATTCAAATTTGTCTCTGCAACCCTACCTCTCTCTCAGCTCCAGATTCATATCTCCAACTGCCCGCCCCACATTGCCATTTGAATGATGAAGAGAAAACTCAAACCTAACTTGGCAAAAGGCAGACCACATGCTCCCACCTCCCACAAAAACAAAAACCACTCCATGCCCAAGCCTTGCCTGTTTCAGCAAATAGCATCACCATCATCCAATTGTGCACAGAACCTAGACATGTCCTTGATTGCTCTTTTGCTCACACCCCACATCCAATCTATAAGTATACTCTTTCAGCTAATTCTTCAAAATTCATAGGGAATATGACCCTTTTCTCCCACTTCCCCTGTTACTTCCCTAGTCAAATGACCATCAATTCACCAGACCACTACCAGTGTTCCAACTGCCCTCCATGGCCTCAATTTTGCCCCCCCACTAGAATTCAACCCATGGCAGCAAGTATGATCTTTCCAAATCATAAATCAGACAACACAATGTCCCTAATGAAAATTCCCCCCAAATTTTCCCATCACAACCAGAATAAAGCCCCAACTCTTCATGAAGGTCTACAAGATTCTAGGTGACTTACAAGGGACACCCCACACCCTACATCATACCTCACAACTCTCCCCCTTCTTGTTCACTATACTTTAGCTATTCTCTCACTCACAAAGGCTAAGCTGACTACTCTCTCTGGAGCTTTATACCTGCTGTTTCTTACTCATCTTGGGCTTTTTCCCAGATTGTCACATGACTTCATCCTTCTCATTCAGGTCTCAGTGGGATGCCACTTCTCTTTCCCTTAGCTCTCTAGCTAAAGCAGCCTCACCTAGTCATTCTCTTCCACATTACCCTATTTTATCTGGTTTTTTGCCACTTGATTGCTAAAGTTATCTCATTTTCTTATTTGTTATGTGTTTATTATCTATCTCCCCCCACCCCATACAAGCTCCTTGAGGATATCTATCACTCTCCTTGGCCAATTAAAGGTACTCGGATGGATGGATGGATGGATGGATGGATGGATGGATGGATGGATGGAATGGATAAATGGATGGATGGATGGATGGATGGATGGATGGATGGATGGATGGATG